>NC_137924.1:26862811-26977811 GCF_963457725.1 Sprattus sprattus
TACAATGGAGGTTTGGAGCCTTCTATGGTCCTCACTGGAGAAGAGGGCACTCGAGGCGTCTTAGACCTTAAATAAAAGCCTTTACCCTGCTGTATTGTGCTATTAAATCATTAAAAGAGGAAGTCTCACACACACACACACACACACACACACACACACAAACATACACAAACACACCAGCGTGAGACCTGTTAGGTGACTGCCACACACTATGTTTTCTGAATGAGGCAAACAAGGACCCAACGAGAGGTCCGACAGCCAACAGGGATCAACCGGCTGGTTGGATTTGGGGACGTCTGCAACAGAATGCCTGGGCGGGCCACTGGGATTTGACTGATGGAAAGCGTCTCGTTTATGTGTCATTTAACGGAGTGACGAGTGACACCCGCCTTGCCATCACCACCGCAATCAGCACGCCATCGACTGACTGAGTGAGAGACAAACTGACGACATGTTCCACACAAAAAAAAGGGGACAGGTGAAATATGACCACATTAAACTGGACTCCTGTACTACTTCCATGGCTGAGTGACTGCATTGTGTGAAATGCCCCACATTTGGTGAGTGTGTGTGTGTGTGTCAGTGATGACAGTCCTGCAGAAAATAGTGAAGCTCTCTAGTTCATTTCTGTGTGGCTGAAAACAGCACCAGCCTGGAGAGGTACAGCCTGGGGGAGCTGTAACGGCCACTTTGTGTCCACTCTCACCAAGTCAGGCACAGGCACATACTTTTGTGGATCAATAGCACTGATCGCTCAATTACTCACCAGGCACCACAGAAAACCTGGAGTTGGACATCAGGTCGAGATTTGGACAACCCATACGTCTGTATTCTTTTTACAGTCTTCTGAATGGTAACCATTCCCGCAAATAATACATAAAACATGTAGAAAAGAAGAAGAGGTAAGGAGGCGGTTCTTACTTGTGTCGGTGTTCATCGTGTCCTCCCGGGCCGTGTATGATCACCTGGCCGCCACTGTGCTTGCCTTCCTTCCCAGGCTCGATGTGCGGTATCAGAACGTCCTCCAAGCCCAAATCGAAGCGCTTCTGTTTGGAATTATCCGGGAGGAAGAAGAACGCTCCAAAGCATAACGTGATGAAGGCACTGAGGATGAGGAGGAGAATAAACTTCTCGGAGAGGCGCAGGGTGGCCCTATGATGGGAGAACGAAGACGCACCCGGCGAGAGAGTCGGTATCCTGCGGCCCGAGAGAGGCAAGAGAGCCGGTGTGGTCATGTTTTGTATTCTTATTGGAATCTGAAGGGACAAGTGTCAAGGTTATCTTGCATACGCTGACGCTATAATCTCATTCCGGCTAATGTGCGCTCAGATTCCAAATTGTGTCGGTCTCCTTGACTCCAGGAACAACTTGCCATCAGCAAATGTGTTCATCATCATCCTGAAAACAAGGGGGAAGTAGCATTAATCATCAGGTCCAACAGATGCCATTCACAAAAAATATAGACTCTCGCAGTTACTATGGAAATGTGGCTGCATTCACCTTCTTACCATTGACAAGTCATTAGCCTAAATCGGGGGAAAGCTATTGATCAAAGCGCCTAGTTACAATAAGACTGTACATTTTCAGTCCGACAGCAAATAAAAACAGAGCTGGCAATCACGATTGTTGTGGATCTTTTAAGCAAGATAAAATGTATTCTCTTAGACGTAAATCCAATAACACATTTTCCTTACGGCAGGTGTTCCATGGAGTCATCAGTGTAGCTGGTTTCTGACAGGTACGAGGAAACCGAGCTCAAAGCAAGACAAGTGACGCCACGTAGAACACCTGCTGGCTCACGTGATAGGTTACCCAAAACACAGGGCGGGATAAGTAGGTTGGCCTTTGCAGGAATGTGTATTTCACTTGGACACTCCAATCTGGTTCGATTTCACTTGGGGACGAGACGTCAGGCTTTCGAATCGAGTGTCGTTATCCTCCACTTCTGATTATACTAAGGAACCATGCACGATCTACTTCACTTCCTCATGGTAGCCTATCGCAAGATCTCTGGCTAAGTCTTTCTCTGTAAAGCCAAGTGCCATTTTGCAGGATCAACAATTGATACGGGTTGTCATGTATTGGACTTATTAAAGCTTATAGCGAACTATAGCTGCCCATTCCCCAGACAAAATAAACGATCGACTATGAAAAGGACACAATGAGCTAGTTGATATTTCCACTTACCGTGAAAATCATTCCGACATTGCCTACTGGTCCATGGTCCTCAATAGCAGATCCAGGCGTCAAGTTTAACGAAAAGACAATGTTATTGCACAGGCTATGAGGTTAGCTGGGTGTTTGTTCGATCTCCTGACTACGGAGTAGATGTCGGGATTGTTGGACACAAGTGGCTTTCCCTTCAAAAACCTCGAAAAACAAACAATAACCTGAAAAATGACAATCCTAACGACGGTCGCATTGCCAACAAGCTTATTGTCTTCCCCGCGACGTTCAGCTGCGATAATCGAGATTCTCTTACTAGTGTGAATAATAAAGTTTCCGTTACATTATGCTGGCGGCATAAAACATCGCTTCGGTAGAATATCTCAATGTATTCAGAGCCTCTTTCCAACAGGCCTGCGTCGCTGATAACCGCGGTGTCTCCAAAGAATGGCTGGATGACCCACCGATTCGATTAGCCGGTGTATTTACAATTAAATCAGCTGAGCGATAAAAATATATCTGCGTTAATAAGCTCGTGCATAAATGTTACTACTAGGTTTCTTCGCTAATGGCAATTCGCCGGCCTGCATTGCTAGATACTGCGCCTTTTTCAGTAAAGGCATCTAACGTTAGCTTGCTATTTTGTAGCAGACCATTTCTCTGCGCATCTTCTCACGTGTGCTTCTGGGTAATCGGTAGCGCATGTAAAGAATCCAATTAGACCCTTTCAAGATTCAGTTTATGAAGAATATGTCCATCTTTTCAGGTCTGACCACGTAGGGATCTTTTGCTAGTTTCCACCTCCCTTATTTCATTATGTGCGCCGCTAGACTCTTATGTCCAGGATGTTGTTACTGCAACGACTGCTCCTCCCCTCGGTCCTCCAGCATCCCATCAACTGCCGTTGGGTAAATGTAGGGAGCGTCAACCAATTATGAATATGTGAACAATGTGAAATGGCTCCGCGGATAAATATTGAATACTACTAACATATGGTCATAAAATGCAGTACAATTTAATTAGGATCAAATGAATAGATAGATTACAGACTATGAAACACTGAATTAACAATCTTAAATACATTCCATAATTTACTTTTTTTGTGTATATATTTAAAACAGGTCACTTACAATGTATATTCATGTTGAATGCCATTGTCTCTCTGAAGATCTGAAGATGTAATTGAGAGCAGAATTGATGTAGTTGAGAGCAGATTATATACATTGAAGAACAAAGAGAAAGACAACTGACAGCCTATTCTGACTGAAATGGAGAGACGGAGTATGAGAGAGAGTGTGAGAAGTCGATTGAGTCCTTCAGTTGCAACGGTCCCACTCCACTCGCCTGTCTCAACCCCCACCCCTACAATTAAGGTAACAAACTCCCTCAGTCTCAGGAGACAGAAATCAGTAGGGTGTCTGTCAGCGATGATGAGAGTGTGGGCTCTCGGCAGAATCCTCTCCAAACTGGTGTGTTAGAGCAGCCCCTGCAGGGAGAGGAAAGAGAAAAAGAGAACGAGAGAGAGATAGAGAGAGAGCGAGAGAGAGATAGAAGCCAGGGTAAGGGATTTGACACTTACACGTTGTTCCACCCTACCAAGAAAACAAAAAAAGACATTCTGAGGTAGCCATTTTTTTTTTTTTTTTTTTTACTGTTGGAAGAGCAGGGGTTCAGGTGGGTGGAAGGTCTGCCTCAGCTCCAAAGGGGAGAGAAGCCCCTCTAAAACATCAGCAGCTAGCAGTCAGACACCATACGGATCAGTGGGTCTGGAGGGGGGGGGGGGGGGTAACATGGCAAACTCTGAGTCTCTGAATAGCACAAACTGGATGGAGGGGGGAAAATCTCTAGTTACCCACAGCCACATGTACAGTGATGAGCCAAAATGAGGCAAGCCTGAAAAAAAATACATGGTGAAAATGGAGACTGAACAAAAAAAAAATGAAAAATGCACACACATTAAAAGAAGAGAGAGAGAAAAAGCAGGGAGAAAAGGGGGCAAGAGGGAGGCACCGAAGCAGAGAACGAGGGAAGGATCAATGGAGAGTGGGAGTAAGGATGAGGGGATGACAGAGACAAAAACAGAGAGAGAGAGAGTGCGCTCTGTAGAGATGAGACCTTGGCAGACGGACAGAGGGTGAAACATTGCGACACACACCACTAGGCCTTCATAATGAACCAGCATGTGTCTCTGTCAGTAACCTCAGCGCAGCATGGTAAATTATGACACTTTAAAATCTGTGAGCAAATAAATGCATGTGATGCCATTTCACCCATGGGAACACCGGCGGGCGCAGCCAAGGACGAGCTGATTGGCCCCATGGCAGAAATGTGGCCGTCAATCACATGGGTCGTCAACGGAAACAGCGAGGGGAGAAGAGATTCTGGCTCTGACATTCCAGTTAATGGGGCGTCATCTTTCCCTCAGTCACGGTGCCAGGAAAGAGCTGATCACGGGGGGAGAGTGACATGACAGGCGGGTGTGGAGAATACAGGCTTGTCATGACAAGTCACTAGAAGGGGTAGTTGAGTGTGTGTTCACATGTGTGTGCGTGGGCAAAGTTTTAGGTGTGTGTGTCTGTCTGTGTGCAGGACATGTGTGTGTGTGAGAGAGAGAGAAAGTGTCTGTATTGTGTGTGTGTTTGTGTGTGTGTGTGTAAGAGTGAGAGAGAGCGTAAGAGTGAGAGTGAGAGAGAGTGTCTGCATTGTGTGTGTGTGAGAGTGTAAGATTGAGAGAGAGCATAAGAGTGAGAGTGAGAGTGAGTGTCTGTATTGTGTGTGTGTATTGGAGGTTGCTGGGAGCAGAGGTGCCCATCTCCCCCCCCCCCCCCCCTCTCTCTGTTTTGAGGTCAAATGAACCGTCAGTCTCAATCTACCTGACCAGAGCCTTTTAATTGGAAAAATCATGGTGGGGTTCCAGGGGCCCTGCAGTGTAGTTCACTAAAGGGAAGAAAATGACACAGCAGTTTCACCAAAACAGGCAAAAAAAATGTGTCCTTGCGCACCTTCCCATTCTACCGAATATGGTCATCGCTGCGTTACCACACTACCTACCTCTTTCTCTCACTGACGCATCAGTCCCTGCAGTCGTGAGCATTAAGTCTAGTGGTTCAATCTCACCTATTGTGTCATGGCTGATTGGCCACGTTGCCCCGACAACACGTCAGCTTGAGTAACTGCGGTGCTTTTTTTTTGCAAAAAACGAGAATTGGCTCTGAGATTGGCTCTCGAGGGGGTTCATCATTCCCGCCGTCGTTCGTTTCCAGTCCATGGCCACTCCGGCGGAGGGTTGGGACCGCTGTGCCACGAAAGACTCTATCTGGAGCGCTGTAACCAAGTTAGCGTGAGGCGGCTCGGTTTTGTCTCTGACCGTAATCAGGTTAGGAAGTTTACAATGAGAACCCTGGTGTGTCTGTATTTGTTTCACTTGCAATAGACACAATAGGACCGGGGGCCCACACGGACTTTAACACTAAAAGGGTAGAGTATCACTTGATCAATGGCTCAGTTAATGCACAATATATCCAATGGGAATTGAGTCGCATAATGTTTACACACCCGGATAAGTACAGGAATGACTGTGAGGAGCACGCATCAAAGGGCTTAATGAAGTCCTTCAGTGCCAAGTTGCATGACACATTGCAGCGTTGTATTCATAGTCTTCCAAACACACGTTATACGCAGTTCAGAAAAAAATCCTTGTCATTGCTTAGATTCACTGCCTCTTGGATATGACTAGATAAAGAGTCTATCAAAGGAGCCTGTCAAGCCCTGTCACAACAATGTTGTCGTGGTGATGTGATGTGATGAGGGGCTGACAGGTGAGGAAAAGTCCTCACCTTGTGCCAAATTGATGATGATCCCAGCTCAGAGCACAGAAGAATGGAGACACAGAGAAAGAGAGACAGAGAGAGAGAGAGTGTGTGAGAGAGTGAGAGAGAGAGAGACAGAAAGAGAACGGGGGAGAGAGAGAAAGAGCAGGCATTCTTGGGAAAGGAAATCAGTCTAAGAGGAAAATAGCACAGATGAGGTACATTAGCGGCTCTTTCAGCAAAAAGGAAAAGATAAAAAATAGGCATGAAAAAAACTGTTCCGATGAATAAAGAAGAAAAGACGAACATTAGATGCTTGCATTGAACAGGTAATGAAGGGATATATGTGGTAATAAAGAGAGAACATGAATTGAAAAGAAAAAGAAGATGTCAAAAGAAGATGAACCCATGATAATGGGTCCCAAAATGACCCTATCTTTCTGCAGTAAAGGATGCTGGATGTCTCCTCTTGCAATCCACAATCTTTCATTCCAGATTCTGGAGTGTTGCGTGTCAGGTTGGTGGCATCCGAATTGCCCCTTGCACACCCCCCCCCCCCCAAAATGCCACCTCCACCCGGGCACATAAAGGTGACTGTACTCGGGAGGGTATGTCAGGCTGCCCGAATCCTACCCACCTTCCCCCACCCCCTCCAAAAATGCCAACTCCACCCCAGGCACGCACAGGAGGGCACATCAGAGCTGAGCCGGTGTTGAACAGATGGCTGCATCTAATGACCCTGTCCCCCCCTGCGCCACAGGTTGGGGGATTGACAAATACCAAGCGCATATGCATGGAGCGGCCAGCCAGCCAGTGAGAGCCAGTCAGTTTTACTTTGTTCTTTGACCGATACTCCAGTCGCATCTGTCTGATAGATGGCCCTGTTTGTGGCATTTACACATTACATTAACGCTGTTTATCAAATGTGGCCATCTAGAGTGGCCAAGGGTTTAATGACAAGACACATTTCAACAGCGAAAATCACTCTGTTTGGATTGGAAATCATTCTTCTTTGACATTCTTTAGCTTTTCGCTAAAGTCATACCAGAAATGTTTATCAGGCGAGTCTTGACATTTCAATTTGAGAGATGACACCCTATCTGATAAGATGATTTGGCAGTGTGGGGGCTTTAAATGTTTATCATGAGTCTGTGATCACCTCGTCTCCCCAGAAGTAGTGAGCTATGCAGGGCTTTGATAGAAATGATTAAACCGTGTCCTTGAACATTGCAAACTTAATGCAAAAGTTGGCTCTCGAACAACACAGTGTTCTTTGAGAGAGAGAGAGAGAGAGAGAGAGAGACCGTGTGCCCTGTAAAATTGGCAGGTCGGATGGCTGCCTCCTCTACTGCCTCCCCCTTCTCCCTCAATATGGAATCTCCACCTGTACCCACTCTTTGCAATGCTTTATGGCAATTTGTGTTTTTCAGTTTTTTTGTGGAATGGGTGGAAAGTGTGCATGACATTTTGTAGCCTGTATCAGATGCTAAGCAAATAATTCCTTTACCAGTGTAAATCGAACGTTTTCATCCTGAGACAATGAGCACCATGAGCACCCGCTGCATTCACCTACTCTTGCTCGCTGAATTGAACTCGTGCCCGTTAACATTCAGGGGATGTAAAGGCTGACTGTATCTTACCAGGAGTTAAGACGCAATGACTACTCCTGAAATGACATATTCAGTGGTAATACTAACAAGGTCAAACAGTGCCCTGCTCAATTATGAAGTTTAACGGCAGAGCTCTACATCATCATCATCTACATCATCATGTCAAAAAGGTCATAAAAAGGTTCTTTTTTGAGGTTTAGGCCATAAGTCAGAAGTCAGGGACACTGGCATCTTGCATACTTCTCTCCGTCTCCTATTACAAGCTGACCACTCAGAAGGTGTGTTGTGACTTACTACTGCCCCCATGAGTTTAAGAAAGGAAGTACATTGTGCTACATGCATTCTCACACTGCCTTTAACCTTTCTGGGAACTGTGAATAAGGCAGGTGAGTGATGTTAAGCCTACATGTTCTGGTTCATTTTCGCACCTTAAAAATCAGCTGAATGACAAGCAGAAAATAAAATCCACAAAATCCCAGCCTGCATGCCGAGGTGCTGATATTCACCCTTATCTATCACATAACCATGACGACGAAGCCATTATGAATCATTCTATACAGATCACACTTGCCTGACCCGTTTGACAGTGTCCTTCAGTGGGCACGCAATGTGTAGCAATGTGCAAGAAACACCCAGAAAATTGGTTCCAAGTGCAAAAACCATGCCAACACATTTGTTCTGAAACAGCTTAGAGCAGCCATGAGGCTCAGTGGTAAGACAGGAGAGTAACAACTACAACAGGGGCTATCGGAAACCAATAAAGGCTTTGGCAGAGGTTGGTGTTTTTTATTGGAAGTAACATCAAAAAGGACAAAACAATTATAACAAATTCAATCCATAAAGGTTACTCTTTTTCTAAATATCTGCTGCCTCCCCTAAAAAACATCCCTGGACAGTTATGGGACAGCAAACCCCTAGTGTCACTTAGAACACACATATCTTGTTTGGTCCATCGTCTCTACAGCAACCGCCAAGAAAGTCAATGGGCGGGAGCAAGTCAGAAATGTCCAAACGTATCGACCTTGGCTTGGCAAGTATAATAGGCTACATCACAGATCGAACCCACAAATAAAGACATTTTTGTTTCTTCAGGAACCAAAGTGAAAAAAACAAGACAAGGACATCCAAGACAAGGACAAGGCACCATTGGTGACGCGAGGCAGTTCTTTGGTACTTCTCAAACATGCAACATAACAGTGTGAGAATTCGGAGGGATTACATTGACATTAGCTTATGCATATCTAAAAGGTCTGTGTGCTTACTGATGCCAATAACAGAGGGCAAAGAAAAGTGTCTTCATTATATTCAGTGATTACTGGTGATTAAGAAACAAAGAGTACAATCCTGTGATAACACATAACGGTGTCATAAAGAGCAGACCTATAAAACACATTATGATACCAATCAGGAATATGCTGGCTAAGCAACAGACGCATAAAAGCAGCGGTGATCGGAATAATGATCACATCAAGCACCATTTCATCTTCTGCTCGGGAAATTTGACACCACTGATGTGCCAAAGTCAAAGGCACTTCCAATGAGTGAGGCTTGTGATCCACTGAACCTGTACCTATAGAGTATACATCAAGAGGATCCTCTTGTTGAGTTTCAACGGCCGTACTGGCCTAATCCACGTTATCTACAGTGCAGTGCTCGAGGGGTGGATATGAAAATGTGCATGATCTATGGGCGGAAAAGTAGTCTTTCTTTTTGCCTTCAGCGTGATGTCTTAGCCGTGGATGGTGAAACGGAGCTCAAACCCCTAATGGCACAGTGATGGTAATAAATCAAAATGGGAGATCAAACCTCCCCCCAAAAAATGATGTGGCCCCAAAAGACTTCAACTGTGGGGAGAGGAAAAAAAAAAAAGAAAAAGATCCCGGGTCATCTTGGCTGTCACGCCATATCTAAATTGAATCAAACCGTGCAGACTTTCACAGGGAGAAATCCATTGTAGTGTCTTTGTAACCACAGAGGCATAGAGATGTGAGATGGACACTGATATGCGTACGTATCAGGCATATTGAAACACTATGAAGGATGATATTTATAACAAGGAGGTAGGAGTGTAGAGAGAGAGAGCATAAAGATGTGGAGGAAATGTGGAGGCCGTTCCTCGGAGGAGGCAAAAGACTGAGTACGTGTGTACGTGTGTGTGGGTTTGTGTGTGTGTGTGTGTGTGTGTGTGTGTGTGTGTGTCGGGGGGGGGGGGGGTTGTGTGGTGGTGGTGGTGGTGGTTGAGGGGGGGCACCAGATGCTTCAGAGTTCCACAGTCCTTAACTGGGAGCCGGGTATGGTGCCCACCGCCTGTACCAGGCACTCGGACGCCTCCACTACGCCGCCACAGCAGGACCAGTGGGCCTTGCCCGGGTGCCCCTTGTGCCCGTGGCCACAGCCCTGGAACCCTCCTGAAAAGAGATGCACACAGAGAACACTCATCAGGAAGGAGTGTTAGGCAGAGCTCTGTGTATGCAAGGTGAGTGTGTCCTACACTATAGCAAGGGAGTCAGCACATCTAGCTCTGCCTAAGTTGCCTCTTGAAAGGTTGCTTGCTTCTGACCTGTAAATTAGAAGCTCTCAGAAAAAATTAAGTCACATTCTCTCTTTTCTTTGTATAGGGATCTGTCTTATCTGTTATTTTCTCCATTACAAACTGTTTCTCTCTCTCTCTCTTTCTCTCCATCACCGGCGTACACCTGTAAACATAACAGTACCTGGCATAGTTCCTGGACAGGCACATCTCGCCTCTTTAGCGCCCCCACTGGAGCAGAACGAGCAGCAGTGAAATGTGCCGCGGTGTCGTCGGAACTTTCTCTTCACGTTCAGCACGAAAGGAGAACCCTGAGGCAAACAACAACAACAACAAACGAAAACAAAATCGAAAAACAATAACAAAAGGGTCACCGAATTTCATCCATCACTAGGCTTTAAAGCCACCGCGGCCCTGTTAGTGTATTACAGATAGGCCTGCCACTGTGACACGGCTGATGACCATCATCATTAATATCCCACTGTCCTGATGAAGGCGGTAATTGCCGTGTCATTTCCTCCCCGGCTCGGGCGGCGATGAGAGGGGCAGGGTCATCATTAAAGTTGGCAGCCATAATTGCCACCGTTGTCATGCCGATGGCTGATTTTCTCAGCAGGTCGCCACCAGTCAGTCACTCTCAAACGCCCGTCCTCTTTAGAACTGATCTCAGCTCAGACGGAGGACGGAAAACCTCGGGCTGTTGTCAGAGCTGAAGAGATCGTGCTCTTTATATAGCTGCTATTTAAGTGCTCAGCACAGTGCCATCGACCTCTCTGCACCTTGGGTGTGGTAAAGACTGTGGGGCGGAGGGCAGTGCAGTGGTACTACAGGCCGAGAGGCTGAGTGAGTTATCTGGGCACCACTGCTTTCAGTCATGGGGACAATTAAAGTCAGTGATCGGGGAAGAAGAGCCTCACTTAGCAGGCAGAGTGATGGCTCAATAACCAGTGTGTTGGTTGAGATACCTACAAAGAACATAGACTGGTGGATGGACACAGATAAGAGGCTATGCTCAACCCATGGGAAAAGAATATCACCAACCACATCTAATACACATTGAATATGCTTAACATATTTAGTAAAAATTACAACTACTGTCAGGACATTGAAATACACTGTAAATATGCGAGAATGACTATAAACACATTGATATGTTACAGTAGTTATTAGTAGTTATGTTTTAGCAGTTGGTTACCTTCACGTGCTGCGCCTTCACACACACCCACACAGAGTAGGGCCCAGGCACCACAGGCGTGCAGGAGATGGAGTAGGAGCCGTTGCTGTGGTCTATGATGGACGCCTCCACAGTACTACGGGAGGAGATGAGATTTCAAACGGTGCCATTAGCTGACCCACACTCCCACACACGTACCCGTAATTATGCAATACATGGAGTTGGCATAAAGCATGAAAGCATGATGCAGAGCTGTGTTTACTGGGAGAGTAATGTTCAACACACACACACACACACACACACACACACACACACACACACACACAAAGCCATCACTACAGCTAAGGCCAAGGGACTCGGTATGGCATCGGTATAGCATCGGTATGGCATCGGTATGGCATGGAGATTAACTCCAATCATGTGCCGTCATTCTCTACAGGAAGTGAAATCATTAGGTTTCAAATACATACATTTATATACGTCTTTAAACCTGATCCACAACTATTTTAGAAATCATAAACTAAAAGTAGACTTTATAGGGAGTCTTAGTTGGCGCAGAGGCGTTCGGTGCAGGTGTGTACACAGTCCCACCCACCAGTCCTTGGTCTCCTTGTGCACTATGCTGATCAGCACAGCATCGCCTCCTTTGCCCATCTGTTCGCCGGACGCGTCGCGGCAGACCAGCGTGAACTCTGTCTTCTGGCCCTCCCGGCCCAGCTGCACACCTACAGCCAAAGGGTCGAAAGGTCAAAGGTCAGTCCCAGTTCATCACCTGCTCCTTTTTTTCACTCACTGGCTCCACCTGTGCGCTGACTCGTGCAGTTTCTCTCAGTCAGTCCCCCATGTGGAGAGAAGTGTGTGAGAAAAAGAAGGGATGAACAAAAGAGAGAGAGGCAAAGGGGAAAGAGATAAGCAAGAGTGTGTTTGAGAAGAAAAGCAAAGGAACGAGGAGAGAAAATAAGAAACAGAGATGAGAAAGTGTGTATAATAGAGGAAGAAAGGAAAGAAAGATAGGGAGAAGATTCGAAGAGAGAAGAAAAAAAAAAGAAGTGATGGAAAACAAAGGAAGCAAGTGGCAGACAGAGGCCATTTCCTAAACCTGCTCTCTGAGCTGGTACATCATTCTGGGCACGCTGTGGCAGTCCGTGCCAAGCAGGCCTTTAGAATTCTGCACAGCTCAGCGACGGGCCGCCTAATGTGGGCAAATGACTCTGGTGGAATGGGTAATAACAATGATGAGCTTCAACAGGACCCAGAATTGACACCGATCGTGGTGACGGCCGCCCTGGCTAACCCTTCAGAGAGGAATCACATAAAAGCCCATTACTGCTTGGATCCTGTGGCTCCCTCGGTGACAAAAGGACTTTTTTTTTTACTTCCTAACTGCCTCCGCTGTCCTAGCCTTCGGGGAAAGCACTCTGAAAATGCCCATCAAATCCAAAGCCTGTAGTTTCATGGGTGCAATTCCACAGGCACTTCCTCTGACAGTCTCCACTTAGACATTACACTGTTGCTGATACGTCACTGATAGTCAGAGGTTTATCTCTTAGAAGTCACACAAACACACACACACACACACACACACACACACACACACACAGTGTCACATACTGTATACACATGTACTCAAACACACACTCACACATAGTGTCACATACACACTCACACACAGACAAACTCTCACACACACACACACTCACACACAGCGTCACATACACACACACACACACAGCGTCACATACACACACCCACACACTCACACACACACAGCGTCACATACACACACACAAATAGTGTCACATACACACACTGCAAGGCACTATATCAGCAGCCTCTATGCTGTTATCCAACATAACTTTCTGGCCAAATCCCCTAGGGAGATAAGCTTCAAGTGCTGTTGACATGTGGTTTGGAGACGACCATGGTTCTCAGCGGTGTGCTCAGGAGCTGACAGAGATATACCACACTCGGCACCCTTCCTGCACCACTAATCCGCATTATACCTTCCTATCGCAAACACTCCCAGAAGCCACAGGCAGAGAAAGACAAGGTATAAAATCAAACACAGAGAGGCATACACACTCTCTCCCACACACACACACACACACACACACACACACACACACAGAAATGATAAATATTCTCAAAGAGATAAACAGCAACACACACACACACCACACCAGGCCGCACAAAAAGAGGTTCAGCAGGCAGAGAAAGACACTGTATAAAACCAAACACAGAGATACATACACTCACTCTCTCTCTCTCTCTCACACACACAGAAAATATAAATATACTCAAAGAGATAAACAGCAACACACACACTACCCAAACACACAAACGAATAATAAAATATACAGAAATTATGTGTTCGTAAGTAATGACATGTATTTTTAAAATGTTGGAACCACCTACTGCTGATAGCACTAAACATATGCTGTGCGTGCAATTTATTTTAATTTCAATTGACCGCAACTGTATAGATATAGGACTGTATGCTGTGCTAACTTATTTGATATGACAAGTACTGTAGATGCTCAAACTTTAGTTTTTTACTATATTGTATCGTATCATACATTGCCATTCTCCTCAGCATACCGAGTCATCCATTTCTTAGCTATATATCATCCAGAGAGAGAGACACACACACACACACACACACACACACACACACACACACACACACACACACACACACACACACACACACAGACACAAACACAGAGAGAGAAAGAGAGAGAGAAAGAGACACACACACCCTAAGAGAGACACAGACGCAAAGGCAGACAGAGACGCAGTCAGAGAGACAGAGACACAGAGCGACAGAAAGAAAGAGAGAGAGTATGTAATGAGGACAAAGACAGAGAAGACAGAGAAACAGACACAGAGAAAGAAAGAGACACACACACACAGAGACACAGACGCAAAGGCAGACAAAGACGCAGTCAGAGAGACAGAGACACAGACACAGAGAGACACAGACACATAGACAGAGAGAGAGAGAGAGAGAGAGAGAGAGAGAGAGAGAGAGAGAGAGAGAGAGATACACCCTAAGAGAGACACAGACGCAAAGGCAGACACAGACACAGAGAGACAGAGACACAGACACAGAGAGACAAGAGACAAAGAGACACAAAGAGACAGAAGCACAGAGAAACACAGAGACACAGAGAGACAGAAACACAGAGACCCAGAGTGACAGAGCGACAGAGAGAGTATGTAATGGGGACAAAGACAGAGAGAAGACAGAACCCTATACAAAGAAAAAGAGGAAAACTTAACATGAGTGAGAGGGTAAACACAGAGAGACAGGGAGAGATAGGGAGATAGAGAGAGAAACACAGAGAGACAGGGAGATAGAGAGAGACATGGAGAGAGAGGGAGGGAGAGGGAGATAGAGAGAGAGACACAGAGAGAGAGGGAGGGAGGAAGGGAGGGAGAGGGTGATAGAGATAGAGACACAGGGAAGAGGAGGACACAAGAAGTGGCTTGAAGGCTTCCTCTGGGCATGCCCCTACAGAGCAGCAGAACTGGCCCCTGGAGCAGCAGCCTCCACTGTCCCGCATTCCTGCTCCCTGACAAGCACCCTCACCACCACTTCAAACGTTTCCATGGAGACAAGGAATGCCACCTACTAGTTAGCCCCACATTCCATAGCCCTAAGGCTCCCCTATTTACGTTTGTGTGTAAGCGTGCGAGTGCTCTAAGTAAGTGTGTGTGTGTTTGTACACACAACGACTCTCTGGTTTCCTCCAGTTCTGCAGCTGAACTCGTTTCATGTGTGTGTGTGAGAAGCGTGTTCTGGAACTTGGTCAGAATTGTGGCAGCGCTCTGGCATCCCACACCACGGTCCGCCGAGCCCAGAATCAAACCCATTTATTCTGGGCCGGGAACGAGATCCGCACTGAGCTGTTAGTTCAAGACAGGGCCATTTCACAACACAAAAGAGACAGGCTGACGGACAGGGGACAGCCTGCACACCAGGTTTGCTGGTCAGCACAAACACACACACACACACACACACATATATGTGCTTTCTGGATAGCAGGAGTTCGATGAGAGAATATTCTCATAGCCTGCTCAGGGCAGAGGGAGCTTTACATTTAAGAAACAGAATTTGTTTAGTGCCCACTGCTCCTGCTATCCAGAAAGCACATATTACTATGTAGCCCCCTAGGCCAGGATGTATCTATGGGCTCTGTACTACACATCCATCCCCTTTAGTTATTTCCATGAATAAAAACAAAACTTGGATAATACTGAAATACCGATTAAACGCCACAGCAATTAGCTAAATGTGTAAACACTGAAAAGAGGCCCATTCTGAACAAATATGTTTCGGGTGTGGTCCATAGGTTCACAACAAGAGAGTTCACAGCTCATGTCTGGAGAGGGAGGTTATCATAGCACACCTTGGGAAATGTAGGGAAAATAGTTTTTGTGACAGAGTTCAGTGACCTACAGCAATGCTAAGCTAAGCCAGTGATGTGACCCTCACCTTCCCCCTGTATGGTACATTTGCTGGGGTCCACCGTCTTGGCATGGATGACCCCCACCACCGGGTATCCCTCCACTTCCCCAGCATTCTCAAAGGGCAGGAAGCAGATGCTGCTCCCGTCGTCCAGGGCGACGGCAGCGGGGCTGGGGTCGTAGCCGGTATCGACGACCTGCGTGAGGCGGCGCAGCGTGACGGCCTTGGCGCTGAGGATCTCGGCATCGGAGCCGCAGGTGAGCAAACGCTCGGCAAAGTCAGCAGCGCCACGCGCGTCGGCCAGCGCCTGCCTCAGCTGAGCCCCCTGCAGGTGCAGCTGGTTGCGGCGCTGTGTCCGCAGCTCCTCCAACCGGCGCAGGAGCCCGCGGCAGTGCACCTCCACCGCGCCCGCGTAGCCACGTGCATACGCCCGCACCTCGGCCGCCAGCACCTCCGTCCGGTTGCCCAGCTCGTCCTGCGACAGCTCCACACGCCGCAGTGACTCCTCCAGGTGGCCCATGCGCGGGCGCAGGCTCCCGGCTACCATCTCGCGGATGCGGTCGCCGTGGCGATGGACCACATCACGTGCCGGGATGCAGCGGTGCTCGCGGTGGAAGGTAGCGGCGCACTCCAGGCACACGGGCGTGTCGCACGGCTCGCAGAAGAGTCGCAGCTCCTGTCCTGGGTGAAGGGTGCAAAGGACTGGCCGGGACAGGCGACCCTGGGTCTTCAGCTCTTCCAGGCTCTGGATAGAGTGAGATGACGTTCTCTTCTGTCTCCTACGTGGGTAAAGGGATAGAATTAGTACAGAGGAACAGCGGTAGCTATATGATAGACATATTATCTCTTATTTGCCCTGCATCTTTTTGATGTCTGTACAAAGGGAGGTTGGTTGAAGAAGTTGATTGATAGTCCAAGAGAATATCTGTTAGCAGTAGAAGTAGTCAAGTAGGAACAGTGTAGGTTGTATGTGTGGCACTGGTAGACAACAGGTTGGACCTATCCTCTCCTGTCCTACATGGGTACAAAGTACAAAGACAGACAGGAGTAACTGTATAGTATGTGGCACAGATTGACATGTTAAGAGTTTGGCCTAATTCTCCCTGTATCTTCTTGTTGGCAGTATAATATGAGGAAGAGATGTGAGGCATGTATGGGCCCAATTAATTCTGTATTTGCCAGCCTCTGTAACAATGATAACACTACTACAATAATGCTTGAACACCTGAGGAGGAACAGCGTTAGCTATATGTGTGACACTGATATGGACCTGTTCTCTCATTTTCCCTGCATGCTTTTGATGAATGTAGAAGGCAAGTAGTTAAAAGGAGTTGTTTGATGGCCTAAGAAAAACAGAAATTCAGACAGAGGAATGTTGTATTTGTTCTGTGTACTATGTAAGACCGTTAAACGTAGGATACTGTGCTGGCCAAATGGTAGTGCGTTTGTGTTGGGGGGAGGGGTAGCTGTGTGGACAGATAGGCCACAGTTCACAGCACAGCAAGTTAACTATCTCAAACTTTACTGGTCTGAAAATATTTCAGGACACTTAGCTGTCTCAATAGGAAGTCTCTCTTTGACGAGTCAGTGACAGTACCTAAAAAAAATCAGCTAATGCTGCAGAATGACAAGGTTGTCAGTGAACATCTCACCTGTGGGCTTGACTGCAGAACTCGCAGAGGTTGACACAGCACACCTCGCATCGCTTCCCGGCGTCTCCCTCGCCGCAGAGGTCGCACACAACACAGTTTTCGTTCAAGAGAGTCTCCATGAAGACCTCGTCCAGAGCGAGGTGGTCTGTGGTTAACCCATCCGCCCCGGAGGTCGGAAGGTCCACCTCGGAGTCACACTCCGGACACAAGACGGTGACTGAAACGTGGTTGCCATTGTACTCCGTTTTGGGTAAAAGTGCTTTGCCATTGATTCCAGACAGTGAGAACGGCTCCAGTTGACGAATGCAATCAGCGCAAAATGTATGCAAGCATGGTAAAATTTTAGGTTCACGGTATAACTTTTTGCAAACCCGACAGACGGCTCGCGAATTGTTGACAGCTTCGCCGTTATCTTGAGGTCTTGAAGAACTGTCAATCTCTTTAAGCGTTGACTTTGTTTCTACATCTTTAATCGCATTTTCATTGGAAACCGACATGTTTTAAAGTCATTAACTCCAATGAGTGTTATAGGCAATAGGTTCGCAAAGTGGTTACCCACGACCAATGAACAAACAGCTGCTCAAACCTTGAACAACCGTAATAAACTGACTAAAACGTAGGCCTGATGTCGATTTTTGTTGTTGACAATCCGTCTTCAAACGCACATATTTTGTCCAGCGAAGCATTGAACATATCAACCCCCACCGCACAGAAACTTTTCCCCTGAAAGTTCATTCTTCACTTTTCTCTTCAGCTGATATTTGACACTCGGTTCCTTGCTCTACTCCAGTCCAATCACCATGTGGAAACGCCGTTCAAGGCGTGGCCTGGGCTACCATCCGAGGGCTATGTCGGGAGAGGAGAGGCCCATCGACAGGGTCCTGCGAGCCTTAACTATCTTAAAGCCGTCTGTCCCCATCTACTGGTAAGACTCCAGTCAAACATGATAAGTATTCCCACGAAGGAAGTTGTTTTAGGTTCAGTTTGATTGATTGTCATTTTGTCTGTCAGCAGGATTACGCATTGTGCATTTTGGAGCGGATCCGCATCAAGGATCGGATCGAGGTTTTGTTTTCACTAGCTCTATTATCAGGAGATGGCGCATATTGGCCTTTGGGGAATTCTGCGCTCCCCGAGTGCCCTTCTAGTAGCAGAACTGTAAAACATTTGCAAATCAAACTGTCATGGATTTTATATCATAAAACCTCTACTATAACATGAGTGACATGACCATGCTATTAACCTTATCGTCCATGAGTCCCAATATTAAATATTTGAAATTATATATAAACCACATATAACATTTATTATCTTCATATTTAATAACTTTCATTTCATATGTTTGTCCTTTACATTTTTTTGCAACTTTTGGAGAAAAAAAATACAGAAGAATACAAGAATGAGAAGCTCCAATGTGTGACACGACGAATACGATTAATCTAGTTAACAATATAACAATTAGCCTGAAGGGATATGGTGCGGCATTTTAAAATCGGTCTGACAATCTACTATCATGTTTCAACAGAAGAAACACCACAGTTTATTCCTTGAAAAACTGTCCAGAACTCACGGCAAATTGTCCATCTTTTTACATTGTAATCTTGTCTGACGCATTCAGTTTCAAGGGGCTGCTAGACGATGTCATGGTTGGCTTTAACCAAAACTGTGACAATTTAACTTCGGCCTGGCTCTGCCCAGAATGCATACTCTTTAAAATGGCTCTTACAGAATGCATACTGGCTCTGTACCTATTGATAACATTTTACACTTTGTGGAAGCCTTCGCAGGAAATAAAAGTTTAAAAATATGAGAAATAATCGGCAGATTCCATACAACCACACATGTAACAGCACTGCACTGCACTGAAAGAATGGGAGTTCAGAAATTCTATATATTATTGGAGAATACAACTTTGCACATTGCACTGTAAAATGTGATGCGTTGCGTTTACTTGAAGGAATCCAGGAAACCGGTTGCCTTGAACAAGTCAAGTACATTGAAATAGAATTTTCAAGTTCGGTGAACTATGGAGGCTAAGTAGGCCTACACCTTACTAGAAAATTCAATTTCAATGTTCTTGACTTGTTCAAGGCAACCGGTTTCCTGGACTCCAAGTAAACGCAACGCATCACATTTTACATTTTAATTTAATTGTATTTATTTATTTTATCTTTTCAGTTTTTTTTTTTTTTTTTAAGTCCTTCTTGCATAGATGTTCAGTGTTTTACAGATGTTCAAAATATCAATGTGCATAGAGTATGTTTAATACATCTGAGTTACAAAAGAAAAGTAAGGTTATTGATTATTCAAGATGTGGATACAATAAAAGAAAAAACTGCTTGAATAGCTGGCTACTGTGTTTAATTTTGGTAATGAGTGTAATGAATGTTTGAATGAATCTTTTTTTTTTTTTGTCCAGTGATGCTATCATCCACTGGTGCTGGTAACACTCAAATTGTTCTTTCAGATTTGAACAGGACTTGACCCTAAAATTAGGTAATTAATTATGTGAAATGTATGGGAATTCCCCTTAAAGGCAACATGTATAAACTGTGAATTAAACTGTGAATCCTACGGCTGAGCAACACAATTGTGCTGTTGTTTTAGCAGGATTGAACCATAAAATAAGGTAATAAATTCGGTGGAATGTATAGTGATTCAGCTTAAAAGCAAATGGTTTATACTGTGAATATAACAGAAATTGACTGTAAAATAGGGCAATAAATGATGTGGAATGGATAGTTTTCCGCTTAAAAAACAACAGGGTTGCATTGTGGATTGTACAGCTATATACCATGAGCCTACATGCAGTTTCACTGTTATTTTAACAATAACTGCCCTTAATTGTAACATGTTGAAACTGTTGGTTTTACATGTCTTAATATACCTTACCGTGAATCCATATACAAGATCACTGTGTTTTTTACGGTGAAAAAATGGCAACCACAGCTGCCAGTTTTTCTCCGTAATTTTGACAAGATTTTTTTTTACAGTGCACTTTGTACCAATGATCACACCTATATCGCTCGCTTTACCGCTTGTACAAAAGCGTGCGTGCTCTCCTGTTTCTGCCGCCAAACTAGGTCCCAGACATATTAGTGTTTTTTAGCGCGGATGTATTTTTGGTCATCTCATGTTAACAGCAGGCAGAAAGACAGCAGTGTTGGGACGAGGCACGAGGACAGCAGCCTGGGTGATGAGGTGTTGAATGTGAAGTCGGTCCTCACTGGCACGTCAGAGTCCCCTGTAGTTGTACAAAGGAGAGTTTGTTTGTGATAATACAGCCTCCACAGGCCCATATTAAGTTGTCTGACAGTGTGACTAAAGATGAAGTTTACATAAAGCAATTGAACAATGCCATAGCATAATTAAACATGCATTAAACATAATTTGAATGGAAATACATGACAGTCTCTCGCAGTGGAGGGGACATTCTTGAAGCAAATTCAAATGGAGACATGTCAAGTCTATATTTACTTTTAGGGCAACTGTCCTCAAGACTGTTTATTTCTGTCTGCTACTCGCTTGACAGCTCATCAACCTGCTTGCCTGGGGACCTTCTACTGTGCATATGCCATTCACTAGACTGTGAAGCATCCTGGAGAGAGTTCCTGTGTGCTGTATGCTGTGGTTCTGTTGACTTATTTACCTGTCAGAGTTGCCTCGGAGACGGCGATGACAAGATGGTTAGTGATAACGAGGGTGTAGGTTTCGTCCCTGTGGGCGGGTTCTAGCAGGGTGCTCATCACCCGGAAGATTCCGACCGAGTTGTTGAAAAACTGGGTGCTGCTGTTTAGGGCGCGGCCCGTGTGATCCGCCCAGGTGGCATTGGGTTTGGGGAACCACCTCTGAGCCTCGGCTGTTAAGCTTGTCCCCACCTGTTTGAATTTGGGAGCGGAATATGCTGGAAGGATACAAAACGATTGATTAGCCATTTAGAAATGCAATTAATTTGAGAAACATCAACAAAACATCACAGCATTTCATACACTGTTGCTTCCATATGTTTCATTGGGTATGATCCCAAACACTCTCAAACTACCTTGAACCTTGAAGATTTCTTTTCCAATCTTTCCTCTCATACTTCCCCATAACTTCATCTTAAGCCACACTACAGTGTTTGACTTCACTAGAACTTGATCATTTTCTCACTCTGTTGAACACAACCAAGTTACGCTGAGAGACAGAAGTCTTGTCTGACTTTGAGCAACTTCAATAGTTTAACCTATATCTCTTTTCTCTTTATTTTAACCTATAGCTCTTTCTTCTTCCACTCGGAATGATCCTGAACTCATGAAAGAAACAAAAAGTTTCCTCCGTTATACAATAATGTGACGTGTTATCACAACATTGCGAGTCATGACCACAAGTGAGTGTGGTATCTTGTCGTGTGCTTGGTTTCCTGTGTTTTGGCGGTTGGCAACACAAAATAATCATGGTAAAGGCCAGTGAAGTTCACTGCGCATTTAGTCTGGAATGACCTTATCAGTTGTGATATGTTTGACACCACTTGGCTATGCTGAGGCTACACAAACATTACTCACAGAAATATCAGCCTTGTGTGTTTAGCAAACGGCCCAGCAAGTTAATGGTACTCATATTTCAATGCCATAATGGAATTACCACCATAATATCGGGCCAGCTATTACCATTTAAAATGAGAAGTAATTTATTACAGAATATATATACAGTACTGTGCAAAAGTTTTAGGCAGGTGTGAAAAAATGCTATGAACTAAGAATGCTTTGAAAAATGTAGACAATAAATGTTTTTTTTTTATCCATTTACATGGTAAGACTGAGCACAGCAACAAGACACAACGTAGTTATACTGCATCAGCAGGGTCTCTCCCAGACAAAGATTTCAAAGCAGACAGGGGTTTCAAAATGTGCAGTTCAAGCTCTTTTGAAGAAGACGTTGAGGATCGTAGACGCAGTGGTCAGCCAAGGAAACTTAATGCAGCTGATGAAAAACACATCAAGCTTATTTACCTTCGAAATCGGAAGATTTCAAGCAGTGGCATCAGCTCAGAACTGGAAGAAACCAGTGGTACACAGGTACAGACATTTACTGTCCGGGGAAGTCTGGCCAGAAGTGGTCTTCATGGAAGAGTTGCAGCCAAAAAGCTCTACCCCGACAAGGAAACAAGGCCAAGTGACTGAACTAAGCACGAAAACATAGAAACTGGGGTGCAGAAACATGGCAGAAGGTGCTCTGGACTGATGAGTCAAAATTAGAAATATTTGGCTGTAGAAGAAGGCAGTTTGTTCGCCGAAGGGCTGGAGAGAGGTACAATAATGAGAGTCTGCAGGCAACAGTGAAGCATGGTTGAGGTTCCTTTCCAGTTTGGGGCTGCATTTCTGCAAGTGGAGTTGGAGATTTGGTCAGGATGAATGGTGTCCTCAATGCTGAGAAATACAGGCAGATACTAATCCATCATGCAATACCATCAGGGAGGCGTATGATTGGCACCAAATGTATTCTGCAGCAGGAACATAACCCCAAACATACAGCCAATGTCATTAACAACTATCTTCAGCTTAAAGAAGAACAGAAAGTCCTGCAAATGATGGTATGACCCCCACAGAGCCCTGATCTCTACATCATCGAGTCTGTCTGGGTTTACATGAAGAGACAGAAGAATTTTAGGAAGCCTACATCCACAGAAGATCTGTGGTTAGTTCTCCAAGATGCTAGAACAATTTACCAGCCGAGTTCCTTCAAAAACTGTGCGCAAGTGTATCTGGAAGAATTGATGCTATTTTGAAGGCAAAGGCTGGTCACACCAAATATTGATTTAATTTAGAATTTTCTTCTGTTCCTTCACTGCATTTTGTTAATTTATGAAGAATTGATGAAAATAAACTGTTAACACTTCCATTTTTGAAAGCATTCTTAGTTTACAGCATTTTTTCACACCTGCCTAAACCTTTTGCACAGTACTGTATGTATATATATATATATATATATATATATATATATATATACTTTTGTATTCACCAATCCAACTAAATGTGATTTACAGAGGGCTTTCGGCATCTAGATCAAATCACTTTAAGTGCTCAAAAATACGATAACCATTCTGTAAGCTTAGTTACCTTATCTTCTTTATACAGTTCTGGCATTGTGTGTAACAATGGCAGTGTCACAGTTTAAAAGATTTAGCGCATTGTATTGACACAAGCGATTTCTAACTATGTGCCAAATATATTACATTATAATACAAGTTCATGCAAGTGTACCTACCTGCTACCCAGAGATGAATGTTGATAGACCCCTTGCCACTAGGGGCGCTCACGATGCACTGGTACACGCCCTGGTCCTGCTCTCTAACTCTCTGCAGAAGAAGAGAAGCATTCCCACTGGCCAAGGCATTTGGGAAGAGTTTGGTTCTGTCCTTGAATGTGGGGTTCTGGTCAACCAGGTCTGGAGCCCGGTTCTGGTAGCGGTACACCACCCCTGTGAGACCCACTTTCTCCCAGGTGACGGACACGTCGCCAGACTTGGACTGGCTGTCCTGCTTTGGGCTGAAGCTGCAGTCCAAGACTACGTCCTGCCCAAGGTTCCCAACGGGGGAGCGGTTAGTGGCTCTCAGAAAGCCCTGACCACCTGCCAGTTGGAGAGAAGGGAAGCACAGTTAAAGTATAATGTGTGTATAGTCATCCAGTGGCACATGTGAATACAAACAAATAGATCATACCTTATAGCAGACACAAACACACACACACACACACACACACACACACACACACACACACACACACACACACCCACACACACACACACACACGCATGCACATAAACACACACATACACATACACTTACACATACACATACACATACACATACACATACACATACACACACACACACACACACACACACACACACACACACACACACACACACACACACACACACACATACACATACACGTACGCACCCACACACACACATTCACATGCATACTCACATTCACACATGCATACTCACATGCATACTCCCGTACACACACACACAAACACACACACATATACATACAAACATACATCAAAACATACATGGTTGCATACATACGTAGATACATTTCCCTAAAAATATGGAATGTTATAATGTATAGTGTCTCGAGAGCCCACTGACCTGAGAATGCGATGGCCAAAAGCAGAATAATGAACCCACTCATCACAAATATGAGGATGATCATGCTGTGAGAGAGTAAAAAATTACTAGAAACAGCTAAATGACAAACACTACGCACAAAGCTATTTGCACTTTAGTCCAACAGTCCTGCCATGTTAAGCCATTTCACTTATTTGACAAAATGTTCCACAACAACCTAAAGCAATTTCAGCTCCAAGAGAACACTTTCAAATTCCAGACCCAACTCAACTGCCATCTGGGTCTGACGTACCTGCCAAAGATGATATTCCCAATGGAAGCCATGTTGCTCTCCCCCTATTCCTCTGCTGGGTGAGAACTCCCTGACCAATCCTAGCCTGCATTCGGTGTAGATGCAGCCTTCAGTGTGTGACTTTGAGTCTCACCTGTGTCGTACCTGTAGTTCACCTCATGCCAGGTAAATGGATGGGAGGAGTGCGCTCTGCCCTCCTTAGGTCAATATTGTCTGGGAGAGGTATGTGCTGACGGGCTTAGGTCATGGCTCAGGCCCGTAGGCCCAGTCAAAGAAACTCAGACAGCCCACACAGTGGTTCTGGGTGGTTCCCCTTCCGTTTGTTATTACTCCATTTGGGCATGGTTTGGGCAAGGCGGTCTGCTTCTGCACATGTTACAGAGTGTTTTCAGTGAAGCACATACCCAGATCAGTAGCCTATATTATAATTATAATTATAGTGTTTGTATTCACTGGGTTCTGGTGTTAACGGTGATATCGGAAGCACCAGGGAGGAAAGCTGCCCGTGTCCAAAAATTGCCGCAATTTCTCTGAAAAGGTCAGCATCTGACATCAGCATAATGCAGACTAAAAGTCCCCTTACCAAAAGTGTTTACATGAGCCTCATGTGCAGCACCCATGACCATGCCACATACAACTATCACTTCTACATTATCAGAAATACTAGATGAAGTTAGAAGAATAGAGGTTTGATGCTTGGCCAAGGACTAGATTGATTCACATGCTTGAGTCAGCATGTGGCCTGGGCCATACTGAGGACACAGATACATCGTGATGCCAGTTGACAAATGGAAGGTTGGTCCCAGTAGTGTGATCCTGAGGTAGGGAAGTCAAATCAAAACTACCAAATTTCTAGGGAGGTAACTGTACAGTTTCCACATGTTTATATAAAGTTAGAGGTCATTCTTATAATCCAACAGGTGTTAGAACTCTCACGCCATAGCAACTGGCTCGTCTATTTCTTACTCAGACTCAGCGGCTCAGGTTAAGGTTACAATGCCTCATTCTGGACATGATGTCCCACAGACTATGGTCTCTCTGTTGACCAAAGCTGCTGGTGCGTTTGTGCTCTTGGTCATCTTCTTCATCTTCAAGTACATCTTCAAGCTGGATTTCACCTGCTCCTGTTCACCAGGGATACACCCCTTTGGCATACTGTACATGGTCCTGCCACCATGTATAATATATCTACTGCTATTTGCAATGAACAAAACCTACCAGAGGCTGTTTTGTTTTGGTCCTTTCCGAAGATGTAACAATTGCTGCAGTTTTGCTGTTCAACAAATCCTCCAGCTTCTCTCCACTGGATTATTCTGCATAGCTGCAGTGTTTATAGATGGTGACTGGTATGTATGTCATAAGGGTAATCAAGATGAAATACATATGAAGATTCCCTGCACAAAGGATAATCTGACATATGAAGAAAATAAATTCGTCATTACATGCAAGAATAAATCTATTGTAAGTCATAACTAAATATATTTTCTTTATACATTTATGAAAATCAAACGTTCCATGCAAAAAAAGAATTGATCTTTTGCATTTATGTTTAGTTCAGTTTGGTGTTTGGCAGATGGATTTACAAAAGAAATGTCAAGGCTACACATTGCATAGTAGGACTACAGAAGATGTGTAAGCTTATTACGCTAATTAAAGGCATAATATGCAGGATTCCCTTGGAGCTCCCCCTAAAGGTTTTTACTAGTATTAACGTTTACTCCAGTGTCGTAAAAACACATTCACTTGTATACCAGTGAGTGGAGTCAGTGAAGACGTGATCAGAAAACAGCGAATATGTCAACCGAGGTAAGAATATTCAAAGATTTTACAGAAATATGACTGCAGAGTTTTATTCATTGTGATATCGGAGATGAATGCTAATTCAACCAAAAGAATGACAACATTTAGTTTAGAAGAAATACCGATCGTGTTTTGAGCCTACAATGTTTTCTAAGTGTTTGAATGTGGAGTCGCCTACGTGCGATCTAATACAATATTGTAACACCAAAAAGCTACAAATTCAGAATTTACATTAGAAAGTGTAATGACATTGGAACGTGTAATTTATTATAAGCTAGCCAGAAAGCAGGTCGAACTACTTCCGCCCGAGCGGCGGGCATCGCCAAGAAAGTTACATAACGTAGTAATTTGAGTATAGACCCCCGATGGCAGTGAAGGAGGCGGAAATCGCCCTATTAAAAGTCATTGTAGCGACACAATTTTTTTCAAGCTGTTATTTTAAGGTACAATTGTTACATACGGTACCTTTAACATGATTGTCCACGCATGAGAAGGATTGCATGCTCATAGATACTTTTCTGGTTGAGCTCCAATCTGCTGCTTTATATATGTGCCTATCAGACTTATTTATATTATTATTGTGTCTATCAGCTAGACTTTTTTATATTATTATAATTTACTGTATACGGAAATAAAAGGGCTGCTTTCATCTATTATCTGGGTTGTGGGCTTAACATGAAACTTCTCTTCCATAACTACTGTAGGTCATTGGCTTATCTTTAACCTTTGCTGGCGCTGCTTTGTGGGTGATATTTTCATGGTGTTTGATAAAAGGCAAATGCGGGGATTCATATTACAAAAGACTCTATGAAGATCACCTCTCAGAAGAAACTGAGACGAACTTAAAAACGGCATTGATTGAACTAGCCCGAGAACGATCTAAAGTAATCATCCGTGAACCCATCAAAATGATCAGAGAAACCGAAAGACTACCAAGAGAACAACCCGGTGAAAATAATACCAGGAACCACGATTTGAGGGCGGACGTCGAGAAGGCATGGACTTCTATTTCAGAACTGTACTTCTATCAGTCGGAGAGGGATGAGTCATACGAGATGTCGTTGTTCAATGGGCACCTGCAGAAAGAAAAGGACACGGCCATAAGACAGAGCTTACAGGACCAGGCAGAAGGGCAAGCGGCCGTCACAAATCAAACACGATTAGAGAAGTTCTTCATTGAATTGGCCAGAGGAACATCCGGGAAGGAACAGAGAGGAGCTCTTAACCAGACCAGACCAGACCACACCAGACCATACCCAACCCAACCCAACCCGACCCGACCCGACCCGACCCGACCCAGAGCAGAGCAGAGCAGAGCAGAGCAGATCTTTTCAGAGCAGAGCAGACCAGACCAGATCATTTCAGAGCAGAGTAGAGCAGACCAGACCAGACCAGACCAGATCAGATCATTTCAGAGCAGACCAGACCAGACCAGACCAGATCATTTCAGAGCAGAGCAGAGCAGAGCAGACAAGAGTGATAGACCAGACCAGACCAGAGTGACCGAACAGACCAGACCAGTATATTTGCCATTCATATACTAATTTATATTGTCTGTTTGTCAATATTAGATAGCTGTCTGCTTTTGTGAATAAAATAGATTTAGAGTAAAATAGATTTAGTATTCCAGTGTTGATTTACCACACTTTAAAGTAATAAATATGTCTGTATTTACAAAAAGTTCACTTCATAGGCAACCTGTAAGCCTGCATAACTAAACAAAAGTACAAATTCACTAACAACTATGACGCCATCGTAGAGATAGCCAAGCCAATGTCGTCATCTTGTGGTTATATCATGTACTACACATTTATCAGCAAACCTGATTAGAAATGAAACGGCAATGACTTGTCTTTCCTTTCACACTTACACCTAATAAAATAGACTAATAAAGATAAGTGATTTGCATTGGGCTATGCTTGAATTGATTCTTTGTTGGAATTTTAAATCGATTCTTTAGGTTTAGCTTTTTTGTCAACTAAGATCTTTACAATCTCATCATCTTACAACATGAGTTCCAAACCATACATGTTTTTGAGCTGCAAACTACTTATGACAGGGTAGCGTTGATAGTGAAAAACAACGAAAGTCTTATCTTTATATCTTCCTGTTATTTCATGAAGCAGCCCAGAATCTTCCACATGAAATATTTTGTGTCATGTATGCTGGGAAATCCATATTTTCACAGGTCATATATTATAAATCACCTTATCTGATGTTGGGGGTCGAATGCAAGTATCAACCACACTACAAAATGTTAGCAGAAGAGGACAGCTGGGTTAAAGACAGATCTTACATGATTCACAGAATGACAAAAAAGCCCACTGGCTTAGTTATCATCTTCTTTATAAAGACATTTAATTACGGATTTCCAGATTGACAAATCATTTCAGAATTGACTTGATGGGGAAGCCAACAGTGTTATAACACCCAGAATGCAATGGTCCATGTTATGGTCCGTCACAGACCAGATGGATTCATTATGAGACCAAATGACTGTCTTTATATAATTTAGAATTAGATTCTATAAGGGACTAACAAAACCTGTGCGCAACACAACATTAGGAATGAACACATTTCTACATGCCATATTTATATATCTCCGCTCTCCTGGCGTGGTTGGACAGAACAAAAAGTGAACGCACTCACACGAGTTCAGAGTTTGAGAATGCAGTGGCTTGAAATGGTTGACAGCAGAGAAGGGGGCACTGACCACAGCACTTATGCATTGAGTGCACAGGCTAACCACAGTCTCCATCGCACAGTGCCTTTGGGCCTATTGCAGACTTATTACAAGTGACACTTACAAACTCAATTATACATGAGGCAAAATCAGACCAGAATTAATGTCGGAATCAGTGTTCATACATATGCCAAATACGATGACAATATGGTCTAAGTAGCAAGTTAATCTCCCACCCTTTAAAACCTTGACAAGTGACAAACTCTTGACACACTCATATTCATGGTTGCACGCCCTCCTCACATGCCGAGGTTACAGGGCTGGTGGTGGTGAGGGGTTGAATGTCACAAAGGCTGCTACTTTTCATCTTGTGCTGGAGCTAGGGGGCTCAGGCCTTGTATATCAGTGGATAACAGCACATAGATACACTGATTCATTTACAGTATGTGTAACTGCATGTAATATTAATCGCTCCAGCCTTTCAGATAAGGCACATATCAGCAACTGCTTGGTTCGACAGGGAAACATAGACCTGGATCAGTCTGGGTACAAACAGGCTGTGGAGCAAACCCAGTATTCAATCTTGTGCTTGCATGGTTAGTATGGAAATAAATACTTTCATGCTAAGAAAATATGTATTCATAGATAAAGTATTTTGTGTCATTATTATACCATAAGTTGTTTGGTGGGTATTTTAGGTATGATTAACAGTATGGTGCTCTCAGTTGTTTTGTATGGCATGATACCTGTGGGTGGTTTGGGTGCATTCTGATGCCTAAATGTTAGAACATTCTCATGTGAAACAGGAAAGCACAAGTCACCACACTGTCAATGCTAGAGCCACAATGCCACAAGCAAAACAAGAAGTGAATGCACTCACCAATGCACTCCATTTTCTTGCCTCTGTGCATAAGGCAAGTCCCCCCCAAAAAGCCTCAGATTTATGTATTACTTTTCAAAGCATTGAGCAATTATTTATTCTTTTCTTTTTTATGTTAGTTTAATCAAATGATTTATTCTTTTGAACTAACTTTGTTGTCTGCCTCCTTTTTTTATGTTGTGGTCACAAGAGCCGGTCCGTAACATAAAAAGGACAACAAAGTGAATTTAAAAGAAGAAATAATTGTATTAAACTAACATAAACGGCAAAAAGCAAGAAAGAGTGTCTATGAGTGTATGGATGGATATGTACATTGGCCCTGAGATCTAAGGGCAAGATCAATCTCCGGAGAGGGAGAACTGCAGGTCTTACATCAGCAACAAAACAAAAGTAGGCCGTAAGGCGCCTGGCATCCAGACTTTATTGCAGGACACCTCAACTTGAACCTCAACACTTGACTTTGAGACGTTTACACCTGAAAGGCCCAGTTGGCAAGAAGATGGCCCCAGCTTGTGTTGACCCCACAGTGGAAATGCAGCCAGTGAGAGTTTTGGCCACAATGGGAAGTCCCCAACCAATAGCACTAAGAATTTAGCATCATCTCCTGTGTATAACAAAAGTGTATGCCTTAGCAAACTGAAAGACTTTAAGGGCAAGAGTTAGCATAAGCTTTCTCCGGCACACATTTACAAAAGTTAAACCACTATCATTGTTTGACATTTGATCAGCAATGGACATAGACGATGTGCAGGTTTCAAATAAGCTATAGGCCTACATACAACTGATCTTGACATGCTTAAAATATAGGGGGCTACAGAGCTGTGCTTTGTAAACCCCAACCCCTCCACTGTACTTTTCCAGACCGAGGCTATACTTATTATGCAGTTGCTTCCCTATAACATTAAAATCAGAATTATACCATCATTCTCCTTCCCAGAATGCAATGATTCATGTTATGGTCCATGACAGAGCAGATTGATGCCAACAGTTCATGAGACAAAATGACTGTCTTTAGATCATTAAGAAGGGACTAACAAAACCTGTGCACAACACAACATTAGGAATGAACACATTTATACACGCCATATTTATATATCTCTGCTCTCCTGGCAGGATTGGACAGAACATGAAGTGAATGCACTCATACAAGTTCAGAGTTTGAGAATGCAGTGGCATGAAATGGTTGACAGCAGAGAAGGTGGCACTGACTGACCACAGCACTTTTGCATTTGGTGCATAGGCTTACCACAGTCTCCATCGCACAGAGCCTTTGGGCCTATTGAAGAACAAGTGCCCCTGCAAGCCTGTCTCTCTAGTTTTAACTTGTCAGGCAAGCAGGAATATGACACTTACAAACTAAATTAGACATAAGAGGCAAAATCAGACCAGAATTAATGTTGGAATCAGTGTTCACACGTGTGCTAAATGGGGATGACAATATTAATAAAATACTCACACACACTCATGTTCAGATATGTAAATATCTAACAAAAGTAGCAACAGTCATATATTCTGATTATATAAACATAGGACAAAAAGTAAGGAAATTTGTGTTTGGTAGATTATTTCTTTGTTGTAACAATGTTTCCTGGCAATAAATCTTATACCGTTGGAAAGCATATTTATTTCCCTTTTAAATGGTGCCACATTTGTAAGGAACATTTGTGGGATGAGCAACACAGCTGTTTATGTGGGGAGCACCCTAGCAAAATGTGCCAAAATTATCCTATTCTCCTGATGGTATTCACTCTTGTTTTGAGCTATTTGGTGGATTGGATGATTGAACTCTCGATCAGTAACAGGGAACAAAAAAAGAAATATTGGCAATTTAACACTTTATTCATTTAATACACCGTCAGAGAGAGAATGGCTGACCTGCTTTGAGTCCAGGTCTCAACCCAATTGAACACTTGTGGGATCAGCTTGGGCGTGCTGTACATGTAAAGTGACCAACACAACCAAGATGGCTGACCTGCAACGACTCCTGGTTGAGGTAGGGGATGCCATCCCACAGCAATGTGTGACCAGGCTGGTGAGCATGAGGAGGAGGTGCCAGGCTGTTGTGGCTGCGTATAGATCTTCCACCCGCTCCTGAGCCTCCTGAGGGTGTATTTTATGATTAAAGTGCAAAATTGCCAATGTCTTGCTTGTTCCTTGTTACTATCACTCTCTGCTTAAATGTATAGAAGGCCTGTAGGTAGGGCTGGGCGATTTTTCGATTTCGATTTTAATCGCGATGTAATTTTTTTCTACGGTTTTAAATGAGACGTTCGATTAGACGGCGCCTTCAAAAAAAAAAAAAAAATCAATGTTTTCACAGACCCGCGAATACAGCGCCGACAATGTAATTGCGGGGGGGGGGACAAGACCCCCTCACTTTTCAAAACAAGTCGTTTCGACCCCCCCACTTTTGCAGTCAAAATAGTGCGTGCGTGACTGCTGGTCTACTAGTCCATTATTCTTTCCATTGCTTCACAATTAAATCCGTTCAACTTTATCAGTGGGGAATACCCACAGCAATATAAATCCACTCCGCGTTTTCCTGGTGTACTACGCAGCCTCATCACGCACGCAGATTCAACTGTCATTAATGTTCATTCATTCTCTGATTTGATCGGAGCGTCGCGCTAGAAGCAGACCACAGAAATGGACATACGGATTTTTTTTTCGAAGAAGAGGAAAGTAAGTCAGAGTTGCCCAAGTTTTACCTGTAGTGGACAATTAAGGACCACCCAATGGACATTATCTGGCTATAATCGTATTGTTATTGCCATAACAACCGTGAGCTAATCTGGCGTTAACGTTAGCTAGCTAATGGCAGTTTTTCTAACGACAGCAGCGACTAAACACACACTCACCAAAGAAGATTTTTTTTTTTTAATGTGTCACTCACTTGTATACCTCTCTTTGACTCACACACGAAAGATGATGTCAATGCCACAAATAAAATGAACATTGGTGTGCTGGGCATGCTGTCAAGCTTTGCCATGTATGAAAACTATATTTCCCCTATGTGAACCGTTTACTTCTGGCAGCTTCCATCCTTAAAGACTTTGGGTTTCAATACACATTTGGCCATTTCTGACCTGAACAGTCATACTTTAATGAGGTGGTCAGTTTGAATGTAGCCAACATAATTATCAGGCCACCAAACCTATATCAATTGTGAATTTGATATGCTGATAACATGATTTACATCTCAGAGAAAAACATGGTAAAATGCACCAGAATGCGGGTATTTGCATGTACGTTTTTCAAAACATTTTGGGGTGATTTTGTTCATATCGTGATATAAAATCGAAATCGAAAATTTTTGGGGGAAAAAAAATCGAAATATAACTTTTTCCCATATCGCCCAGCCCTACCTGTAGGTACAGGCCTAAGTAGCATGTAAACCTCACTGGGTTTAAACCTTGACAGGTGCCAAACTCTTGCAATGATTGGTTTATGCTTCCATGCTAGCACGACCTCCTCACATGCCCAGGTTACAGGGTTGGTGCTTGCGCAGGGTACAGTGAGGAGGTAGAGGAAGATGTATGTCCGAAGGCTGCTCCTTTTCATTTTGTGCCTGCTCTAGGGGCTCAAGCATTGGGCTCTGTAAAGCGCTTTGAGACAATGTTAATAAAAATCAATATAATTAATTAATTATCTAAATGTACTGAATTGAAAAGGCCGGCGGGTACAGACCTGTGCTTTGTAAACAGCTCATGTCAGTAACTGCTTGGAAACATACACCTGGATCAGTCTAGGTACAAACAGGCTGTGGAGCAGAGCCAGTATTCAATATTGTGCTTGCATGGTTAGTATGGAAATAAATACTTTCATGCAAAGAAAATATGTTTTGATTTTGTGTCATTATTATACCATAAGTAGTTTGGTGGGCATTTTAGGTATGATTAGCAGTATGGTGCTTTCAGTTGTTTCATATGGCATGATACCTACGTGTGTTGATTTGGGTGCATTCTGATACCTAAACGTCAGAACATTCTCATGTGAAACAGGAAAGCACAAGTCACCACACTGAATGCTACAGCTGTACCCACAAGCCTTCTGAAACTCATCTGAGAAAAAAGCTTAAGAGTCAACTAAATTAAGGCATATGAACTGACATCAAGACAAACAAGTCTGTCACTACCAGACAGAGGTTTGTCACGTACTCACTCATACATACAGGGCTTTGACTTGGCAAATGAAAAGAAAAAGAAACAGAAACTAAATCAAATTTGTTGAATTGACTCGCAGGCATTTTTCATTCACACAAAAGACGCCTTGGACGCTTGAACTTCACAAAGTGTAAGTAAAATACATTCTCATTTTCTGACAGGCGTGGTCGTTGGTACATGCTTACAAAGAAGTTCAGAGGAGATTTTCATAACCCTAATTTCTAGTGAAAAGGAAATTACATATACAGTAGTTCATGCATTTTTGTCAGATAACCTTTAGATTTAAATGGAATATGTTTACATTCTTAATTTAAAGATATTTTATATACCCGATTTTTTCAACCCACAGTTTTCAGTGCAAAAATCGCATTATAACTGAACATGCATCCTTTCCCCTGTACAAAAAAAAAAAAATCTATATCTTCGGTGCAGCAATTCCTTAGTTATGCCTTCACATATTTTTGCAGTATGACCTCTATTTATCTCAAATGAATAGTTTGTTTGGAGGATCCTAACACAAACAAACCAAACCAAACATCAGAAACTGAGGTTTTGTGCAACATTAGTCCAAAAAGTGGCACTATCAAATCGGGTTCATAAATTAAATGAATGCATTTTTTTTGTTTTCATTTTTTTTAATTTTAAATTAGTTTATTTTTAAGTAACACTGAGGTGAGATATGAGAGCTGACAGAAGGAAACTGACAAATTATCCTAAAAATATACCTTTTCAACCTGGTTGAGTCCTGGTTCCTGTTCAGAACTTTCAACATACTATGTTTTTGGGCGTTATGCTGGGGTATTCTCTAAAAGTGAGCACAGATATCTAAATAACACAGTATATATTACTTAAAACTCGATGGGAATGACAGTTGCCAAATTGCTGATGAGTGTGAGATACTCATCTACGCTCTCTAATCAGCTAATTAGGTTAATATTTACATTTTACCACTTGCCAGAATGCTGAAAAAGTCTGTTGTAGGGCTCTTTGGGAGAGCACAACATTCAAAATAGATACACCATTGATTCAGACCTGGAACATGGACATACAAATGTAACTGTTGAATTAATTTTGTATTTGAAGATTGTATTGGGAATGGATTGGCCTATTGTTCAAAGCATCCAATAGCCACATAGCATTACTTTACAAGATGCCATTACAATCAATTAAGAATAGGGCATTTTCCCCACACTACATGATTGTCTAACATTTTAAACATGAACAGAGTCATTGATAACGCAGCAAGACAGTCAAATTCAGCATTTATATATTTTGTATTATATAAATCACTCACCAACTGACATTCAACGTGGTCAGTAGAATTGAAACAAGTAGAAAATTGTACATCCTACATTTCCTAGAAGCAAGATAATATATTACCACTGAATGATCATACTTTCTTATGTCCTGTAAGGCTTGTCTGCTATCTAAGGTATGACAGCAAATTCCACACTGAAACTCAACAGTGTTTTCTCCCTTTCCAGTGTCATCTGTCCATCGTCAGCATCACAGCATCATATGCCTACACATCCTCTTCTGTGGAACTCTTGCTTTAAGCAAACCATCTTTAGCCTCATCTACCCATAATGCCTCACCTTGCCCAGGCCCTTCCAGAAAGTCTGAACACGGTCTTAGCCACAGCTGCAAATGCCTTAGTGGCCTTTGTCATATTCTATATCCTCAAGTACATATTTGAGCTGACTTTCCTTTGCTCCTGTTCTCCTGCAATCGACTTTTATGTACATAATATAATGTACATTGGTGCACCTCCATTTATCATATTCTTGTTGGTATTCATCATTGACAAACACCAACATAGACTGTTTTGTGGTTATCTGAGCCAGGGGAACAAACACTGTAATCGGTGCAGGTGTGTTGTGGAGCACATCCTCCGTTTTCTGTTGACTGGGCTGTTTTGGATAGCAGCTGTATTCCTTGATGGTGACTGGTATGAATGTTATAAAGCAATCACTGGTAAGCATATGCCGGAGTAAATTATCGAATGGCCAGTAAATTAAATAAAAATGTGTGTATATTCATTTACTAGAACTGCCTGTACAGAGACGTATGGGGCACTTTGTCATTTCTGTGTATATGTCCTTGTCAGGCTTGATGTAGACAGTGTCAAATAGGAGAGTGAGGTTAAGAGGGCTTTGTTAAGATATTTTACCTATCTTTAAAAGAACGCTACACAAGTTTTTAACCATTTTTAGGTACGTTTTAGGTATGCTTTCATGACATGCTCAAATTAATTTGTGGTTTTATGGTTACTTAGCGTGCTCATTTTAGACAAAAGCTCGATTTAATGTTGCTTAAACAATTCATATTGTGTTTCTGTTTATGCAGGTATACGGCTTGATTGGAACTATGATTGGTGTTTTCTTGTGGGCATTATGGTCTTGCTGTCTGATGAACTGTAGCTGTTGTCAACCATACAACCTACTGAGAGAACGCCTCAAGATCATCCAGGATGCAGAGGGGGGTGCACAGGGGGGTGGACAGGGGGGTGCACAGGGGGGGGGGCAGAGGGGGGTGCACAGGAGGGTCCAGAGGGGGGTGCAAACTGTTGTTCCAAATGGTATTGTATGTTTTGTAAGGGTGCAGAGGGGGGTGCAAACTGTTGTTCGAAATGGTATTGTATGTTTTGTAAGGGTGCAGAGGGGGGTGCAGAGGTGGGTGCAGAGGTGGATGCAGAGGTGGGTGCAGAGGGGGGTGCAGAGGGGGGTGCAGAGGGGGGTGCACAGGGGGGTGCAGACGGGGGTGCAGAGGGGGGTGCACAGGTGGGTGCAGAGGGGGGTGCAGAGGGGGGTGCACAGGTGGGTGCAGAGGAGGGTGCAGAGGGGGGTGCACAGGTGGGTGCAGAGGGGGGTGCAGAGGGGGGTGCACAGGTGGGTGCAGAGGGGGGTGCAGAGGGGGGTGCACAGGTGGGTGCAGAGGTGGGTGCACAGGTGGGTGCACAGGTGGTTGCAGAGGGGGGTGCACAGGTGGGTGCACAGGGGGTTGCAAAGGGGGGTGCAAAGGGGGGTGCAAACTGTTGTTCGAAATGGTATTGTATGTTTTGTAAGGATCGGCTTCACATAATAGAGTCCCATGATGTGTCACTCTTAGGTAGACACCTAGAGAAAGAGATTGAAAAAGATGTGGAAAGGCAGATACAGGAACTAGCCAAAAAGAAAGCAGCTGTCTCTTCTAAAAAAAGGTTCAGTGAGTTAAAAACAGCCCTGGAGATCGTTGACCCGCCACCGTCACCACCTGATGGAGCCCAGCCAATCAATGACCCGCAACAGTCACAATCTGATGGAGCCCGGCCAACAATGACCCGCCACAGTCACCACCTGAAGTAGCCCCTCAGATCAATGACCCGCCATAGTCACCACCTGATGTAGGCCCTTCAACACAAAGCAGTCTCTGTCCTGACAAACCTGGGAAGAAAGGCAAAAGAAGCGCCACAGTCAAGCTCGAGGACCAACCAGGACGCAGCTTTGCGTTTCACGATGACATTCACCATTCCCCTAGCCCTGAAGTGGATGTCCAGGCACAGCACCAACCTGAACAAGATACAGGGGAGAGAGATGCGTTACTGAATAATCCAGATGAAGGAGCCCATATATGTACTGTATGATGTTCCCTGAATATATAAACCTCATTTTTGATCTAGCTTTGTCTTCTCCTCTGGTAGAGAAATGTGAGTGTCCTCATAGTGAAAACATGTAGTAAGATACGTAGAAGAGAATAGTTAACAGATCTTACAGTGGGGCTTTCATGTGGGACTGGGCTGCAAATTGAGTTGTGATCCCTTTTCTTGTGTACAGACATTCCACCGTTTCTTTCAAATAATTTATAAATCTTTGATTTATATACTTTAAAGCACACACACACACACACACAGACATTTGTATTAGTCACATCCCTAAACCGGGAAGGGATTTTGTTTTTATATTTCATGTAATTACAATGTTTGTATACTTGCTGTTGGATTGTTTGTCATATTACTTTGTACTAAGACTGCTTGAAGGACACATTAGCTTTTTAGGGTACGCTCCTGGTAAACAGCAAGGCATTTTCTCTTCTGCTCTCAGTTTCACACATTGATGTTAAATGCCTTGTAATAAAAACATGTGGACCAGATACCTGTTACGGATTGAGGGTGATGTGTTGAACTCAAATGCAGGACTCAGACAACAACAGTAGATTGAAGAATAAACGTTTACTCATCCAGGGTCGGTACCCAGTAAGGCAGTCCAAGAAGCAGGCAAACAAATCGAAATGGGCAAAGGCAAACGAGAAGATGTATACAGTCCAGGGTAGGCAACAAGAGGACACACACACACACACACACACACACACACACACACACACACACACACACACACACACACACACAAAAACACAAAAACACACACACACACACACACACACACAGACACACACACACACACACACACACACACACACACACACACACACACACACACACACACACACACACACACACACACACACACACACACACACTCGCCTGTATTGAGGAGGTTCTCTGAGGCGGAACAGTGACTGCAGCAGCTCTCCCTTGACCAGCTTCTTCACTCGCACCAGCTGCAGGATCAGCAGGGTGGACACCAGCCTCAGGATGTCAGTGTGGGCCTTGGGTCCTGAGAGAGAATCAACAAACACGTACATAAACACACATTTAAATCCCTGCTTCCATTTGGAACCATGGGGCAAAGGCAATAAAACAAGATCTTAATAAAGGTCTTACATGCCAATAAAGAGGTTTAAATGGGACACATGCACCTATACAGATGAGGAATGTATCATTTACAAGAGTTGGACTCCCCCACCATAATGGTTGGGTCCGGGTTCCCCCACATCAGTGGAAGGGTCCTAATTGGAACTAATTCCACCAATTTAGCCTCATGGGCGGCCTTATTTAATGTGTACCCTACTTAGTGGGAAGAAACACATTGGACAGGCATGAGAGATGCTTGAGAGCATAGATCAAGGAACAGACAAAACTGTTGAGTTGCATGACAACAGATTTGTGATTTTCACAAGCACCAACATCTAAACCAACACCAACCGGGTCAAAACTAGCAGCACCAACAGCTTCACGAACAGCACAAGGAGCAGCACCCGAGCCCAATCAGAAACCACAAAGACAGCAGCATAACAGCTACCAGGATCAACCAGATAAAAACCAGCATAGACAAAACCTCATAGTGGCTGCATAGTGTTGACCTGTATGCATCTATGGAGATGAGTATACTACACCTACCTGTTACAATACTGTTGGAGCACAATTGCAGGAGAAGACGAGGATGGGGTATCAACAGGAATTTTGAATGTTTTGATTTCTTCTTCTTTAAATTGAATGTCTTCTTTTGTAATACATATTCCCTATTTGTCATGGCTATATAAAGCACTTGATTTAAAATGTGTCTACAATCTCCGACAATACTTGCGGTGTAGCTGGCAGAGAGTGTTCACCTGAGATGACAAATCTTTGTTAGGCCAGTATTTTTGCAGCCATTTTTTCTGTTCCTGACCTCATAGTGTTGACCTGTATGCATCTATAAAGTTGAGTAGACACCTCCCCTTATGCGATTGGTGTTGGATGTTAGCAATTATTAAAAACACACACTATTCTGGTTTAAGATCAATGATCAACTGAGAAAGATGAATGGGCAACTCACTAAGACAGACAGATACATATTTAGAAGGGTTATACTCTGATTAAATATTTATTCAAGACAGTTAAACCGGTCTTTCCCTTTTGGTCCACCCCTCTACACAAGAAAGACTTAAATACACAAACAGTCAAACTGATCTCTTAAACAGTCTTTTGCGTGGATGTGGGATTGATAGCAGGGTAAAAACGACAAGAGAGTCCTCTGACGACTGAACTTCACCAAGTGTAAGTAAAAAACATTCTCATTTTCTGACAGGCGAGGTAGTTGTTAAGTATATATGTGCACAAAGAAGATCAGAAGAGATTTTCATAAACCTCATTAATAGTGAAAAGAAAGCTTTTTTTGTCAGATAACCTTTACTTTTAAATGGTATATGCATTTTTTCTTAATTTATTTTATATCTTCGATTTACTCTTTGTCAACTCACAGTTTGGCGTGCAAAACATATGCCTCTGAAAAGATAGCCTATGCCTTTGCATGTTTTTGGAGAATGACCACTATTATATCTTTAAAAAATATCTCTAAATGTATCTCTTAATCAGTGCAAAAATCACATTAAAACTGAACAGGCATCCTTTTCCCTGTATATGATTATAAAAACCATATACAGTATTGATCTTGGTTGCAGAAATTCCTTAGTTTTGCTTTCACATATTTTTGGAGTATGACTCCAGTATGACTGAAATATATCTCTAAACATATCCCAAAATCTATATAAATATGTTGTTTGGAAAACCCAAACAAAAGAAACTGAAGTAAAAACTGGCAGTATCAAATTAGGTTCATAAAGTGAATATATTTATTTTGTTGTATTATTATGATTTCAATAGTAACACTAATGAAGACCCAAATCTTCAGAGAGCACCTTCTTTCCTAACTTGCACTTCCTCTTCCTTCCTCTACCTCTCCTTATCTCTCCTCTAATGCTATCTCCTCTAATTAGTACTTTACTTGCACTTACAGTGGTAACATTCCTGCACTTTTATTTCTTATGTAAAGTAGTATATATTGCTACACTAGGGGCCTGATTTACTAATATGCGAGCGCTTCTTAATCTGCGTTCGCAAATTAACGCACGGTGTTTTAGCGCATTTTAGTTGGTATTTATCAAACCAGATCGCGCTGGGCAATCTGTGTTTACTCCGCCCTATATAGGGCCTGATTTACAAACATTGCGACCGCTGCTTAAACTGCGTTCGCACATTAACGCACGGTGTTTTTCCGCATTTTCCGTGGTATTTATTTAGGAAGAGAAAATGAAGCTACAGCAAGTGGAGATTGATATATTGGTTCACGTTCGCTCAATCACTGAACCTGATTCAATGTGTGCGCTGCTATAATGTTGTTCTGCCCGCCATCACCTACAGCAAGATGTTTAAAAGAACACGATTATAAAGAATATGCTATTGGTGGCATTAATGCATAAACTGTCTATTATAACAATATAGATGTGTACATGGCGAGATTAATAATTTCTACAAGGGACATGGGTTCACTACAATATATATGGACGTGGGTGCAATCAATGGTTCATATTATGTTCGGAAAGTTTGCGATTTCAAAAAAAGTCCTGTTTGATGTCTAAAATTTCGGCTGTGGCAGTGGGGAAATGTATTGACCAGTGCGCCATAGCAATGCTTCGAGTACCTGTGTGAATATTTGTGAAGGCTGAGATATATCAACTGCTGATACTATAACTGTTTGAAATGATCCGTGCCAATATTTGCAATGTTTACCAACTGATTGAATGGAATGTGATCTCCGGTTGGAGGGTTAGATGTCATCTCTGATCTGGTTCAGTAATTTAAGTATTGCGTGGCTGGTTAACCTGTACCGTCTAATGATTTGTGGTTCATTTAACTGAAAATGTGTTATGCGAGTTGAAAAAATTATTTCTGTGCGCTGTCTCTGTCTTCTTTCTTCGCATTTCTCTTATCACTGCTGCCATATCAACGTTTTCAGACTCAATGAAATTGCGCTTGGTTAAGACGTGCTTTTATGAGGCGGAGAATTAGCCTGCAAATTGGAGACGTGCGCTCCACAGGCAGTTTAGTAAATACCACGCACGACATCATTAGGCGCACTTACCTTGTCTCCACCAGTGGCGCAAAAAGTGGGTATGCGCTGTATGCGGCGCATAGGGGCGCCGCACCATGGGAGCGCCAAAGCGGTGGTAAAAAAAAAAAAAAAAAGTTTGGGGAATTTTCTATATGCAGCTGCTGTTGTGCGTTTCTAAATCATTTCTGCATTTCATTAATGTTATATAACATTTTAGAGGACTAAACAGGCTAGAGTAGGCGCCTCATCTCTTAAGATTCCATAATAGAATTTTTACAAAGAAGAGGGAGCGTGAGCGCCGTGACCGCTGAACACAAGCAGTTAGAACTAGGCTACGAGTAGTGAGTTGGTTGGATGGAAGATGGATAAAGCAAAAAAGCTGTCGGGAGCTGAAAACAGAAAAAGAAAGAGGGAAAAGGAGAAGACATGTCAGGGGATGCAACAGCAATTAAATAAGTTTTAAGTGGTTAGTGAAAGACAACAGGTAGGTTTTAAGGTGACTTTACGTTTGTGCTTGGAGGCTTGCAAATAATGTTAACAGACTAGCTAGCAGGCTAGCTAGCGTTTGCAAACATAGAAATGTAGCAGCCAAATGGGGGTTTATGGCTAGCTTAAGCCTCATCAATTAGGCTGATGATAGCTACATTTAGATTTTGGTTAAACCCTACTGTACCAATCCCATGTATGACACATCTCAATTTTATTAAGGCAAAATAACAACTGGTAAATAAGAGGTGGCAGACGGGCCCTGGTAGCATTCACAGTAACTAACAAGAAGCTGGAAACGTAACTCTGGTTACCATGGTTACCATTAGCTGTTCATGTTAGCTGTGCTGTCAAACATTCAGGCTATCTGTTGGCATGGTGCAATACTAAATAAATGAGCAAGTGCAAAGGCAGGGCGTGTTATTATTTAGTAGCAACTAAAGAGCACTCTAGAATATTTTGGCAGCAGCATTGTTACACATCATCACCTTAAAAGATCTTTATTTGTAGGCTTACTTTTGCATATTAAGGCATTATGTTGCAATGGTTATCATTATAATGTTAATGTTTGCTACTGTTTATTATTTGTTAACATTGTTACTAATATATATATATTTGTGTGTGTGTGTGTGTGTGTGTGTACAGTATACTGTATGCACCATAGGGTACCATTACCATTATGGTAGGCATGCAGTGGCTGATATACTGATATAAACTGATACTGATATAAACCTTTATTATTTAAAGCCCATACATGATGATGTCTGGCACACTTATTTATTTATTTGTTTAAGAAAAGAGAAAAAACGTGTGTGTGGGGGGGCGCCAAAATTGTTGCTGCATACCCCCCTGACACTGGGCAGTTGCACCCCTGGTCTCCACCCATGTAAATTGCGCCTCACGCCTACGTTACCACCCACCTCCAAGTTACCTCCCCTGTTCACACCCACAGGCGTTAATATGCGCTGCGGCCCATTAGTAAATACCGTTTTATGTTTACGACCGCTATTTTACGCCAGAAATGGGCGCAATCCTGTTAGTAAATCAGGCCCTAGGTCTCTATTGCTAGTATTCTCTTCTTTGTAGGTCACTGTGGATAAAAGTGTCTGCTAAATGACTAAATGTAAATGTAATGAGAGATGTGTGAGTTGGCAGAGTAATTGTCCTCAAAAGATACTATTTCAACCAGACTCCTGGGTCCTGTTATCAGATAGCTAATATTTACTTTATGTCTTATGACATACCAACCTGAATCCTGATTGCTGGTGCCAAGATCCTGAACAACAGGTCTGCTATGGGGTTCTTTGGCAAAGCACTTGAGGGTAAATGCCAACATTAAAAATAGATACACTATTTTTTCAGACCTGGAACATTGGAAAAATTGAACTGTTGAATTATTTTTGTAGTTCAAGATTGTAATGGGAATGGATTAGCCTACAGTTCAAATCATCCAATAGCCACGTAGCATTTCTTTACAAGACGCTATTACAAACAATTAAGAATAGGGCATTTCCTCACACTACACACTACGATTGTCTAGCATTTAAAGCATGAACTGAGTCATCGATAAAGCAACAAGGCAGTTAAATGCAGCATGTATATATTTTACAATATAAACTTTGTAAGACTCACCAACTGACATTTGATGTAGTCAATACAGTTTAAAAAAGGTAGAAAATTGTACATTTTAAATCTCGCTATCAAATCAAGTTCATAAAGTAAAGTTATTTACATATTTTCTACATGTCAAAAGTAACACAAATGAGAGATTTCGCTGTTAGCGGAAGAAAACGGACTAATTATACCCAAAAGATACTATTTCAACCTGAGCCCTGATTCCTGTAATCAGAACTATCACCATACTATGTTTTGGGCGTTATGCCGGGATATTCTCTACAAGTGAGCACAGGAATCTAATTAACACATTACCAAACATGGTATTACATTAAACTGAATGGTTATGGCAGATGTCAAATTGCTGATGAGTGTGAGATAATCATCCATGCTCTCTGTAATCAGAGAGCTAATATTTACTTACTGGTGCCAAGATCCTGAACAACAGGTCTGTTGTGGGGCTCTTTGGCAAAGCACTTGAGGGTAAATGCCAACATTAAATAAAGATAGACCATCCATTCAGGCCTGGAACATGGACAGAAACATTTAATTATTTTTGTATATGAGGATTGAAATGGTAATGGATTGGCCACCTAGTATTACTTTACAAGAGGCTATTATAAACAATTAAGGATAGGGCTTTCCCCCCACATAACACGATTGTCTAGTAAACATTTAAAACATGAAAAGAGTCATTGATAAAGCAACAAGGCAGTTAAATGCAGCATGTACATATTTTATAATACAAATTAAATGTTGTAAGACTCACCAAGTGACACATTGGAACTCAACAGTGTTTCCTCCCTCTCCAGTGTCATCTGTCCATCGGCAGCATCACAGCATCATCTGCCTGAACATCACCTTCAGGGGAACTCCTGCTTTAAGCAGACCAGCTTTACCTTCATCTACCCATAATGCCTAATCCTGCCCGGACCCTTCCAGCCAATCTGTTCACTCTCTTATCCACAGCTGCAAATGCCTTTGTGGCCCTGGTCACATTCTTTATCCTCAAGTACATATTTGAGCTGCCTTTCCATTGCAACTGTTCTCCTGGAATCCACCATTACGCCATAATGTACATGTGTGCACCTCCAGTTATCATATTCTGGCTGGTATTCATCATTGACAAACATAGACTGTTTTGTGGTGGCCAGTGCAAGGAGGGTAAATGCTGTAATTGGTGTAGTTTTGTTGTGGAGCAGATCCTTCGTCTTCTTTTGACAGGGCTATTTTGGATAGCAGCTGTATTCATTGATGGTGACTGGTATGAATGTCATAAGGCAAACAAAGGAGACAATAAGGCTTGCACAAATGGAACTCTCTCGGATGAAGAAATGATACTCAAAACTCCATACAAAAATGAATCAATGGTAAGCATATGCAGGAGTGAAAAATCTAATGGAGAATAAATTAAAATGTTGATAGATACATGCATTTACTATAACTGCCTTAACAGAGATGTATGGGGCACTTTGTCACTTCTGTTTGTATGTCCTTGTGGTAAGGCTTGATGTACACAGGGTCAAATAGGAGTGAGGTATAGAGAGCCATTTTAAGTTGGGTTTTGGCTAGTTAGCGTGCTTATTTTACACAAAAACTGAACGTATTGTTGCTTAAACAATATCTTAGCCTGGCAACACACACAGCCATAAAATGACCAAAAGGAATTCATATTTTGCTTCTATCTCTGCAGATAATCGGCTTGTACCTAATTATGGGTGGTCTTGTTGTGTGGGCAGGATGGTCTTGCTGTCTGATGAACTGTAGCTGTTGTCAACCATACTATCACAAACTGTACCAAAACTATCTCTCAGCTGAAACGGAGGCCCACTTGACTGAAGAGTTGAAGAAACTAGCTCAAGAGCGAGCTCAAATCATTTGCAGACAAGACCTCACAATCATCCGGGAACAGGAGAGATCACCCATGAGGCTGGAAGTGACAGTAAATATTGAGCAAAGGAGTGACCCAGAATGTTCCGGAATTAAAAAAACTTGTTCTGAGGTTTGGAGCAAAATTAAAATAACTTGTTCTGATTGTTGTTGTTCGGCGAGACAAAAAGCTTCTTGGTACACCATCTCTGGCATGTTTTTCCATCAGTCTGACATAAAAGAGTCCCACGATATGTCACTCTTTAATAGACACCTACAGAAAGACATTGAAGCAGATGTGGAAAGGCAGGTACAGGAACTAGCCAAAGAGAGAGGAGCTGTCATCACTGAAACAAGGTTCAGAGAGTTAAAAACAGCCCTGCAGATCGATGTCCAGCCACAGCATCAATCTGAACCAGTGGCAGATAATAATCCAGATGAAGAAACCACATTAAAGATGGAGGAGCAAGCAGGACCAAGCTTTCCAGTTTAGGCTGAGGTCCATATATGATTACCAGGGACATGTTCTTGTTCCTTTTTACTTCCCACCTGCACACCATAAACCCATAAATGTACTCAGGGGCGGCTCGTCCATAAGGGCGATTGGGATGACGCACTTTTCTATGGCAATTTAAATTCCTTGTAAATCGCTTTGGATTCAAGCGTCTGCTAAACGACTAAATGTAAATGTCATATTTTTTTTCTGCCGGATTCTACCACTAGACCGTCTCATATGCCTTTGAATGTCATTGTCCAATCAGGAAATAGCCAGGCAGTCAAGAAAAAAGTCGTGCTTCAAATGGCTCCGCCCATTTGGGGCGAAGTGAATTTCGCCCTAGACCTCTCCCATTGACTCCCATGTTAAATGATTTTTTTTTTTTTCACAAAACAGAGCTCTCAATGCATTCTCTATGGCTTACAGGAGGGCTCACCCCTCCATGTCGTGTCATAAGTAATGGACCTAAAAGCCTATGGTAAAAGCCAATAAGGACGTGACACAGTTTCGACAGAGGCATGTCAAGATGGCACCTGTTCAGTACAACAACTCGATCCGCTATTTGACAGAAACTTCTTTTTAGTCAGCGTACTAATGAAGATAAATTGACCAAAAAAAAAAACAATTATAGACCAAATGTATCCATTCAACAGGTTTCTGCAAAGGGAGGGAAATTGGAACGAAAGAAAATCGCGGTCATGAGGTGGCTAACACGGTCTCTATTTCTATATACCACTGTCACTTTTCATAGGTTTTCGATGTGAACTAACTATGAATTATTTTTTATGTGATGACTTATTTTGCTTTTGTAAGCCAATACTTTGAAGATCAGTCAATAAATCTTGTTGGTTTTGACGTATGTTGCCCCCTTCTTTATGTTGTTAGTGGACATATCATGTGTCCTGTTCAGCTATGTTATATCATACATCAACATTTGAGACGTGTGGTTAATGAAAAAGTGGGATCATTAATGTGGAGCCAAATCATGTTTGTTTATGAAGGCTCCTGAATGTAACTTTCTTCCATAGAGTTCTACCTGTAACTTTCTACTCTAGCTATGTAGAAAGAGGGGAAATTTTGGTTGCTGCCAATAGTGGACAAAAGTGTATTGCTGTATGAGTAAATCGGCTAACTTAATGTACCTACTGAAAGGGTCGCCTTAATCATTATCAAAAAAATTGCCCCCCCCAGAGTATTTTTTTCAGGAGCCGCCACTGCATGTACTGTTGTTCCTTGAATAAAAATATGTCAAATTTGACAAAAATATCAGTGTCTTTTCCTCTGGTAGAGAAATGTGAGTGTCCTCATAGTGAAAAAATGTAGTAGGATACGTAGAAGAGAACAGTTTGCCAATCTTACAGTTGGGCTCTCATGTGGGACTGGGCTGCAAATCAAATTCAGTGATCCCTTTTCTTATGTACAGACATTCCATCATTTTTGGGGGGTGGGGTGGGGGGTTTCGAATCATTTTGAATCTTCGATTTAAATACTTTGAAGCACACACACACACATTTTGTATTAATCACATTCCTATACCTGAAGTGATAATGTATACTTGCTATTGGATTGTGTGTCCTATTACTTAGTAGTTAGTCTCCTTGAAGGACACATTAGATTTTTGAAGTACACTCTTGGCATTTTCTCTTCTGCTTTCAGTTCCACAAATTCATGTTAAATGCCTTGTAATAAAAAAATCGATGTGGACCAGAAACCTTATGCTTTTATTCAGACTTTAAAGCGGTAAAGCTACTTCCAACAAGGTAGAATATAATCTGTAATGTGGATTGGATAAAACTGCCGGCTAAGAATTTAACACAAATGCGATCAAGATGAGGCTTGTATGGATTGACACAGTAAAGTGCTAAATTTGCTTCAACAAACATGCATTTCTGCCTCTCCACCAGTGAAAGAAATAGAAATCTATTAGCCATTTTATAATCTTTCTATTTTTGTAAGCAATTTTGAAGGCATTATCGTCAAGATTCAGAAAAGTTATTCAACTTAAACCAAAAAGACAGCAGGCCAGTATGAGAGGTGGGGCAGGACAGGACAGGTGAGGGAGGGGTGTGGTATGTGTCTAGCAGGCCAGTATGAGAGGCAGGGTGGGGTCTGTGTCTAGCAGGCCAGTATGAGAGGCAGGGTGGGGTCTGTGTCTAGCAGGCCAGTATGAGAGACAGGGTGGGGTCTGTGTCTAGCAGGCCAGTATGAGAGGCAGGGTGGGGTCTGTGTCTAGCAGGCCAGTATGAGAGGCAGAGTTTTAAATTGTTGTATGTTAATGTTATATGTTTTTTTGGTATAGTGTTATATGTTATTTTTTGGCAAATGTTACTAGTTATCTCTATGACGTCTACTGCGTAGATGACGATGCTGGCCAAGTCTTTTTGTTGTGCTGAAGCAATTTGGTGCATGCAACAATAAACACTTTTGACTTGACAGGCCGGGGTCTGTGTCTAGCAGGCAGTGTTGGGCAAGTTACTTCAAAACTGGAATGCATTATTTATTACTTGTTACTGTCATTTTAAAGTAATTCGTTACATTACAATATTACTGTTTTTAAAATGTAAGGCATTACACTACTATTGTATTACTTGTAAGTTACTCGCACCAAAATCACTGGAAGTATGGATTTGGCAATCTTACTGTAATGAAGCTCAAGACGCTCAATTAGTGAATCACACATCCAGTGGAAGGTGATGTGGTATCTGTACTTATGGTAAACAGTAGAACATAATAGCCACAGTGATGGCTCATGGCACAATACAAAGAACAATCATCGCAAGAACAGACAAAAGGTCAAAGTCTGGCAAATTGTGATAGAAATACTGTAACTTTAGGCCTATTCATATTAACAATAATTGGACTGTATTGTAATGTCTAAAAATATGACAGGATACAAAATTTATTATTTCCAACTTCACAGCATTAAGCATAGTTTATGCGTCATAAAAAATAAAAAATTGTTTGCAACTGGATTAGTGTATGGGCTGTACACCTATGGTGGGGAGGCAGTACACATAGCACCTGGGCATCCAAGTCCTTTGTGAAGGTTTTTCGGCTTTGAAGTACATGCTGAAAATATAAGAAAATAGACAGATTTCAAATTCAAGAGTCTAAGATATAAACAACAATGTTCATGTTCAGCACGCCCTAACAAAAATGCTCCACATTATATTTCAAATTTATGAAACGCATACATCTATAGGCCCTAGGCTAGATCTAAAAAATAAAATAAAAATCCATATGGGACAGAAACAGGCAGTGCATCACCAATTTTCAATATTAACCTTCAAATTCAAGTTCATCTTATGGTTAATTGTATTAAACATACTTCTTGTAGACTACGTTTCATCTTAATACATTGACGTGGTTCACAATGACGTTATGTATCTGTGGGTGAGGGTTAATAGATAAAGCGGTATGTGTTGAGGTAGGACTGTATTTGAATTGTTCGAATGTATAATCACACACAATCATGAGTGTCGGCCATAACACTACTTCACGGCCAGGATGTTCAGGGCAAGGGAGGTGCAGGTTGGATATGGATTACTCAGGAGGCAAGATCTGATACAACCAAGCTGTATTGAAGGTGCAGGAATATCAGCAGCAGGCCCGGTCCGGCGCTATTCTGGGCCCGGGTGCAACATCGCACAGCCAGACCCCCCCCCCCCCCCCCCCGCAAAAAAAAAAACCTAGTCTAAATCCGATCAATTAAACAACATCAACACAACTGAATTGAAAGCATGCAGCCGCAGCGGACTGTCTTGATTCCCCATTGCCCTTCCTTAAAACTGTATGCGTCGTGTCTTGGCCGCAGCAAATCTTGCGATTATGTCACTGTAATCCACTTGTCTTGCCGTGCGGTTTTCGATGGACAACACAGCCAACGCAGACAGTCTAGTGGATGCGCCAACATCTGTCTCAGGGCCCGTATCCTCTGCCGTTTGTCTACTAGGCCTACTCAGCCAAGATGTATAAATTCGCATTTTCTGCCTCCTTTTTTGTACCTTCGCTCCTCCGTTTACTTTCCTTTCTCTTTAGCGAACCGGATTTGTGTCCCGGCATTTTAGCCTACTAAAGGCGGCTGCTTGCTTCAGGTTGGGGTTAATTGTTGCGCAAAAACTCAGTGCAGTTCATGCTCCCAAAGGTTGCGCGTGTTGTCATTTGCTTGGCAGATAGAAAGCTGTTTCCCTAACAGAAAGTCTGAAGCTTGAAGTTCTTTTCAAACCTTTGCTTGGGTAGCACTGTTAAACTGAGCAGACATGCAGACTACATTTTAGTAATCTCATCACGTAACATTCGTTTTCTAAAAACAATCACATAGTATTGCATGTTTTACTGTGGTAGAAAATACATTAGCTAAACGTATATGGGAAATCCTATAGACACCGTGCTAGGTATTAGCATCAATTAATTCACGTTAATGTTTTTGTATGAGCCTGACATTTGCTCTGCAGATAGATAACAGCTTCCCTAACAGAAAGTCTGAAGCTTGAAGTTCTTTTCAAACCTTTACTTGGGAAGCACTTCTTAAACTGAGTAGACATGCAGAATATTTTAGTAACCTCATCTAGTAACATTCGTTGATAGAATGCAGGCTGCGAGGCTCGCGTCTAACTAACCAGCCTGCGTCGCGATTTTCCCACGGGGGGAGGGGGGTGTGATACATGTGTTTTGATACATTTAAAAAAAAAAAAAATCGCTAACAGCCAATAGGGAGATTGCGTTGCACAGGCCACAGGGTCAACTTGTGCTGTTAGAGACACACTCGGTATATCAGAAAGGATCAAAGAGAACGGGCCCCCCTCTACACGGGCCCGGGTGCAATTGCTCCCGTTGCTACCCCTTCAGAACCGGGCCTGATCAGCAGCATAAGAATCCTCTAACAGAGATCTTCCGTTTGTACAAACAACAGTGTGGAAATATATGAAAACATATAAGGTGTACTGAGCGTGTGGTTCTGAAACAGAGTAAAACATGGGAAAACCATAAGTACACTACGTAGCCCTCGCGCACATGTCAACACTGACATTTTAACCTAACAGGCTAATTTAACAAGCTAACATAAACATCAATCATACATAAATGCTAGCATTCCTTTACTCATTTAACACTAACGATAAACAATGACTTCTCTAAACATATAACATTGCTTATGAAAGGAAATTAACATGACATTAGAACACTTACAACTCTCATAGACGCACACGTCGAACTTAATGTTTGTCGTTCACACATGAGGCACGCAGTTTTACTATCTCAACGCGACACGGTAAATAAAACAATGTGGGAGCATGACGTCGGTGCTGCCCATGTCAAACTAAAAGTCCCCAATCGCGAAAAGGATAAACAATGTGTAATATGGAATATAAACCCAGGGCCTTTTTTACAGCCGCCCCCAAATGTACATAGAACATTTGCACCACATAAAAGGCTACACTGTATTAGTATTAACATTACTCAAAGGTTGACTGTCGTCTTCAGCTGGAAGGGCAGGCAGGATAACCAGCCGGGCAACAGGTCGGTGTATGTTCTGTCCTTGACCTTCACGTCTGCTGACCTGATGTGTCCATCAGGACTGGGATGAACCTTGACGATGTGCCCAGCAGGCCACAAGGCCCGAGGCAGCTGAGGGTCCACGATCATCGCCACAGAGCCCTCTGTGACGTCGGTTGGAGATGACTGCCACTTTGATCGGGCCTGCAGCCCTGGTAAGTACAGTCGGATGAAACGAGCCCAGAAGTGGTCAGCAAGCACTTGTGCATGCTTCCACCGCCGGCGACTGAGGAGCTCCTCTTTGGGGTAAACAATCTGAGGCAGGGAGCTGTCAGGCCGCCCCATCAGCAGGCTGTTAGGTGTCACAGGGTCTGGATCGCTGACATCAGATGGAACGTAGCCCAACGGTTTGGAGTTCAGGATCCCTTCCACTTCGATGAGAACGGTGCGGAGGACCTCTTCCTGCAAGGGCTGTGCACCGACTGTGGTGTACAGAGCAGTCTTCACAGATCGAATCTCCCGCTCCCACACACCCCCGAAGTGAGGAGCAGCAGGAGGATTGAAGCGGAAGTGGATTTTCTGTGGGGCAAGGAGCAGCTGAAGGTCAGCGGACATTGCTGCAAAGGCCTCACTCAGTTCTCTCTCGCCACCTTTAAAGTTGGTGCCCTGGTCTGAATAAAGCTCAGCAGGGGTTCCCCTCCTAGCTATAAACCTACGCAGAGCCATTAGGAAGGAGTCAGTGTCAATTGAGGTCAGGACATCCAGGTGTACAGCCCTGACTGTGAGGCATTTAAATATGATTCCCCACCTCTTTTCTGTGTGCCGCCCCACTTTGACCACAAATGGCCCGAAACAGTCAACGCCTGTTGAATGGAAAACTGCTTAAAGAGACGGAGGCGGGCCACAGGTAAGTCAGCCATTCTGGGAACTGTTGGCTTGGCCTTCCAACGGCGGCATTCTGCGCAGTTTCTTTGGAAGCGACGGACTGCCTCTCTTCCCCGCAGAATCCAGTATGTGCGTCGGATTTCGGCAAAGACACGCTCTGGTCCTGGGTGTCTCAGACGGCTGTCAAAGTCCTGTATGAGGAGGCAGGTCACTGGGTGTGAGGGATCCAGGACCACAGGGTGCAGGCTGGTGTAGATCAGATCTTCTGACCGGCGGAGACGACCACCGACCCTGATGAGCTCTCCAGCGTCGTCCAGCTCTGGGGACAGGTTCAGGAGGCGGCTGCTGCGTTGAACGGGTTTCCCTGCTTTAAGGAGACGGAGTTCTTCAGGGAAGCTGTCACGCTGAGCCCTGCTAAGGAGAAGTCTCTCTGCCTGGCGGTAATCCTCTGCATTAGCGCAGCTCTCCTCTGTAGCCGCCCCATGTAGCTCCTGGACAGTGGCTTGTAGCAGTTCCTTCCATGTGCTGTATCCGTGTAGGTCTGAGTCTGACTGAGTTACGGCCACGGATGACACACCACAGAAAGTTGACTTGCGCAACTCAGCAGCGTCTGGAGGGTCTCCCACTACACTGGTAGGATCTTCGGGCCACTGGTTAGGATTCCTAAGCAGGAAGGGGGGCCCTTGACTCCATCTGTTGGGTCTTACCAGGTCCTGAAGAACTTTGCCACGAGTGATATCGTCGGCTGGGTTCTGTGCAGAGTCGACATATCGCCATGTGTGCTGGTCAGTCAGTTCTTGAATTCCGGCTACACGAGTGCCAACAAAGACCTTGAAACGACAAGTGCCATCGTTGTCCACAGTTCTAAGATACGCCACCGCCCCATAGGCCTGCTCAGATGCATCACAAAATATATGCAGCTCTCTTTCTCTCACTGAAGCGGCGATATGCTTAGGTAGGTATGGGCGAGTGAGGCCTACTTGAGGGAGGAAGCGCAGCTCTTCTTCCCAGTCTCTCCACTGCTTGACAAGGTCTGGAGGCAGCTGGGTGTCATCCCATCCTCTGTGCTTGTTCCACAGGCATCTCACCAGCATCTTAGCTCTGGTCGTATACGGCAGGATGAAGCCTAAGGGGTCGTATTGGCTCGCTAGTACCTTGTAGATATTGCGCATGGTAGGCTCACCATACTGAACTGGGCGATGTTTGTACCCCAGCATTCAGTGGAGAAGTGCCAGCTGAGGCCTAGCGTGGATTCAGGACTGTCTGTGCTGTCTTGTGCGAGCCAGAGTTCAGCACTGTTGGACCTAGCATCTTCGGGGAGGTGGCTAATGACACCAGGTTCATTGCTGGCCCACTGGCGGAGCACAAAGCCAGCTGAGGACAGGAGGGCTCTTAGCTTGTCCACTAGGTCTCGTGCTGCGGTGGTGGAGGGAAGACTCTGAAGGCAATTATCCACATAGAAGCATTTCTCAATAGAGTTCCTAACCTCATCATCTGGCTGGCTGTTATCTCTTGTATGGCGTTGCACGGCGAACGTGGCACAGCATGAGCTACACGTGGTGCCAAAGGGGAGTACCTGCCACTCATACACTGCTGCCGGCTCATCTTGGTGCAGGTCACGCCACACGAAGCGCAGGAGAGGGCGGTCTTCGGGGAGCAGACGAACTTGGTGGAACATGCCCTTTATGTCTCCACTTATGGCGACTGCGTGTTCCCTGAATCTGAGGAGGACTCCCAGCAGTGATGCCCCAAGAGTAGGCCCAGGTAGGAGGTAGTCATTCAGGTTTCCCCTCGATATTGGAGTGAACAGTTGAACACTAGGCGGTGTTTGCCATTATGGCTAACTAGGTGGTGGGGGATGTACCATACCTCATCTCCCTTGTTCAGCTCTGATGGGTCCAGCTTGACAACTGACCCGGCCTGAATCAACTTCTCCATCTCTGCACGGTACACTTTGGCCTTTTCAGGGTCTCTCTGGAGTCTTCTCTCGACTCCTCTCAAGCTAGACATGACGGCGTCGGGGGTAGCTTGGAGGCGGGGCATATTTCTGCGGCGCAGTAGTGGAGTGGCATAGCGCATTATGCCGTCAACCTCCACACGGGTGGTTTTGTCTTCTAGGAGGCTGACGGCTAAGTTGTCTTCCTGTGAGCGTGTCACCACTTTGCTGCTCCTAAGGGGTATAACATCAGTCTGCCAGAGTTTCTCTACATGTTGCATTAGTTCGCTCACCTGAGGTGGGATTGAGGTCAACAGACACTGCTGTGGGCTGTTCACTGGGCAGATGACACTGGAGGGGCCCTGTAGCGTCCAGCCCAGCCGGGTGTTGATGGCAGCAGGGCCGCCGGGAGGTCCTAGACGCACAGGCTCAGTGGGAGTGACGAGGTGTGGGTGGTCACTGCCTATGAGCAGCAGTGGTTTGATATTCTTGAACTGCTGGATGGGTAGCCCGGACAGATGCTTATACTTCTTCTTGAGTGATTCTACCGGGTAAGTATGATCAGCGAGGTCGATGCAAGCTGTTGTGAAGGCGTTGGTGATGCGATAGTGGGTCTTTGGCCAAGCTTTGGTTGAGATGAAGAAGGAGACACAGTTGCCCTGGAGGGTTTGTGTGTCCTGCCTGATGGTGCGTAAAGACAGGCATTCTGGTGTGCCTTGAAGGCCTAATTTCTGAGCGGCGGTCGGCAGCAGCATCGTTCTCTCTGACCCGTCATCCAGTACTGCATATGTATCGAGGGTGCAGCTGCCATGGTGCAGGGCCACTGGAACGACTTTGAGGAGGGTTCGGCTGCCCTCTGTTGGTCGATCGAGGTAATACACCATGGTTGATGCCTCACCTATATCTTGAGTCACCACTGCCTGTGTTGTTCCGTTCTGCTGCCCCGTGTTGACATCATGTAGGACTTGTAAATGGCGACCATTGCACAGCCTGCAGGTCTTTTTCAGATTGCACTGTGCTGCTATGTGTGAGCGAGCACAGCGCCAGCATCTTTTGTTGGTCTTTATCCACTCCGTCAGCTGGTCTTTGTTGAGTTTGCTTATGGCTACACACTGGCTTAGGTGGTGTTCACGGTTATCACAGAAGGCACAGTAAGGTGAAGGCTTAACATTGGTGGGGTAGCTACTGGGAGGTTCAATTTCCCTCGGTGTGATCTCTGATCCATGCAGCACAGTGACGGGACGTTTTCCGAATTGCTTGTGAGGCTTTGGGCTATTCTGGTCGTCTTTGGCTGCTGTGGAGGATAGCTGACCGTCAAAATCTTGGCACCAGGACTCGTACTTCAGCCATTCAGCTAGGTCGTTAAGGGTGTAGATATTGCCTGACCGACTGAGCATGCATCTGCGGAACTCCGCTCGCTGCTCGGGGGGTAACTTGCTGAGCAGGCGAGCAACATGGGAACCGCACTGCAGCTCCACTTCTCCATCAGTGCCAAGTGTCTTTAGCATACCCACCAGTGCCTGGATCTGAAGAGAGAATCTCTCGAAGGCAGCCACATCGTAATATGGAATATAAACCCAGGGCCTTTTTTACAGTATCTGTTCTGATCTAGAACTATGTAGGTTAAACCAGATACATAGAAGGATTCTAGAAAGATAGAAAGATTCTATGGCGCTGGGCTAAACTAGTGTTTAATGATTTGTAGGTAAAGTGCACTTTAACAGAAAGACGTTTTATCCTACATGTACACTGTATGGTAAAAGAGCTCAGTTAGTAACGTTACCTAGTATTTTTAGCTAACAAGCTAGCGGGTTATTCAGTGAAGAGGTGGGCTTTTAGGCGTATTTTTGATATGAAACAAAATTCCTGTGTTCAGTTAGATATGTAGCGGAACTAGAGACTGTCAATACATTTGTTTGCTTTGATAAGAGTCTTAAGTCAAACGATATAGCCACAGTGGCGTCACGTGTGAAGTAACATCACATAGCCTAGCCTAGGAGGGAGAACCTTGGTGCTAAATTAGGCTAATGTTAATTCTCTGAACTTGTCTGATCATGTTGATGGATGATGGCCACATATTTAATCGTTTGTGATTAATTTTTTAAGCTATATTCTGAGAATGGAAAAGTACATTTTCATTCATGTCTGTTAGAACCAATGCATTTGTGGCTCCAAACCACATTTAATTTAATTGTGACATGGCTTCAGAAGGAAAGTTACCTTAGCCCAGTAAGAAAAAAACATGTTGACGCAATGGTAGTGTGGGTATCATATCTGCAAGGGTACCATATCTGAACGTTTTAGCCTTACCTTGTCATCATTGCTGCTAGTGGCCACAGGGATCTTGCTGCCAATTTTTCGGAAAGCTGGCGATTCCACCGTTGAAAGCGGCATCGATTAGCCTAAAGGAAAAGGAAGTGAAACATTTTGCGCCGACGTTTCACCTCTGCTGATCTCGCGGTGATTTTGGCGAATTTGGATGAAGGAAAATAAAACACTTCATTCCAGGTTAAAAATGCATTGTAACGCGCGTTACTGACATTTGTACCGAGGTACATATTACCATTTTTTTTTCTGTAATGCCTTACATTACCGCGTTACCGCAAAAAGCAATGCATTACAGTAATTCGTTACTTTTGTAACGCGTTACTCCCAACACTGTGCATGAGTGAGTGTGCATGAGTGAGTATGCACGAGTGAGTAAACATGAGTGAGTATACATGAGTGAGTATGCATGAGTGAGTATGCATGAGTGAGTATGCACGAGTGAGTAAACATGAATGAGTATGCATGAGTGAGTATGCATGAGTGAGTATGCACGAGTGAGTAAGCATGAGTTAGTATGCATGAGTGAGTATGCATGAGTGAGTAAGCATGAGTGAGTATGCATGAGTGAGTATGCATGAGTGAGTATGCACGAGTGAGTAAACATGAGTGAGTATGCATGAGTGAGTGTGCATGAGTGAGTATGCATGATTGAGTTTGCACGAGTGAGTATGCATGAGTGAGTATGCAGGAGTGAGTATGCAGGAGTGAGTAAACATGAGTGAGTATGCATGAGTGAGTAAACATGAGTGAGTATGCATGAGTGAGTAGAGCCCTGGTATGGAAGGTGTCTCTTAATATTCCTAGTTATACAGTTGAAAGGAGAGGGACAGAGAGAGAAGAGGAGCCTTGAGACCTTGGCGCAGGTGTCAGTGAAGCACAGGTGCAAGCCAGTTTAATGACCCTATTATGATGTCATAATGGCACAGAGTTCTGCCATGCAAGTATATGGGGAAAAAAGGTGATGGAAAAAGAGGAATAAAAAAAAAGAGAGTGGCAAGGAGTACCGCCACGAAAAGATATAGCAGGTTGCACCGGATCGGGTCGGACGTTTCGGTGTTTGAAAGGTGTCTCTATCTCAATCGGGCGAGGCCTGATTCGGTGCAAGAAAAACGGGGAGAATAAATAACGAAGAACAAAAGTGTGCTTCCCTTCGGGCAAGCACACTAATTATCACGGTGTATGAAATGTGCTATAAGTAATTGCCTTGCCCTGCCTTGCCTTGCCTTGCCTTGCCTTGCAACCTGCCACTATCAAAGTTAAGACTACAAATAGGCCTTAGAATTTGGTTACGCAATTCTCTGCCTAAACTACACAAAAAATTGCAATATTTTAAGAGGTTGTTTATAATGGAGCGCCAAATTACAACCTAAAAATATTTTTCAAGCAGCCTGGTTTTAAGGGTTAATGTCTATCAAACTTAATGGCTAAAAAGCTGTGGAATGTCAACATGATACATATTTTAGGATAACTTTCTAGACATTGCTTAAACAGTTTAACTGTTTGAAAAAAAGATTGTCTCCCCAGGACGTTAAAGCAGTAGCCTGGTGACACCAGCCTACGTATTTCCGCCTGAATTGATTTCAAGCTCATACTCAGTCTGGCCCAACCCCATTGACAATCGTCTCCAGAACTCAAAATTTTGCAGGACCAATCAGCGAACAGTTCAGAGCTGTGACGCAAAACTCGCCTTGGAGGAAAAGACACGAAAAGCTATCGGAAAAGTTGTCTCAACTCTCGAGAACATCAGAAAATTAAAAGGAGAACGAGTATTTTCTTGTAAGTTTTATGATTGGAAAGGACGTCGTAGCTCTTCTCCCAACTGGCTTTGGGAAGAGTTTAATCTACCGAATGCTTACTAAACGTTGCTGATTGGTTAAGGGAACTCCAATGATTTTAAACCTCAAGATAAGCACCCGCCCATCTCGGAAACCAAAATGCATTGGGTTGGCCCAGACTGAAAGACGGAATGAAATGGAGTCACAGGCTGGTAATGGCCAGGCTATTAAAGCAGAGCTGCCTCTCCTCTTTTCCTGTAAAGCCCTGCCATGTGTAACCGGCAGAACTATGGTCCTGTCCCTCAGCAGCCACCATAGATTCTGGTTTGCTCTGCCACGCCCCTAGGTAGCATGTAGTGGCTGGCATTCATTAGCACAAAATGCCACCAGTATATAACAGGCTTTCCAGGTAGGTGGTAGCGATGTCTGGGCTAAAACATCCCTTCTGTCGACACTGTTGCGGCTAAAAGGTGCGTCACCAACTCTTCCGGGTAGCGTGAGAGTGCTACCGAAGGTGTTGGTCGGATGACACTAAAGCCTGATTCATGCTTCATTACGTAAGCGCAAGAGGCCGCGCAAGCCCCTTGCGCGCCCCTTGCGCAACTTCTTGCGTCTTGCGTGCGTCGGCCCCTTTTTCTAGACTTGCGTCATTTCTTACGTATTTTCTACCACAGTAAAACATGCAATACTATGTGATTGTTTTTAGAAAACGAATGTTACGTGATGAGATTACTCAAATGTAGTCTGCATGTCTGCTCAGTTTAACAGTGCTACCCAAGCAAAGGTTTGAAAAGAACTTCAAGCTTCAGACTTTCTGTTAGGGAAACAGCTTTCTATCTGCCAAGCCAATGGCAGGCTCATGACAACACGCGCAACCTTTGGGAGCATGAACTGCACTGAGTAAATTTTGCGCAACCGTTAACCCCCAACGCTGTAGCAAGCAGCCGCCTTAAGCGAGTGAGAAGACTATTGGAGGTAAATGTGACGAATGGCTTTTACATCCTCGTTTGTTGGCTGACGTCATTAATGACTGTTTTAACATGTATTTTAACTGTTTGTTCATGTAGGTTGGTGGCGACGCCAGAATACCATTGTCCGTGTTTGTTGTTTGTCATTGCTCAAGGTAACCTGAGGATGTTATGTTCTGATTTGCTAAAAATAAATGTTGATTATGTATGATTAGATAAATCATTTTATTTCCTTTCTTCAGATTTGCTACTGCTGCTTTGTTTTGCTTTAAATTTAGTTTCCTTTCAGTTTTTGCTCGTTGTAGTTTTTGGTTTGTTTGCTTTCATATTTGTTTGTTGGACCTAGCCTAGGTGTGAGCTAGGTTTAGCGTACTACCTTTTATTACTTTCTTTTATTATTTATCCCCTCTCCTCCCCGCCGTGCCAGAGCGATCAGTGTTGTATTGGCTGCCCCAGTTTGGTCCCTAGTGATTAATCCTTTTTTTTTAATGCTGAAACTCTGCCTAGTTTCAGCCTAAATAGGTTTAACCCCAACTCTTCTCCCCCCTTCCTTCCCAAATATCGCAGCTGTCTGCGGGGCAGGTTACCGGACCTGAGTCCTTTTCTTCGGGCACTGCATGCCATTTGAGTGGTAACGCGCACCTCACGATTTATTGATACCTGTTTGCAGTGCGTGTTCCTATGTGTGTTGTGTGCAGAGTTTGTGTGAGTAGGAATACAAATCCAGAGCACGGGTGGCGTGTCTGTCTCATTCCCCTTTTCCTCAGACAGGTAACCTCCTTGTAACAGCTGCTCCCTATGCCCCCTACCATCCTGGTGGCAGCCGGTACCAACTATCCAGCCCTTTTCAACTCTCCCGTCATCCTCCCCCCATAGAAATTGTATAAATAAATATTGTCATTTTTATCATTGGAGTACCTTGTCTCTGTCTTTACTAGAGCGAACCTAAGCGAGAAACCACTTGTCTCTCGAAAAAGGTATACATCATATCCACCCTATATCCTGGTGAGAAAGCCACCAGGTGGCATAGTCGTGTCCAGAGCCAAGACCTTAAAAGTCCCTTAGGTTACACATGCAAACCACCCATAAACCAAAGGCTGCCCAGTTCAACCCCAGTAAAAACACACCACGTGCTGAACATAAGAATGTAGAGGAGGACTCATTTAGATATGATGGATTGCAATAGAGTGGGGTTGCTCAAGCTGACTATCATTGGGATATGTGGCCCGTTGCAGATTTTTTTTCACGGTTACCTAGAATCATTTTCTGAAAATAAGGCTCACTATCTACTAACTAGGGTCCATGTCAGTCTGGCCCAAGGAAGGCATGCATCCAGTTCTGTTGCGCAGTTGCCATGGCAGCTAAACTCATTGCTCGCGTGTAAATCTCATACTACTACGTTCCTAGTGTGGTCCCCTTCAAATGACATCAGCTACAACTCTATGTCCCACTCCCTTTGTCTGTAATCCTCAATTCTGTACAATATGCCCATGGAAAATAATAATTATGGAAAATAAATTGAAAAATAACAAACATTTGTCTTTGCTCTTTTCCAACTTGAATACATTTTTAATGTATTAATGTAAATAATCTGTGCAGGTGATGGCACACCCTGGGCTCACATTGCTATGTAAAACCTGACCTGTACAACTCCATTTCAAAGTAAAAAAAGTTTAGATCTTGCATAAAGAGTTTAACAGTGTGAAAGAGAGGCCGGTTATCTCCCCAGGACGTGAAAGCAGAGCCTAATATGGTACCGTCCTGTAATACTTTCTCCCTGTTGGCAGTACACTCCTTATTGATAAATTGCACTGGACTTCTCAACAGCATGGTGGCAGCTCCTCTGATGGAAGAGAGTGAAAACTTCAGCAGCACCCCGTCCCCGACATGTTCCCCTCCCCGGTTGGGTTGGTCTCTTTCGGTCCCGTTCTACCTGCAAATAAAGACAATAAAAAAAAAACCCCACACCTGCTTCCTTCCCATTGCAATCAGCCAGTCCACTCCTGATTGGTAGGTTAGATGCACGTCAATCAGTCCACAATTATCAGTTGGCATTCATTTGTTTAAATTAACCCACCAGTTAGGGGTGAAGGGGAAACCACAACAAAAGTACAGAAGTATATTACAAAACTGTCAGGCTCAATTGGGGATCGAACCTATGATGTCCCGTGTGGTAGGCGGGGAGCCTACCAGTGTACCAAGTGAGTGTTGGACTCAGATGCAGAGAAGAAACAGAGAGTTGGGTCTTGGTTTCAGAATGAATGTTTACTTGAAGCCAGTCAAAGATGATCAACAGACCAGGCAAAAAACTGAAAACATCCAGATACAAAAAATAGTCTGGGCAGTTAAGGCATCCAACAAAAGGTAGCAAAAACAGATTAACTCAGGACTTAGGACAAGGTTCAAAAAAAGACAACTCTAGGCAAACAGGCTTTACAAGACAAAGAATTCCAAAAGGCAAAAAACTCACGCTGTGCGACCATAGGGCATCAAATCAAGACTGAGCACAGAACACAAAAAAACAGACAGCTTATAATGGCAACCAAACGAGACACAGATGACAACAATGAGACATTACACACACACATGTGACAGTCCAAACCAGAACTGAGGACCCCACATGGTCAACAGGGGGATTGCAGTCCAAAACCCTGACAGGACCCCCCCCCTATGAACGTCCCCTGACGTTCCTATGTGGGCGATCAGGATGGCTCCGGTGAAAGTCTCTGATGAGGTCCGGGTCAAGGACATGTCGCGCCGGGACCCAGGACCGCTCCTCTGGGCCATAACCCTCCCAATCCACCAGGTACTGAAGGCCCCTCCCCACCCGGCGAGAATCCATCAGACGGTGGATTGAATAAGCCGGTCAACCACCGATGATTCTAGGGGGTGGGGGGGGCTTAGCGGGTGGAAATAGCGGGCTTGTGGCGACAGGCCGTAGGCAGGAGATGTGGAAGGTTGGGTTGATCCGCATGGACGGAGGGAGTTGGAGACGGTAGCAGACTGGGTTGACCTTCCTTACAACCTTGAAAGGACCCACAAACCGTGGAGCCAGTTTGCGGGACTCCACCCGCAGAGGAAGATCTCGTGTCGAAAGATAGACCCTCTGCCCAGGACGTAGCGGTGAAGCTGGTCTGCGGCGGCGGTTGGCATGGTGTTGATACTGCCGCGCTGACCTTTGCAGGGAGGACCGGGCCTTGCGCCAGACACGACTGCACCGTCGCACAAAGTGCTGGGCCGAGGGGGACACCAACCTCTGCCTCCTGATCAGGAAATAGTGGGGGCTGGAAGCCAAACTGGCACTCGAATGGGCTGAGACCTGTAGCAGAAGACCACAGAGTGTTATGTGCGTATTCCGCCCAGATGACATACCTGCTCCATGATGAGGGGTTAGAAGAAGCCAAACATCGGAGGGTGGTCTCCAGGTCTTGATTGAGCCTCTCAGTCTGTCCATTCGACTCCGGATGGAACCCCGAGGAGAGGCTGACCGTAGCCCCAATCAGCTTACAAAAAGCCTTCCAAAAACGAGCAGCAAATTGGGGCCCACGATCTGACACTATGTCGAGGGGAAGACCAAAAAATCTGAAAACATACTGGCAAACGATCTCGGCAGTCTGACTTGCAGAAGGGAGTTTGGGCAGGGGAATGAACCGACAAGCTTTAGAGAAGCGGTCGACAACAAGGATCACAGTATTACCCTGGGAGGGAGGAAGGCCAGTAACAAAGTCCATTGAGATATGGGACCAGGGTCGCTTAGGGATGGGTAGGGGGTGAAGGAGGCCCAAGGGTGGGGTGCGAGAAGTCTTGCTCCTGGCACAGACAGAGCAGGCAGCAACGAAGGACCTCACATCTGTGTTCATGCCCGGCCACCAGAATCGCCTCTTCAGAAACTCGAGTCCTTACCGATCCCGGATGACTGGTCAGCCAGGAAGAATGCCCCCACTGCAGAACCTGGGATCGCACCATAGAGGGGACATAGACACGGTTGGGGGGCCCATTCCCGGGGTCTGGCTCCCTCCTCTGGGCCTGTTGCACCACTGTCTCAACTCCCCACCGGACAGGAGTCACGATCTTAGAGCTTGGTAGGATGGACTCCGGAACTCCCTCTCCGGAACTCTGAAACAGTCTAGACAGGGCGTCAGGTTTCTGGTTCTTTGAACCAGGACGAAAGGACAAAATAAAATCAAACCTATTAAAAAAAAAAAAAGAGCCCACCGTGCCTGCCTGGGGTTGAGGCGCTTGGCCTTCTGTACGTACTAGAGGTTTTTATGGTCAGTCCAAACAACGAAAGGATGCTGGGCCCCCTCAAGCCAATGGCGCCACTCCTCCAAGGCCATCTTGATCGCCAAGAGCTCTCGATCCCCCACATCGTAATTCCTCTCAGCAGCCGAAAGACGAGCGGAGAAGAAGGCGCAAGGATGCAACTTGCCATCCGCCAAGCGCTGGGAGAGCACAGCACCTACTGCAACATCTGAGGCATCAACCTCGACCATAAAAGGGAGAGGGGTCAGGTAGGGTGAGGATAGGGGGGGCGAGGAAAATTTCACCTTTAGATCCCGGAAGGCCCGCTCTGCCTCAGGAGACCAGGCGAAGGGACCAGACTTCTTGGTGAGCTGAGTCAGGGGGGCGGCAAAAGCACTGAAGTTCCGAATGAATTTCCTATAGAAATTCGCAAACCCAATGAAACGTTACACCTCCTTGACCGAGGAGGGTTTGGGCCAATCTCAGACAGCTTGGGTCTTCTTTGGATCCGTGAGTAGATTCCCCTTGGAAAGGATGAACCCCAAAAAGGACACTTCAGAGACGTGGAATTCGCACTTCTCAGGCTTAACGAAGAGGTGATTTTGAAGAAGACGCTGGAGAACAGCTCTGACGTGATGGACATGTTCGTGGAGGGACTTGGAAAAAATCAAGATGTCATCCAGGTAGACAAAAACAAAGCGACTTAACATCTCCCTCAGAACCTCATTAATGAGTGCCTGAAAGACAGCTGGGGCATTTGTTAAGCCAAAAGGCATGACGAGGTACTCATAATGACCTGTAGGAGTGTTGAAGGCCGTCTTCCACTCGTCTCCCTTCCTGATCCTAACCAGGTGGTAGGCGTTACGAAGGTCCAGCTTGGTGAAGATGGTCGCCCTTGAAGGAGTTCAAAAGCAGAAGACATTAAGGGTAAGGGGTAGCGGTTCCTCACCGTCAGCTTGTTCAGGCCCCGGTAATCGATACAAGGCCTGAGACCACCATCCTTCTTTCCAACAAAGAAGAACCCGGCACCAGCAGGAGAGGACGACGGACGAATGATTCCAGCTGTCAGGGAGTCCTTGATATACTCCTCCATAGCCTGAGTCTCAGAAGGGGACAAGGAGAAGATTCTTCCCCGTGGAGGAATAACACCTGGATGGAGGTCAATTGCACAGTCAAAGGGTCTATGAGGGGGAAGGGAGGTAGCCCTCCTCTTGTTAAATACCTCCTTCAGGTCGTGATACTCAGGTGGGACTAGGGACAACTCGAGGGAACTAGGAGGTTTGGAAACTGGGGGCGTAGCCCGAGTGAGGAGACAGGAGGATTTACAATTTGGACCCCACTCAACCACAGTTCCAGAGGACCAATTAATGTGGGGGTTATGGTGAGACAACCAGGGGAACCCAAGAACAACAGGAAACTCAGGAGAGTGAATGAGATTAAATTGTAACTTCTCGTGATGACTAGCAATGGCCAAAATGACAGGAGCAGTAATATGAGTAACCGTACCTCTCTCCAAGGGTCTTCCATCTAGGGCGGTCACGGTAAGTGGATGGTTCAGGCGGGTGATGGGCAGGTGGAGTCGGCTGGCAAGGGTGCGGTCAATGAAGTTCCCTGCTGCACCAGAGTCTACGAGAGCTTGCAGAGGATGTTGTTGGTGCCCCCAGGAAATGGTGACCTGGATCCGCAGGCACGATGTAGAGGCGGAGGGAGTAAGGGTAGCCCCTGTCACAGTCCTCCCTCTCCTGGACGGGGCTGGGCTTTTCCCGCAAGCTCGGGACAGGAGGGAAGGTAGTGGTTCGGTTTACCGCAGTAGAGGCAACACTTCTCCCTCAACCTGCGGTTTCGTTCAGCCTGGGAAAGGCGAGCTCTGCCCAGCTGCATGGGTTCCTCAGGACCAGGACCCTGAGGCTCTTGCGACCACTGACCCAGTGCAAAGGCTGGAGCGAGGACCTTGGAGCTGGAGCGAACTGAGATTTGTTGCCGTTCGACGTCTCTCTCGCAAGCGATTGTCAAGACGGATTGTCTGGGCTATCAGGGACTCAAGGTCTACGGAAGGCTCCTTAGCTGCCAACTCATCCTTGATGTAACTTGAGACCACACCGGAATGCCACCATCAGGGCCTCTGGGTTCCACCGACACTCTGCAGCCAAGGTGCGGAAGCGCACAGCGTATTCTGCAACACTAGAGCCATCTTGGCGCAGCTGGAGTAGTCGATTGGCCGCACCTCTGCCACCCACTGGATGGTCAAACACCCGACACATCTCCTCAGCAAAAGTCCCGAAGTCATGACAGGAAGGGCCCTGTAGTTCCCAGACGGCCGTAGCCCATGCCCGGGCCTTCCCAGTCATGAGTGTAATGACGTAGGCTATGCGTGAGCGATCAGTCGGGAAGGAGGAGGCTTGAAGCTCGAAGTTGAGTGTGCACTGGACCAGGAACGGGCGGCAGTCCCCGGGGTTACCGTCATACCGCTCAGGTGCAGGAAGGCGTGGTTCTGGGGTCTTGGGATGCAGAGAAGAAACAGAGTTGGGTCTTGGTTTCAGAATGAATGTTTACTTGAAGCCAGGCAAAGATGATCAACAGACCAGGCAAAAAAACTCAAAACATCCAGATACAAAAAAATAGTCTGGGCAGTTAAGGCATCCAACAAAAGGTAGCAAAAACAGATTAACTCAGGACTTAGGACAAGGTTCAAAAAAAGACAACTCCAGGCAAACAGGCTTTACAAGACAAAGAATTCCACAAGGCAAAAAAACTCACGCTGTGCGACCGTAGGGCATCAAATCAAGACTGAGCACAGAACACAAAAAACAGACAGCTTATAAAGGCAACCAAACGAGACACAGGTGACAACAATGAGACATTACACACACACATGTGACAGTCCAAACCAGAACTGAGGACCCCACATGGTCAACAGGGGGATTGCAGTCCAAAACCCTGACAAAAACATGTGCAGATCATATCATGTGTAAATAATGCAGTGTGACACATGGGCCTGGCAAACATGAGCAACATCACAACTTATAAACGTGTTGATACAAATCTCAAAAGAGTTGGATGTTACCTCTGAAGTTCGTGAACTCTGTACGGTGGAAGGTTGGCAGTGTTTTGAACCGACAGTATAACTCCACTACTTCCCATAGCAGAGAAGATAAAGAAGAACAAGAAAGAAAAGCACTAAGTGCCTAACTCTGTGATGCCTTCAAGTGCGCTGATCAACTCTACGTGACATATTCATCAATTTCACATTGAGAATGTTGTGGAAATCTCCCCCTAGCTTTATTATTAAGTAAAATGTGAAAACACAACAGGGTTCGAAGCGAGTCCTTGAACCAAAATCTCCAACTGCATCGAGTAATCAATCTTGTATCACAAAAATCTGTGCAATGTCAACCAGATAATTGTTTTGCATAACTTCATAATCATTGCTTAAACAGTTTGACAGAAAGGCAGATTATCTACCAGGATAGAGATGCCTCTCCTTCTTTCCTGTAAAGCCCTGCACATGCCACCCACCCATAAAACCTGAGGCTACCCAGTTCAACCCTTATTAAAACAAACCACGTGCTATAGAATAGCTCATTTAGATATGAAGGATTGCAAAAGAGTGGGTTTAAGACCTCAGACCTGCTTAAAAATAATTTTCTGAAAAAAGGGCTCACTATCTACTAACTAGGGAATCTGTCAGTCTGGTCCAAGGAAGGCATGCACTCAGTACTGTTGCACAGTTGCCATGGCAGTTACACTCATTGCTCGTGTGTAATCTTATACTACTACGTTCCTTGGTCCCCTTCAAAATTACATCAGATACAATTCTGTCCCACTCCCTTTGTCTGTAATCCTCAATTTTGTACAATATGCCCATGGAAAATAATAATTATGAAAATTAATTGAAAAATAACAAACATTTGTCTTTGCTCTATTCCAACTTTAATACATGTTGATTAATTAATGTAAATAATTTCTGCAGGTGATGGCACACCCTTGTGGGCTCACATTGCTATGTAAAACCTGACCTGTACAACTCCATGTCAAGTAATGTAGATCTTAAATAAAAAAAATTAAAAATGAAAGAGCACCTACATTTTGGGGAGGTTATCAACATCTTTCAGACACTTTAGATAGCATGTAAGGTTTGTCATTGGTAATTCTTTATATGTTAAGGGGCTATCTGTGACTTCTGCAACATGACTTCTGCAACCTGCCACCATCATTTGGTAAGACTGAGGAATAGGCCTTGGAACTTGCGTATGCCATTCTTCAAATCTCAATCGACCCGAACAATTCCAAGATGCGGAGAGGTTGATAATATTGAGTGCTTCATAGACACTCCTTAAACAGTTTAACACTTTGAAAGAATTATCTTTCGACAATTTCTCAGCTGCCTCTCCTCCTTTCCTGTAAATCCCTGCAATGCCATAAACCTGAGGCTGCCCAGTTCAACCTCAATAAAAACAAACCATGTGCTACAGATAAGAGCTCATTTAGATATGAAGGATTGCAATAGAGTGGGGTTGAAGTGAACTGTCCTTGGGATATGTGGCCCGTTGCAGATTTTTTACTTAGTTAGTTGCTTAAAATCATTTTTTGAAAATAGTTTGAAAGCTCACTCCAGATACACGTCTTACTCCATTAATCTGTAATCCTCAAATTTGCGCAATATGCCCATGGAAAATAATAATAACGGAAAATAAGACTTTTGATTAAGCTGACCTTCCCTGCCAGGCCTATTCTTAAGCCAGGAGTGAGGCAAAACCACCCAAGCAAAGAGTCCGCAGGCAATAAGCCCAATATGATACTTTCTCCCCGCTGGCTGTACACCCCATTTTAAGAAATTGCACTGGACTTCTCAATAGCATGGCGGCAGCTCCTCTGCTTGAAGAGAGTGAAAACTCCAACAAGGCCCCTTCCCAGCATGTTCCTCTCTTGGTTGGGTTGGTCTCTTTTGGTCCTATTCTATCTGCAAATAAAGACAATAAAAAAAACACCCACACCTTCTCCCTTCTCATTGCAATCAAAGGAAACAACTAAAGTACAGAAGTACGTTACAAAACATGTGCAGATTATATCATATGTAAATAATGCAGTTTGACACATGGGCCTATCAAACATGAGCTACCACTGTTAAGTTCCTTAATGGTGTAAGGTAGAAGTGTTTTAAACTGATAGTTTAACTCCACTTCTTTCCATAGCAGGGAAGATACAGAAGAACAACAAAGAAAGACACTAAGGGCCTGATTTACTAACAGGATTGCGCCCATTTCTGGCGTAAAATAGCAGCCGTAAACATAAAACGGTATTTACTAAGGGGGCTCATTTGAGTAGAGGCGCATATTAACGCTTTGGGGGTGTGAACGTGGGATGCCATGGAAACGTGGGCGTTAAGCGCAATTTAATGGGAGGAGAGAAGGTAAGCGCGCCTAATGATGTATTGCGTGGTATTTACTAAAACTACCTGGCGAGCGCACGTCTCTGATATGCGGGCTAATTCTCTGCCTCGTAAAAGCACGTCTTAACCAGGAAGCGCATTTCCATTGAGTCTGAAAACGTTGATATGGCAGCAGTTATAAGAGCAAGGCGAAGAAAGAAGACAGAGACAGCGCACAGAAATAATTTTTTCAACTCGTATAACACTTTTTCAGTTAAGTGAACCACAAATCATTAGACGGTACAGGTTAACCAGCCACGAAATACTTCATTTACTGGACCAGATCAGAGACGACATCGAACCCTCCACCTGCGATCACATTCCATTCCATCAGTTGTTAAATACCTGGCAACATTTGCAAATATTGGCCTCCGGATAATTTCAAACCGTTCTGCAGTTCTGCAGTTGGTATATCTCAGTCTTCACTCAGCCAAATATTCACCCAGGTACTCGACGCATTGCTACGGCGCACTGGTCAATATACATTACCCACTATGAAAGCTGAAATTAAACTTTCCGAACGTAATTGGAGCCATTGATCGCACCCACATGCAAACAGTCCCACCTTCAATCCACGAACACGTTTACCGAAACAGAAAGCACACATATTCAATGAATGTCCAGGTCATATGTGATGCCAACATGACCATTACTTACGTGGTAGTGGTCTGTCCATGACAGTTTTATCTTCCGGAATAGTGCCATCTATCCATGATTGAGCAACGGTGATTTTGGAGAGGCCTGGCTACTTGGTAAATGTATTTGTTTCAGTGGGAATATATTGTAGTGAACTCATGTCCCTTGTAGAACGTATTAATCTCGCCATGTACACATCTATATTGTTATAATAGACAGTTTATGCATTAATGCCACATATAGCATATTATTTATAATCGTGTTCTTTTAAACATCTCGTTAAAGGTGATGGCGGGCAGAACAACAATATAACCCATTGAATCAGGTTCAGTGATTAAGCGAACGTGAACCAATATATCTATCTCCTCTTCGCTGAACCTTAGTTTTTTCTTCCTCGAATCTCCATGGTGGCAGTAACTTGCAGGCAATTTCTCCCGTCTTTTAACGGTGCGCTAAATAATGATTGCCCAGCGCGGATCTGGTTTGATAAATATCACGGAAAATGCGGGGAAACACCGTGCGTTAATGTGCGACCGCAGATTAAGCTGTGGTCGCAATCTTAGTAAATCAGGCCCTTTAAAGGGCGGAGTAAGCACAGAGTGCCCAGCGCGGATCTGGTTTGATAAATACCACGGAAAATGCGCAAAAACACCGTGCGTTAATGTGCGAACGCAGATTAAGCTGCGGTCGCAATCTTAGTAAATCATGCCCTAAGTCCTCATTTACTAACATTTTCCAGCGCAGAGTTATCAGTGCATTGGCCAAACTGTATACATCGCACAATGTGTTTCCGCATTTTGTGTAGTATTTATCAAGAACCGTTTAGCGTAATCAACACCTTACTCCGCCCTCTAGTGTTATAAGTGCGCCGCTAAAAGAAAGGAGAATGGGCCTGCGTGTTCCTGCCACCATGGATGATGGGTTAGAATTAGAGCTTTTGGTTCACGAGGTTACAGCAAAAAAGACCCTGTCCACAGTGGCGGTTCTACAGGGAGGCCTGGGGTGGCCCGTGCCCCCGTAGACATGTCCTTGGCCACCCCTGCGGCCACCCCGTGCTGACCAAATAAAACAAAATATGAATTTATTATGATTTTACACCAAGCGCCAAAAGCGGTACTAATGCGACGCAACGTTCCACACGGGTAAATTAAAACAGCGCACTGTAGTTTGCCATGTGTGGAGCTTGTTGGAGAGAGGAGCTACGATTTAAATGTTTAGCTCGCTCCCTATCATTAATGGATCGCTGGGTCTTAAACTTAAGCTGGTAGTCTGCCTGTGCCTGTAGTGGTAACCATAGTGATGATATACAACTGTCTACCGGCTGAGCTGGTGATTTTTCTGCCACATGAAGGCAGAGAAGATGATTTTCAAGAACCAAAAGATGTAAATATCCTATGCCTGTTGACTTTCCCAGATGTTATGTGAATACACAGACATCCCAAATCTCCCTGAAGTTCCGGGAGTCTCCCGCATATTGATAACGACTCCTTGATGCCCGCAAATTACTTAAAATCTCCCGGAATCTAGAGTGAGCGAGCCAGACCGCGCACACGAGACAGACGTGATCCAAACCGCGTTAGCATCTGTGTAGCGCGCTCACGACAGAGAGGGAGAGGGACCTAGAGACTGTGCGTGTGTGAGGCAGTGTGCGTGTGTGCCTCAGGAGCATCCTGAATTACCTGTTTCGGTAAATCAACAAATGAATTTTCAGTGTGGGCGGGCTTTTATCTCTTCTCCCGACCGAATTAATCAATAATGAAATTAATCAGTTCAGTGTATCTAGGAACAGGGCACAGGGAGAGTGCCCCCCAAAAAGAAAATTTAAGACATTTTACAACAGAGGTGTACGTACCCCTGTCTTATAAAAGTAAACCACAATTACAGTCTTGCACACTGTACTTGTCACGCTCGGTGACAGATTCTATGACTTTGGCGCCATCTAGTGGAGATTGTTTTCTTTGTGTACCTGTTGCGCACCTGATTCTCATTTTCTGTTCTCACCTGTTCTGTGTTGGTGCTTGTTAAGCGGGGTATAAGTAGTGGGCCTTTTTCACTTGTTCTTTTCTGCGTTGTTAGGAGTCTCCAGTCAAGTGAGTAATTGGTTCTCTGTTCTCTGTTTGCGGTTCTCTGCCGTACTTTTTGCCTCGTGTACCAATTGTATTTTTGCCTGTGGATTTTCTCTGCCGTACTTTTTGCCTCGTGTACCTATTGTATTTTTGCCTGTGGATTTTCTCTGCCGTTCTGATTTTCTGTATCCTTTGGATTTATTGACTGCCGTTTTTGACCACCTGTATCTCTTGGGATTTTTTGACTGCTGTTTTTGACCACCTGTTTCTCTTGGGATTTATGGACTGCCGTTTTTGAACTTTGTACCTTTTTGGGATTTTTGAACTGCCGTTTCTGCGCTGCTTCTTTTTGCATTCTGGAGTTTTCTTCTGTGCTTTTGGAACTGTTTGAACTTTCTCGTTTGTCTCCTGTGCGTTGGATTTTTGTTGTTTAATAAATCAAGTACTTTGACTGTTAGCCGCAATTGGATCCGTGTATTAGCTCACTCCGTAGCTCAGCGACCCGGGTTCGATTCCCGCCTGACAGTACTATCTGTAACAGTGATTTCAGCATTGCCCATGGTGGGTTAAATGACTGTAAAAGACTTGTTGTTCATTTTGTATGGCCCTACCTCTTTTGCACTCATTCTTATAATGTTAAGTTAGTTATACATGTTTATATGTTTTTAAAGTAATATAAGTTTATAATCTTTAAATATCATTTGTTGCGGGTTTTTTATGTGCCCCCCTGGTTAAACCCTGGCCCCTCCTTGGCCCCCCTAGTAAAAATGGTCTAGAACCGCCACTGCCTGTCCACACTAACTCGGGTACATATAGAAGCGCATTAATGTTCCTCCGTTTAGCCCTTCCGTCCACACTAAAAGTTGTGATCACCTATATTTTGGGATTGTTATACACAACTTTCTGACATTTTAGATGGAATGTAAGGTTTGTAAGTGGTAATTCTTTATTTTTAGTCTTTAGTTGTTATCTGTAACTTAACGTCTGCAACCTGCCACCATCATATGGTAAGACTGAGAAATAGGCCTTGGAACTTCATATCTCAATTGACCAAAACAATGCCAAGATGTGGAGAGGTTGATTATATTAAGTGCTACTTGCAATGCTTAAAAGCTGTGCAATGTGAACATGATGATCATAGACATTGCTAACAGTTTTTCTTAAGACACAATAACCACAACCTGTAACTCATGTGCCAACTCCCTAAACCAATTCTGCTGAACTATAAACACATTTCCTTCTTAAGACTGCGACATGTATCCCTGAATTTTGTAAGAAGTAGTCATGGAATGCAATTTGTATTTAAGTTTGTATCCACAGTTTAATTCACAAAGTCTACTGATATGAAAGTTTGAAAATTATTGGAAAAACTGTAATGTTAGAGGATACAATGTACAAGCCAGGGACACAGGGCACAGGGCACAGGGCAATGACCATGCAAACAAAGCCCTAAAACAGTTGCCACGGATCATAAAGAGGGAAGGCTTTTACAACCGTGTCAGATGATGCACATGATGACACCACAGATAGCAGCAAAAAGTTTCAGTTTCAGTCTTCAATTTGGGCGAGCCAAAGACGCCTTCTGCATTGTGTGGTTTACTCTACTTGCCCAAGAACATGTCTGACTTGGAGCTCTTGTGCTCACGTGAGCCTCACATCACCTGTCATGAGATGATGATTCCTGATTGGTCCACCTTTGATAGTTGGGCTGACTTGGGGGACCATAAACTGCATTATAACACTCCAACAGCATCCTCTGCATCACCAGCACCCAGTTTGGGTGTTTTGGGGCATTGCTGTTCTTCTGGAGGGAGATCGGATGATTGGATGTCTTTCAGCGAACGTGACTGAACACCAGTGCATTCCATGCAAAGTGAACCACGGTAAAGAGAATCTGACATAGACTAAATGCATTTTCCAGTTATGATCATAATTCCATGTGCATATAGTATCATATGGCAAGCTATGTAATTATGACATCAAAACATCTTATACTTTTTGGAATCTGTTCGCAATTCAGTTAAGGGATATGTATGTTTACTCTGATATTGAATAGATAAACAAGTATGGACAGTTTTCAAATGTATTATTTTGAGGACAGAGATGGAAAAAGCAGTGTATAGGACAGATCATGCTGTGACTTGGATTAGGGTTGTGGTTTTCAAACACTGTACAGTAGAAACAATGTTGCAGGGCGAATGCTGCCTACCATTCTATAAGAGGCTGTGTGAAGTAAGTCTATTTGATGCCACTAAAAAATACTTAAGAGCAGAGCTGGACACATTATCAGAAGAAAGGGCAAAAAAGACCTGTTTCAAACAACTTTCAGTGACGGACATTTTTACATTGTTAACGCACAGAAAACCTTCTATTCTCTTTACTTTTAGTCTGACAAGACTATTTATAATGTGCGATACATCAAAGTAGTCAGGGCCGGTCTTTCTTACAGGCGACATAGGCGCCGGCATAGGGCGCCCCTACATTCAAGGAGAAGCACGAGACTAAGACGAGATTTTTTTTCTGGGGGGGCATCATAAAGGTATTATGCTTAGCATAAAAAATGGCTAGTAGCGGCACTATGTAAATATAATATGAATGAGATCTATGTGCTATGTGTAATGTCCACTATGATATGTGTCTTAATAATATTGGTTATGTGTAATTGTTATAGTGTAACAATTAGTGCTGTCAGTTTAACGCGTTATTAGCGGCGTTAACGCAAACCCATTTTAACGGCGTCAATTTTTTTATTATGCTTTTGCATGGACTTGGGTGATTCCGACTGCACACGTTAATGCTGTTGCGTGTCCTTATAAGGAGCTGGCGGGGCGTGTATGTATGCAAATCAAGGTTCACGAGAACGCTCATCAAGTTAAGAAAGCTCTTCTGGGGGAGCACAGCTCAGAAGTCTTCTGCTGCTTATGAACACATTTTCAATCGTGCATGAATGTGATGTAGGTCTTTTCTTTACGTTGTTTTTACGAGGTCCGTCAGAAACATTTCAGAAGAAGCTTCACAAAATGATCGAGAATGAGGCCCAATGTTTCTGATTATAGGAAGGTGACAATTGTCATGAATACAAAATCTGAAAAAAAACTTGTATGTGAATGTTTTTAATATAATTATTTAATATAAAAGTAATGAGACTAAATTGTACATAACACTGCTTTTCCTTATGATGATTGAACATGTATATAATATACATGTATATAATATATATACAATATATCTAAATTATATAGTGTGTCTGACAAAAGTTTTTTTTGTCTGTTGTGTCACGAAGAAGAAGAAGGAGAAGAAGAAGAAGATTTTCATCTTCATCATGGTACACCAACCAGCAAGCCTCTCAGCTGATTTACTGAAGAAGGTCCTGACTGCAGGAAGTGCTCCTGTGTTAGTGCTTTTAGTCATCCTAAGTCAGAAAATTTTAAATCTGGAATTCACCTGTCCTTGTGTTTCATCAACTTGGAGCAAGGTGTTCACTGCATTGTATTTGGTGCTTCCATATTTTACCATTCTTGTTGTAGCCTTATTGACAGACAGACAGTTCAAGAAAGCTGTGGGATACTCCTGTTTAAAGTGCTCTTGCGAGTGGCCCTGGAGACAATTTTTTAAAGGGCTTACAATAGCTTCCATGTGGATCATAACAGCACTGTTGGATGCGGACTGGTACATTTGTGTAAAAGCAATGAATGGCAATAATACAAACATCCCCTGCAAGAATCGTGTGGGAGAAGACATTTTAGCTTACAACAAGTTGAGTAGTGAATCACAGGTAAGTGAAACTGTAGCTAATGACATTCAGCTTCACTATACACACAATTTCCGCCAGATTATTAGCTCATGTTTAAAGTACCCCTTATTGCAGGTAAGCAGTGGCATCTAGAGGTTGAAAAAGTGTGCTTCTCACTTTTCCATTTCTGATATCAACTTCTGTTGCCATGCCATGTATGATATCCAGAGGAGTAGCTGAAAGGACCAACATGCATTCAACCTGCTCCTCCAACACATAGAGCAGGGGTGCCAAATTCTTTCTTGTCAGGGGCCAAATATTAATCGGAGTGGAGGGCCGAGGGCCAAAACCAGAGTTTAATGTTAGGTCATGCCCTATTATATTGGAATGTATTGCATACAGTATGTTCCCAATTAGCATTACCATTAATAACCATACCTGCAAACTCAGAAGGGCTAAAAAAAAGTGACAAACCAATCCCCTGTAGGGGGGTCTTGGGGTGTGTGTGTGTCCCCCCCCCCCCAGATTTTTTTGTGATTTGAACATGTAAATTAGGCATTCTGGAATACTCCAAGAAGAAAATAATGAGGAAAGATAACATTGCTTCAGGTAAAAAAAAGAAACATTTATTAACATATCATACTAATTTCATTGAATCTATTAAGGGCATACACAGGGAAGATGTTAAAATAGGTAGGGGACTTATATAATGGCCAATCAACTAACAGCGAGTAAAAGGCTAATTAACATGATGGCAGCCAACAAGAGTGACTACTGATGTTTCGATGGAAATACTCCATTATTTTCTATTTGCATCTGTCAAAAAAGAAAAATATAACAGTTACGTGGAAGCTGTGCCGTGGAAACAAGCGCCTCTCGACTGCACTTGACTCCACAAGCTACCTCCACAAACATGTGTTAAGCCAACACGAATAGGTGAAACTTGTAGCGAGAGAGCGTCATGCTCAACTGAAAGACAGACTGCCCCAACTCAGATGTAGAGAGAGAGCTTGCACATTGACTACTGGTTGTTTTCATATCAACATTCTTTACACACATACATATATAACTTACAGTTGGCAGCTGCTAAACTCGTGTTGACGTGTGTGAATTTGAACTCATGAATATGAACTTGTTCATACAAAGTTGCACAGGCACACTGAAGGTTTCTACCTTTTCCCATTATAAATGTATTAGTTAAGTCGAGAAGACTATAACATCAGCTAGATAACTAACTATCATTTCATGCAAACGGAGCTCTTCCATTTAAATCGTTTGAGGTTAAGGTAAAAGTTTCCTTAGCTAGCTAGTTAGCTAGCATAGCAACTAGATAACCATAGATATGGATCTGTATTGACAAAAGATCAATAGCGCCCCCCTTGACCCATCTGAAACAATTTTAAAACTGTGGCCAAGCAGTGAACTGCAACCAGTCTGAGTTAAATACGACGTTGAAACAGAGACCCTGTTAAAATGCTGTCTAAGGGGGCCGATCACACAGGACGCGACTTTAATAAGCGCAGTCGCATCGAAAGCGCGTTGGCAAGATGCGCCTGGGGAAAAGCGCCTATGCGCCTGTGGAGTGGTGCCTACAGTTAGCTAGCCAGCTAGCCTATTTGTTTTAAAGGCATTTATAAAAGGCATAGTGTAGAGACGGCCAATTGGTTGCTCACGCAGGTGCACGCATGTGTCCGCCGTATAGAATTCGAATAATTCTTACATCTGGAGTTGTACAATTCCTCATAGTTATAAACTGCTAAAATGTGCGACTCCGCGCCTTGCGCTTAAAGTTGAGAATATTTTAACTTTTAGGCGCGCCTTTAAACCGCCAGAAAGGCGCGAGGCGCGGCGTTTAAAAGGCGCGCCGTACCAAAGGAAAACAATGGTTTTGCTAGCGACGCGCTTTTAAAAGTCGCGTCCTGTGTGATTGGCCCCTAACGGATGACGTTCTAACTATCATTCTGTCTGGAGCGCGGGCCAAAATAAATCCAGCGCGGGCCAAATGCCCCAAATTGGGCAGCCCTGACACAGAGTGTTCAGTAGTGTAATTAGACTGCTTAGAGTAGCCTGTTGCTTATTGGTTTATTCCTATTTCACTTTCTTCAGATTATTGGTTCCGGCTGTCTCCTTGGGGTTTCGCTTCTCTGGTTGATACACTTTTGTCTAAGCTCCAGAAAGACTTCATTTTACTATAAAAGGTATGAGAACTATCTGGAGAAGATGACACATCTGCATTTGAAGGAGCAATTCAAGGTCATGGCCAAAGACAGAGCCAACCGCATCTTTGATGAACACTTCATGGGAGACCAGTGTGGGAAAAATATCAGTGTTCTGTGTGAAAAAATATCTCATCCAACCTTATACTTGTATAACCCACAAATGGAAACAACAACAGCAGCAGCAGCAGGAGCAACAACAGCAGCAGCAGCAGCAGTAAGACCCAGCAGCATTAAGAGTCCCACAACAACTAAAACCGTTGACCCACAGCAGTGTCAGCATGAACTTGAAGCATTCACCAGCAGCAGCGACAGCTAGATCTTGAAGCATTCTCCACATATATGTCTATGATTACCCTCTTATGCACCCACACCTTACACCTTGAACTAGAGCCCCAGAGAAATCCACCATTTTCTTTGTGACCAAAATAAGGTCTTTCTTATCACCATTATTGTATATGTAACCCTCTCTCTCCAGTCAACGGCCCGCTGGGACTCTGCGTTGTGTTTTAGGTCATCTATGTTGGTTAGCGGGTGGTTGGGCGTCCAAAGTACTTTACACGGGAGACGAGGACGTTTCGAAATGGTGGCGAGATTTATTTTACAGTATATCACACAGCAGCTATCTCCTTTATCTAGCACTCACCGACTCACTCAACACATCTCAAACCACAGAACTTAAGACAAACGTACGGGCCACCCCGAGGTACAAAACACACAAACAAATTAACAATTACAAAAAACGGCTGCCACGCTGCCTAGAGGCGTGGCACATTCACTACCTTACATCCACCCCTTCTTTAAGTGATGGCGTCCCAGCCATCAGATCAACCAACAAAAACTAACAGTAACCTGAGATTATTCATAACAATAATTTTACAGTAACCTGGGATATTTCAAAAAAATTAAAGTGTTGTGAAGGGCTATGTGGTGTGAAGTGTGTGTAGTGTGTGTGTCTGTTGTCAAGGTGTAGGTAGAGAGGCCCTATTTGTGTCCAGCCGCTCTTCTTGTTTTAGCTCTTTGCCACAACTGTCTCCCTCTTTCTAGCTTTTGTTCATCGCTTTCTCTAGCCCTGACTCGGGACTCAAATGAGAGCTTTGTTGGGGGATGTCTCTTCCTCTCTGGGTTTCTCCTCTGTGTAGGGGTGGCACAACCACTGGTCGCATGCATTTCCCCTTCACACATTGCCCGGGTCCCCATGTCAGCTTGCTCGGTCTCTGTGTGGTCCTCCTCTCCACTTTCTGTTCCATCACCCTCTGGTTCCCCTTCTGGGTGCAGCTCTATGCTGGTCTCCCATGCCTCACTGTCTGACTGGCCCTCTTCCATGGTCACTCCGCTGCCACGCTCAACTGGGAGGAACATGCACTGGGTAAGGAGGTTTCGGTGCAACACCCTTTCCGCTTCCCCATTCTCCAGGCGCACCACATACACAGGCGAACCAGGCCGCTTCTTCACCACAACATAAGGGCGTGCCTCCCATCGGTCCGCTAACTTCTGCCTCCCCTCCACATGACAGACTCTGACTAAAACTCTATCCCCTGGGCTGAAATCTTCACTCTTTGCTTTCTTATCATAATATTTTTTCTGCTGGTCTTTAGCAATGTGCGAGGTCTGATTGGCCAGGGCATAGGCCTCTGTCAGGGAGTCATGCAAGGTCTGCACGTATTCTGTGTAGCCACATGGCTTGTTAGTGGCCAGGGAGCCGAAGATCAGGTCCACTGGGAGTCTTGGGTGCCTGCCGAACATCAGGTAGTATGGGCTGTACCCGGTGGAGTCGTGTCGTGAGCAGTTGTAGGCGTGCGTCATGGCATCCACATGTTCATGCCACCGAGACTTCAAGTGCGGCTCTAGTGTCCCCAGCATGTTCATGAGGGTCCTGTTGAACCGTTCGGTGGTCCCGTTGCCCTGAGGATGGTAGGGCGTGGTGTGGGTTTTGACAATGCCTGTGCACTTACACAGCTCCTTCACAATTGCACTTTCAAAATTGCGCCCCTGATCTGCATGCAGCTTCGCTGGGAACCCAAAACGGCAGAAGAAGTTCCTCCACAGTACCCGAGCCACTGTGCCTGCCTTTTGGTCCTTAGTGGGGTAGGCCTGCGCATATCTGGAAAAGTGGTCTGTGACGATGAGCACATTTTCAATGCCACCCTTAGACTTCTCCAGTGACAAATAGTCAATGCATACCAGCTCCATGGGGGCACTAGTATGGATACTGACAAGGGGAGCTCTGACATTGGTGGTGGGGGTCTTTCTGAGGCAGCACCGCTCACACTGCTCACACCAGGCCTTGATCTCCTGAAACATTCTCGGCCAAAAGAACCTTTCTCTTATCGTCTGTAGCGTCCTCTCAGATCCTAAATGCCCTGCTTCGTCATGGAGAGCTGTTTTGACGGCTGCCCGCAGCTTCTCTGGCAGAATGAGCTGCTCCACCACTCCTTTATGGCAATCTCTGACCCGTCGGTATAAGATGCCTCTTCTAACCACTAACCTCCTCCACTCTTTTAGGAGAAGGCGTCCACTAACGGCCATTTCCATCCTCTCACTGCGGCTTGGTTTTTGGTTCCGGCTCTTGAAGTGTGAGATAGGGCCTATGTCGGGGTCTTCCTTCTGCCCGGCCCGTATCTCCTGTGTGGTCATAGCAGGCAGTGCCTCCATCCCCACATCTCCATACGGCTCACTGGGCTCCAGCAGCAGACTACTTTCAGGCTCCTCCACAGCAGCACTTTCACCCATGGCCCCCTCCTGTTCCTGGGCAGCTTGAGCCTCTCTGTGCCCCGGACCATCTGTCTTTACTCGCTGGGGGCAGGTCTGCAGGACTTCCGTCACCTCCTCATTGGACATGCGTGAGAGGGCGTCTGCATTGGAGTTGTCTCGTCCCCTTCGATACTGGACATCAAAGTCGAATATTGACAGGTGGGACACCCAACGCTGGCCTGTAGCGTCGAGTTTGGCAGAGGTCATCACATACTTCAGGGGGTTGTTATCGGTAAGAACAGAGAACTTGCGTCCGTAAAGATGGTCGTGGAACTTGTCTGTGATTGCCCACTTGAGGGCGAGGAACTCGAGCTTGTGTGCTGGATACCTCGTCTCAGGTGGGCTCAAGCCTCTGCTCCCATACGCGATGACTCTCTCCATCCCATCCTGGACCTGCGCCAGCACAGCGCCAAGCCCCTGCCCTGAAGCATCGGTCTGCAGAAGGAACGGTAGGGTGTAGTCTGGGTAACCTAGCACTGGAGCATCAATCAACTTATTTCTCAAGGACTGAAATGCCTCCTCACATTCAGCCGTCCATGTGAAGGGTCGGTCAAGCTCAGGATTTTTCTGGGTCCCTCTCTTCTTCTTCCTGGGGTCGCCAGATGTGAGACGGTATAAGGGGGCAGCCAGGCTGGAGTATCCCTTCACATATCGCCTATAATAGCCCGCGAATCCTAGAAACTGCAGCACTTCTTTGCGGTTGGTGAGCTTTGGCCACTCCTTCACTCTGCTGATCTTCTCTGGGTCGGTCCTGATGCCGTTAGCCGACACCAAGTGACCAAGGTAGTTTACTTCTCGCCTCACCAACTGGCACTTGGAGGGTTTAAGCTTCAATCCATGCTCCCGAAGCCTGTCAAAGACAAGTTGCAGCCTTTCCAGATGTTCACTGAAAGAGGTGGAAAAAATGATGATGTCGTCCAAGTAGATAAGGAGATGGGTGAAGTTCAAGTCTCCAAAGCAACAGGTCATGAGCCTTTGAAATGTGGAGGGGGCATTTTGCAAGCCAAATGGCATCCTATTGGCTTCAAATAGCCCCATGGGTGTGCTGAATGCGGTCTTGTGCTTGTCGTGTTCCGCTACCTCCACCTGCCAATAACCAGAGGTAAGGTCAAGAGTGGAGAAGTATTTGGCTTGGCCCAACGACTCAAGAGCCTCCTCAATCCTTGGCAAGGGAAACGCGTCTCGGGTGCTGTAGGAGTTCAGCTTCCTATAGTCAACACATAGTCTTAATGACCCATCTTTCTTGGTGACTACCACAACTGGGGAGGCATAAGGACTCTTGCTGGGGCGGATGACTCCTGTGGCCGCCATCTCAGTCAACAACTGCCTCACATCCTGACACTGAGAAGAGGGTATTTTTCGATATGGTAGCCGGAAAGGCCTGGAGTCCACCAGCGGGATCTCATGCTGCACAGTGGTTGTGTGCCCATAGTCCAATGAATGCTGAGAGAACACGTCTGCATTCTTGTCCAGCAGCTCTTGCAGACAAGCACGTTGATTTTCATTCTCCACTGCTGCTTCACTCAGGTCGACAGCACAGCTGGCGACAACTTGGCCCAGGCTGAGGCATGCCTCGTTGTTCCCGGCTTCACTCTTCTTCTCATCACCAAACTCCAACACATTGTGCACCACGACAACATTGGCCAGATGTGTGTGGGGTCGGATGGTGACATCATGCTGGGACAGGTTCATCACTCTGACCGGGGCACAACCTCCCTTCACATCTGCGAGGACTTTAGCGACCAGCAGGTCCTGGGGGAGTTTCAAGGAGGCCTGGCATTCCATTAGGGCAGTATATGTCTTCTTCTGAGGACCAGCTTTTATCCTACATCTTAGGTCCATTTCTTTCCCTCCAGGGATCCGTATTTTACGGCCAGTGTACACAGCAGGACCTACAATGTCATGCACTTCACTTTGCTCGGCACTCCCCACCTTCAGCAGGGCTGTATACCACTCTGGGTGCTGCTCTTTGACTCTGTGCAGAAACTGCTGGCCATAGGCTGCTTGGAGGTGGCTCCGGGAGGCTCGAATGACATTGGTGCCCACCAGGAGGGGTACTGAAGAGCGGTAGATGGAATCAGGAACGACGAAAGCAAGCACAGCTTTATACTCTGTCCCAAGCACTTGCAGATCGACCAGCAATACACCACGGTAGGGCACGACTTGGCCCCCAGCTCCCTCAATGGGTATTTTGGAAGACTGTAACTTCTTCTGCTTTAAGACTGGATGGCTCTGCCAGTAGCTGTAAGTGATGCTGGTTATCTGGGAGCCAGAGTCAATGAGAGCTCTGCACTCCAGGCCGTTGACTTTCACCTTTCCTTCGTTCCTGGGACCCACAAGGGGTGTTTCCTCTTCCGTGTGGACCTTTTCAGCAGGTGGGTGGGGCCCTTGCTGCACGCCCATGGTTGCCCCAGCTACCATGGGCTTTAAGAGTTTAAAGGATGAGAGGGATGGGGTGTGTGCACTGCAACTGGCAGGGGGTCTGAAAGCACTGCTCTGCAAACTCGAGCTAGGTGTCCCAGCTTTCCACACCGGTGACAGGTAAAGCTAGCGCTCTGGCTCACCCTTCCCTGCGCTGACGGGGCAGTTTGTGGTGAAGCAAGCAGCGGAGAGGCTATTCTCAGCTCCAGGGTGGACAACTTGGCCATTTGTTCCTGCTGGTTAAAGGCTAGCTTCTTGACCATCTCTGTCAGCTCCGATAATTCAGATGCAGGCTTGCTTCTCTCTCTTCTCACGCCATCCTCCGATGTAACATGGACCTGTTGGAATATTTTCTTTGCTTTGTCGAGGGGCTGGAACTTCTTACCTTCTCTCACTAGGTGGCGGAGCTCAGCCTGAAGCTCACGGAAGCTCACGAGTCTCGGTGTCATTGGTGCTATTCTCAGGTACACCTCCTCCTCGGTTAGCCCCCTCATGAACTGCCGCTTGAGTTTGTTATCACGGTCGGGGAATGGATTTCCCCCTCTTTCTTTATCTTCCACAGCCCGCAATTTTGCCTCCAGTGCTATGGCGTAAGAGCAGGCGGTCTCCCCTGAATTCTGGCTTCGTTCATAAAAGTCAGCTAACGGGTCTAGGGAGCCTCGGGTGTCACTGTATTCTGCCCTGAGTTCCTGAAACGCTTTTTCTGGGGTCTGTTCATGGGGGGGTAGGTTAAGAACCAGCTTGCGAGCCTCGCCACCTAGGTGCCGCACGACTGTAGAAAAGCGAAGGTGAGTGGGGAGCTCTATCGCCTCGAGGAGGTACTGCATATCGCGAACCCAGTCCTCCACCAGTATCTTGCAGTCTGGGTTTCCAGTGAAGACTTGAACATTTTTCACCTGATGAGTTTGCATGAGACCGCCATAGGCTGCTGTGGGAGGGCTTTGGCTGTGCATAGCTCGAACAGGGGTCTTCAACGGTGGCACACATGGGTAGGTGTACAAGCTGGAAAGTGTGGCTGGATGGAAGGCACCTGCAGGGGTGCTGGTGTACAAGCCTGGAGCGGGCGTCTGGGGATGTGGTGGCTCCGGGTGCATGTCAGTGGCTGTATGGTTAAACCTTTCATGGGGGCTGTAATGGTTTGTGTTGGGGGTCCACGCATTGGCGCTGTACAGGGGCAATGGTGTGGCTTCGCTGTGATATGTGGTTTCAGACTCAGAAAAATGTACATGGGGACTTTGCCTAGCGACGGCGGGGTTGCTTGAAATGTCTGCCGCTGAAGGTGTTTGAAATCTAGGCATGAGCATTTGAGGCATAAGTCTGGGATATGGATAGCTTGGATTGACATGGGGGCTAGGCCCATTAGGCTGGGGTAGATAGGGGTAGGCTGTTATAGTGGGCTGCTGAGCAGATGACATCATACTTGGGGCATGGTGTGTGGTGCTCTGCAGGGGTAGAGCTGTTGTGGTCCCATGTCCACAGTGTTTAGGCACAGAGGTGTCCACTGACCTGTCTGTCTTGGTGCTTGCGTCTGGGCTGTAATCAAAACGGAGTGGCGGTACCTGTCCTGAAGCTCCAGTGCCTGGCAGCCTTGGGGGATAAGCTGGGGTGGTGTACTGGGTGTAGGGTGCATGCCTTTGGGGCGGGGGGGTGCGACGTTCCAAGGGTGGTGGGGTGTCATTTAGAACAGGCACTTGAGTGGGCTGATAGCTGGCTGCGCCAGCAGGAGAGACATGAAAGTTCTGTGACATGTTGCTATGTTTTGCAGATTAACAGTGAAATAATGTAGTGTGTAGAAATTTAAAGTCTGAACATAAATCTTAGTCTAAGGCTTATTCAGCTTATAAACTGTAATAGCAGTACACTCAACTAACAAAGGCTTATAATTTCCAAAATGCTGTATCTAACTCGAAGTTTCAAATACACAGTGTTTGGTTATCAAAAACAGTCACATTAATATCAACTCAATACTTAATAATTCACTTAAATCTCAGTACGTCAAACAAACAAAAAAAAAATCTTTACGTTAACAAATTGCTAAGCGCATTTTTTTTTTTTTAGAATTTTATTTATTCAATTTTCCAACTTGTATAACAACATACATGAAAATACATATGCTTAGCAACATAGAAGGAAAATACTTTTTTGGATAAAAGACATCAACAACAAAAGAAGAAAAAAAAAAAAAAACCCTCTTACAATACTGTCAGAAAGTTAAAGTATACAGCCTATACATCTTGTACATCATGTTGACTTTCCAAGAAGTCTGTAAATTGTTCCCATACTTTGTAGAAAATCTGTAGCTTCCCCCTTTTAGCATAAGTCATTTTTTCCATGGCCAGAGTATTGGACAGGGTCTTGAACCAAAAATTGACAGAAGGTGCCTCCATAGCTTTCCATGAAGTGGCAATACAGTATTTAGCTTGTAGTGAGCACATATATACCATCTTTTTATTTGTAATGGACAACCTTAAGTCTGTTGGGACAAGTCCAAGAATGAACAGCTTAGGACAGACGGGCAATCTGGTGGAGCTTATGTCAGAGATTCGTTCTATTACCTTTTCCCAAAATTCCCTTATTTTAGGACAGGTCCACAGGCAGTGATAAAGTGTGCCCTCTTCTAGACCACACTTAATGCAGAGGTCAGGGTTATTGTTATTGAAGCGGTGCAAGAGGGAAGGAGTTATATATGTGCGCATAATCCATTTATACTGTATAAGTTTAAACCTGGTATTTATAGTTTGAGTCTGTGCTGTGTGACACACCTTTTCCCATTCGTCCTCAGAAATTTCTGTATCCATGTCACTGGACCACTTCATTCTCTTGTCATTTGAAGATTCATTGGAGTTTTTCACAATTAAGTTATAAGTCACCGAAACCTGACCACGACTATGTATATGATTTAGTATAACCTCTTCAAGACTGGACAGTGGTGGTTTATTTATCTGTTGTTTGTATTTTTTCAAAATATAACTCCTAATTTGCAAATATTTGAAGAAGTGGTTCCTGGGTATATTGTAAGCACCATGTAATTCCTCAAAACTATACAATACCTTATCTGCATTATACATGTCCCTGATTTTACTAATACCTTTCATTGCCCATGATTTGAACCCTGAGTCGTTTCTTCCTGCTGGAAATAGGTGGTTTCCCCATATTGGGGTGAACCCTGATAGGTCTGGATCAATACCTAAATGTGATTGCACTTTGTGCCAGACTATGATGGAGTTTTTAACAAAGGGGTTGTGTGTGTTCTTTAACAGGTTCTTTAATGAATCAGAAAATAAATATAACTTTAATGGCAAGGGGGATGTGGTGTAATTTTCTATTTCAACCCAGGAATTTTTAGGTTCATTTGAGAACCAGTGCATTATTGCCTTGATCTGGGCTGCCCAGTAATACCATAGAAAGTTTGGTACCTGTAGGCCCCCTCTATCATATGGCAGGTAAAGTAAGGATATCCTAAGTCTTGAGCGCCTGTTATTCCAAATGAAATCAGTCATTAATTCCTTCAGTTTAGGAAATAGGGTAGGTGGGGGGCTAAGTGGGATAGATTGAAAAAGATACAAGAATTTTGGTAAGATATTCATTTTAAGTATGTTTACACGACCAATCAGAGATATGGGAAGATCTGACCATCTCTTCAGAGTATTACTGGTAGATAATAGAATTGGGTTATAATTTTCTGAGACTATATCTTGTATTTTGGGGGTGATCTGTATCCCCAAGTACTTAAAGCCCTTGGATGCAATATGAAAATCGTTCCCTACTATTGGATTATCTCTCTCTTTGTCATTTAGGAACATAATATTAGACTTGGTTTTGTTGACTTTGTAGCCAGAGATTTTTCCAAAGGTTGCTATTATGTTAAGAAAGGCAGGAAGGGATTGTGTCAGATTTTTTAAAAAGAGTATGATGTCATCTGCAAACAGGCTTATTCGGTGTTCACAGCTTCCTATTGTTACTCCCCGTATCAGAGGGTGTGATCTAATTGTTAGGGCCAGTGGTTCTATGGACAATACAAACAAAAGGGGCGACAGTGGACATCCTTGGCGTGTTCCTCTGGTAAGTTTGAATGGTTTGGATGTCATGGAGTTTGTCAAGACTGCTGCAGTGGGTCCATTGTATAATAACGAAACCCATTTAATAATATTTTGTCCCAAGCCAAATCTAGGGAGTATATCAAATAGATATGGCCATTCCAACCTGTCAAATGCCTTCTCACAATCCAGGGAGAGTAGGGCCACATCGGGGGATCCATCTTCTATATTGATAATATTTAAGACTCTTCTAAGATTGTGAAAAGCTTGTCTTCCTACTACAAATCCATTTTGATCTTCGTGAATCAGACTAGGTAGGACTTTCTCCAATCTCCGTGCAATGACTTTAGCAATTAGTTTCGTATCTGAGTTTAGTAGGGATATGGGTCGGTAGGATTCACATTTCCCAGGTGGTTTGCCAGGTTTCAATATTGTAGTGATGAGGGCTGTAGAGAAGGAAGGTGGTAAGGAGTCTATTCTGAAGGCTTCTTCAAGCATAATGAACAGTTGGGGTATCAACATATCTTTGAAGGTCTTATATATTTCAATGGGCAGCGAATCTGGGCCAGCAGTTTTTCCACTCTGCATAGACATAAGGGCACAATATAACTCCTCTAGTTCTAATGGTCTCTCCAGAATTTCTATGACTTCTTGAGAAAGAGTAGGGAAGTTCAGGGCATCAAGAAAGCCGTTTAAAGATGTTTTATCAGCGGAGAATTCAGATTTATAAAGTGTTTCATAGAATTTCTGAAATGTTTCATTTATTTCTTTGGGGTCTGAAGACATTGTTCCATTTGATTTTTCTATCTCATGTATTGATCTCTCATTTTGTATAGCTTTAATGCGCCAGGCAAGTAATTTGCCTGCCTTTTCCCCCTGGTCATAGAATTGCTGTTTTAATTTATTTAGATTGTTTAAGGCCTTATTTACTGACATTTCATTATATTGGGCTCTAAGTGTGTTTAATCTTTGCTCTACAGATGGTGTCTTATTAGTTACAATTAGCTCTTCTAGTGTTTTAATTTCTTTTTCAATTTCTAACAGTTTCTTCTTAAATTCTTTAGATTTAAAACTTGTATAGCTTATTATTTGCCCTCTGATGTAAGCCTTAAAGGCGTCCCATCTGATTAGCGATGACGTTTCATTTTTGTTGACCTTGAAAAACACATCTATGTTTGCATTAAGGAACTGTACAAACTGAGGATCTTGGAGCCATTTGTTATCAAATCTCCAATTAGGAGGGCCTTTGTAATCTTTATGAAGCTTAAGCTCCAAAGATACTGCTGCATGATCAGATATTATTATGCCATTGTAATAACAACTCTTGATTTTGAATAGTGAGGTGTTAGAAATTAGAAAATAATCAAGTCTGGAATAGGTATTGTATGTAGTAGAATGGCATGAGAATTCTCTCTTATCTGGGTTATGTTTCCTAAATATATCACACAGCCCCAGCTCTGCCATGAAGTGGTGAATTACCTTTCTGGTATGACTATGAGATGAGTCTTGACCACCCTCACGGTCCATATTTGGTTTCAAAACACAATTGAAATCTCCCCCCATTATAACTTCCCCTCTTAAGGTAGAAATTGTTAGAAAAATATTCTTGTAGAAATCAGGATCATCCTTATTTGGGCCGTAGACATTTACTAAATTAAGGTAATTTCCAAATAAACTACAGTGTAGAACTATATATCTTCCCCCAGGGTCAATAATAGTTGAGATTATTTGGATTGGGATAGATTTGTGAATTAAGATAGCTACTCCTCTAGCATGAGATGAGAAGTTAGCAGCAAACACTTGCCCCTGCCACCTTCTACGTATTCTGATGACTTCAGTGGAGACTAGGTGTGTTTCCTGTAAAAATATAATTCTAGAGCCCAAGTGTTTTAGTCTAGTCATTACCTGTTTTATTTTCACCAAACTGCCTAAGCCTCTTATGTTCCATGAGGTTAATTTGCATACCTGGTTATCTGCCATTAGGGTATGCTATGGGGAGCCTTAACAAAGAGCATGAGCTGTACTGAAGAGTTGGGTAATATGAGGGGAGATAGAGAAGAGGGAAATACAAAAAAGAATAAATAAAACGACAGTACACGTGAAATAATGAAAAACCTACACAAGAACCACACCAAAAACATTTTGCTAGAACATGCAAAATGTTTAACATATCCACCCACCGACTGCCTACTTTACAGTCTAAACTAAGTAAATCCACCTTCCAATAGCTCCTGATTAGGAGCAAGAGTAAGTCAAATAAACTAAATAAACCACCTTTAATCTCTGTGTATTCAAATAATATAAAATACCACCCCTTTATGTTAGGACAAAATGAACATTTTAGAATAAACCAATAACGTATAATCTTTAAGGTTCTGAAAGCAAATAGGTTACTGAGTGCAAGCATGACTCAATTATTTAGCGACACCCTTTAAAGTGAAAAATAACAGAATAATATTGGGCCCAATTGAATGAGCCATTTTTCTTTTCTTTTCCTTGTTTAACTTGTAAACATCTTTCAAATCAAATCAGCCGTGTGTACTAGAAATTATTTATATTGCATTTCTAATTGCAAGTTTAGCCTACTTTGCATACAAGCAATACATCACCCTGACTCTCAAACACAGTCATCATCAATGCTGTGAAGAAACTTATCCACTTCTCCGGGCGTCTGGAAGACGATGACCTTTCCCTCATATGTCACCCGAAGTTTGGCGGGGTATTGAAGGCCATACTCTATTCCCTTGGAGTATAGAGTCTGTTTCACTGCATAGTAGGCGTTCCGCTGGCGTTGCACGTCGGTTGAAAAGTCTGAGAAAAGTTTCACCTGTCGGTTGTTGTACATAATCGCCTTCTTCTTCCGTGCCGCGTTCATCACCCGCACTTTATCTTTGAAGTTCAGGAATTTCGCGATCAGTGTCCTGGGACGTTCAGATGTCGGCTTCTGCTTCTGCTTGCCTGAAGAGTTGACCGTTGGAGTAACTGCGATGCGGTGAGCTCGCTCGATCCGCAACGGATGGGGGAAGTTCTCAGGACCGAGGACTTCGGTGAGCCAATTTTCCAGAAAGGATTCAGCGTCGGCACCCTCCGCCTTTTCTTCCAGCCCAATGAAGCGCAGATTCGAACGGCGTGAGCGATTCTCAAGGTCGTCATTCTTTTCTGTAAGTTGTTTCACTTTGGCTTCCAACTCAGACACCGTTGCCGTTAGCTGTGTTGTTACATCCTCCGTGTCACCTATGCGTTGTTCAGCCGTGGTCATTCTGCTTTTGATGGCATCCAAATCCGATCTAATGTGGGCTATGCCATCAATAACTTCCCTGTGACGCGCCAAACTTTCAGTCTTGAGACAAGCGATGGCCTCTAAAATATCTTGATTCGGGATATCCCGACGAACATTGTTTGTTGCGTCCATCCTCTCGCTATCCTCCACTGAAGAGGCTGCTAGTTCGTGGCTAGCATGCGGTTTGCCACTTGGCGAAGTGTTCGTAGACTTATTAGGTTGATTGTCGGGTTTATTTTTGTTTTTTCTTGTGCCTGACATAATTAACCTTGCTTTAAAACGTATCCGTGTTCTATTTGAGTTCGTTGTATGGCTTTCAAAGGAGTAGAAATTATAATTAGTACAGAGACTAAAAAGCAGCGTCTGTCTAGCTTGCCGCCATTACCGGAAGTCAATTGCTAAGCGCATTTAGAAGAATCAACCATTCAAACAGTAGGCAATAGCATTCAAAATGATCATCAGTGTAAAGGATATCACGTCGCTAATTCACTTGAAAGAAGCCGTCCGCTCACTTCAGACAAAACAATTCCAGTTCAAAAGTTCATTATCCGATGCACAAGCCTGCTGCGAAATACCAGTCTCGTTATTCCACCATCCGGGTCACGGCACCAAAGATGTAACCCTCTCTCTCCAGTCAACGGCCCGCTGGGACTCTGCGTTGTGTTTTAGGTCATCTATGTTGGTTAGCGGGTGGTTGGGCGTCCAAAGTACTTTACACGGGAGACGAGGACGTTTCGAAATGGTGGCGAGATTTATTTTACAGTATATCACACAGCAGCTATCTCCTTTATCTAGCACTCACCGACTCACTCAACACATCTCAAACCACAGAACTTAAGACAAACGTACGGGCCACCCCGAGGTACAAAACACACAAACAAATTAACAATTACAAAAAACGGCTGCCACGCTGCCTAGAGGCGTGGCACATTCACTACCTTACATATACAACTTCACACCTACCACATTAGGACCTATTGTCCACATTCTCTTCCCCCTCAGAAAGAGTGACACATTTACATCCAAATACACCCACACATCAGAGACCTCCACACATTTATTGAAAACACCAGAATGTCACCCCCCTGCAGATAATTCTGTGGATAATATTTGATATCATTGTGTTAATACATTAATTCTACCCTATAAGAGCTACGAATTTCTGTGAGGACAATGAAGAGTATTCTCAGAAACATGTATTTGTATGACCTGAGATTACTCTGCTGTGTGTTACAAATTCAGAGGTTAAACTTTTTTGGAATAAACTGATTCTTTCACTAGATGACATCCCAAGTTCTTTACTCACTCCATCTACGATCAGCTAACTTTAACCAAGGAAACAACTTTTTCATCAAAGATTCGCCATAAACAACAGACTCTTTCATAACCAATGTAAGGGTCAAGTCCAAAGTCCTCTTGATGAAATCCAGTAGCTCAGTGTTTTGTGCATACAAATGTAATATAATATACTAGTATAATATACAGTTATACATTTAATATAATATAGTATATAGTATAATATACCTGCCAATTTTTCACATACAAGACTGTTTTACTAGTCTTAGTTTTAGTCTTAGCAGTCTTAGGGCCCTATTTTAACGATCAGAAACGCAAGTAGGACAGCGCCAAACGCAAGTAGCTGTGTGGGCGGCTCTATGGCGCATTTGCTATTATAACGGCGGGAAAAACACACTTGCGTCCGGCGCAAATGTCAAATGGGTTGGTCCAAAGGAGGTTACTCAGCCATAGGTGTGGTTTGGGCGTAAAATGCAAACCAATCAGAGCGTCATCTCACATTCCCTTTAAGAGTGAGGAGCGCATATTCCATAGCGGCTTGTTATTATAATGGCGGAATTACCTGGAGGAAGACCGGAAAGGTTCACATATCACTTTTCTATGCAATATTCGTTAATTTAGCCAACTCTGGTTTTGAATATAGGGTACGAACGGTAGGAAATCACCGGCAGATTGTCGAAAGACATTTCAGGCACTGATAAAGCATGCATGCGTTGGCTATCATAAAAGTATTTTATCATCACGATGCAAATGCCATGTGTGTATAATAATAATCTGAATTAAAGTTCATGTTTGTGAAATAAATGCATTTATATGTGTATGAGTGTTCAATTCATTGGGATGTGCATGTGGGCCTTAGTGGTTCACGTTGCTGTGCTCACAATTTCGGAACAGCGGGCTGTTGGAATCATAGATATATAGAATTATGCTGTCTGCAAGCTACTCCTGCAGTGCCAAGCCCTACTCAATATGGATGGACAGACAAAGATGGCAAGTTAGACATTCACTGGTTGCGTTCCCCACCTGCATCAGATGTGGTCTTGGAGCTCCTTTCATGCAAGTGTGTGTAGTCATGCAAGCTGCCAAATTGCACATGTCTGTCAAATGGGCTGACCTGCACAGACATGTGCAGGTTACAGATCTGTAGCAACCAAAAATTATCAGATGATACAGAACCAGAATCTGAACTGATGGGGTCAGATGATGAGAGCGATGACCAGTTTGATGAATAACAGTGTGTGTACAGTGTAATCATTTTGATTATATTACTTGCAGTATGGATGTATTGTACATTGTCCTGTATCCTTTACCATTTTTGAAGTAAAGACAAGTTTGTGACCTAACTGACTTTTGTTTAGTAACTTTCAGAGTAAAACGGCACTTCGATATAAGGCTGAAGAATCACCCCTCAGAATGAAGCAGTATTGTACATTTCCTGAATCCTTGGAGTCATGTGAGTATTCTAGTGCTAGTGATTTGTGTCTCCATGGTTCCTGGATGTCACAACACTAAAAGCAATATGATTTATGCGGAAATTGTGGAAAAATGTGTGTGATTAAAAGTTTGAAGAGCTCCAGTGACCATTATAATTGTCATGCATAATCATACAAGGGCTTGAATGAAAGCTTAGGGTGTCCCCTTTAAAATGATACCAAACAATGTTTTTAACAGTTTTTGTCTGTAAATGAGATTTGTTGCAAGTCTGCCAGTCCTGGGAGAGGGATCCCTCCTCTGTTGCTCACCCTAAGGTTTCTCCAATTTTTCCCTGTTAAATGGTTTTCCTGGAGGTTTTCCTCAGTTGATGTGAGTCGATGTGTTTTTCTTTATCAACAGGAACATTTCTATGATCATCAGAGTGGTTCCGGCTACCTAGCGTGGAGGTTGAAAACTGTTCAGCGGAACTCTGCTCAAGACAGCAAAAAATCCAGCACCTATTTCCAAGAGGGCCCCAAGATTCCACGCACTATCCATTCAGATGAGAAACAGTTGACTGGTGATGAATGCAGGGAAGCCATATCGGTGATGAAACACTTAAGTAATACGACCCTTGTCAAAAATAAGATGAAGGCAACATTCACGCACAGGAAAAAGGTGGTTCAAGACCCGGATACTGCCTCTACTGTCCTGGATCTCTTTCCCAGGTTCTTGGATACACCTGGCTTGGTAAAAGTGAAATTAATTACTGACAACTTTGCGATTGCCTTATTTTGCTTGACTGTTTATTAATTGACACCCATAGCGCCATTACAATGGTGTTCTCATTCACACACACAAACGTTTTCTGTTTAAGGCGAGACATGGCAGGTGAATAGGGTAAAAATTTTAAATACAAGGGATCACCATGAAACTTTACCAGTTGATTACATACATCATTATAAGAAAAAAATGTATTACAAGTTTTAGAATTCTGCATATTTAATTATGCTAATTAGGCTGAATCTCATTAAATATGCACGTTTTTGCATATATTTCCGGTACATGAATCTTAAACTGTGATAAAGCCAGGACCAAAATTCTTTTTTTATTTTGTTTGTATATCAAATGAGAAAAAATCCTCAGATGAATTTTAGGATATCTGCTTTTATGACCTGGGAAATCAAAATATACTCTCCATGGCCTTAAAAACCCTATTTTCGCCATGATTTCCAGGTAAAATGACCCATAAATCTGGCCAGGAACAATTTGTAAATAAATCCATCTGTAGATGTCTTCATAACAATGCTATGTGTGAAACTGGGAAGTGTGGTGTACCTAGGTTCTACATAGGCTGAGAAATGTGTACCTAAAAATTAAAAAACACTCATTTTGAGAAAACCGCATTTAAAGACAACACGTGACGCACTGAGCGAATCACGTTAGCAGGAAAGCGCCGTCAGCCAATGAATCCCTTCAGAAAGTCAGGATTGGTTGCTGAAAAGAAAGGAAATGCCCATATTTGGATTACACAGCCTTCTTATCGAGGCTCAGAGCTTTAAAATCATAGCAGACATGACAGATGTCGTGTAAAAAGACGAAACGCTGAACGCGGTTCAAGGGAGAATTCTTGGTTCATTTAGGAGAAAATGGATGCCGCGGCTGAACTAAATGCAGTGAAACAGACACATAAATGTGTAATTTTGAGGTTTTCTTTATGGTAGTATGAAAGATAACAAGTTCAAGAGGCAAACTAGCCCAAAATCTCAAATTTGACCAGGGCATGAAAACATCGATATTTCACCTGCCAGGGCTGGACTGGGACAAAAAATCGGCCCGGGCATTTTGAACCAGACCGGCCCACTTAATTCGATAACACACCCTTTGGTCTCTCGAATGTCTACACACCAACCAGGCTTTTAGCTAGCAGGGCTTCTGCCCTATCGTCTACAAAAAAATAAGAAGAAATGGGACGCCCTACTTTTAGGCAGGACGGCCTAAAGACGCCCTATTTTTCTCCCGTTTTACCTGTTAACTTTCGCTGAATGTGATCAAAATTCACCGTTTCAGTCGCTTCAGCGAAGTCTAAAATCATATGCCCTGCCAATTAGAAAATAGCATTGCTGTATTCCCGCTACAACAACGTTACATCATGATTCCAACGAAACATTGATTCATGGGCTCGCAGAAGCTACAGAAGACAGCTGTCTCACCGCACGTCACTGAACCTACTACTTTATGAGTTCAACAAGAGTTTGTGTGTTAAGGTGGTGGTCTTAATTAATCTAAATTCAATACAATACAATACAATATACATCATACACTTTAAAGCTTTGTTCAGAATACGGAGGTTTAAGATCGGTCGATATTTTCCGTCCTTTTTTGGAACCAGAAAATAGCGACTGAAGAACCCCCTGTTCTCGTCTACGAGAGGTACAGACTGTACCCCGCAAACAGGGAACGTCCCCAGGACGTTAACAGGACATTCGCAAGGTCCCCAATCGTCCCCAATTGGTCCCCGCCACAACGTTCGCTAGAGGACGTTACCAGAACGTTTTTGACGTTCGTAGCAAGTCTACGTTTGGGCCTTCTGTGACGTTCGCATCAGCCTTAAAACGGACTATTAAGGAACGTTATAATTTGGTCACTCAGCACACGTACCCAGGACGTCATTTAAAAACGTCCCCGTAACCTTTACCTGCAGGTCCTCTGCGTGACGTTCGCATGAGCCTTAAAACGGACTATTAAGGAACGTTATAATTTGGTCACTCAGCACACGTCCCCAGGACTTCATTTAAAAACGTCCCCATAACCTTTACCTGCAGGTCCTCTGCGTGACGTTCGCATGAGCCTTAAAACTGACTATTAAGGAACGTTATAATTTGGTCACTCAGCACACGTCCCCAGGACGTCATTTAAAAACATCCCCGTAACCTTTACCTGCAGGTCCTCTGCGCGACGTTCGCATGAGCCTTAAAACGGACTATTAAGGAACGTTAAAATTTGATCAGCACATGTCCCCAGGACGTCCTTTAAAAACGTCCCCGTAACCTTAACCTGCAGGTCCTCTGCGTGACGTTCGCATGAGCCTTAAAACGGACTATTAAGGAACGTTATAATTTGGTCACTCAGCATAAGTCCCCAGGAAGTCCTTTAAAAACGTCCTCTGCGGGACATTCGCATTTGGTCCTTCCAAAACGTCCCCTTGACGTCCTCTGATGGTCCTCTCTGAACCAGAAAAATGTTTTTCATTTGACCGACATTTTAATGAAAAGCCGGCCAAATATCTAACCTATTTCTGCTTCTAAATTAGCCTATTGAAGAAAACTGACCGCCTGCATAGCTTAAATAATAACATAATCAGGTAGTTTAGAATGTAACATGTTTATTTTCCTAAGTTTACAATGGGAAACAAAAACATTTATGTCTGATGCGCGTCAATAAGTGGCCTTTAAGCGCAACCTGCTGTGGCGTTAAAATGAGCGCCGCAACATGGTCATTGCTCTGTTCAATGAGTCAGGTATTCAGTGTTTGGAAAGTTCACTTTCTACATGAACTTGCTCAGTTCATTGTTCATAATTCAAAATTTTGAACTAAGTTCAAAGCTCCAATTTTCAATATGCTGCGAGTGCTATAATTTTTCAAAATCTCTGTCTGCAATACCGCTTGCGGCTCTTCGGCGCGCAGTAGGCCTATAATAAAAGGAAACGCGCAACACTGCAGGTATTACAGGACAGGTTCATCCTCGTCAGAAGGTTTACCCTCATCACTGTTGTTCAGTTCAGTTGGCCTCTGAAAAAAAGCTTTTAAGGCTAGTCTGCTTGGCCATGTTGGATCCTTCTCACTCAGTTCGCTCCTCGTTTGAAACCGAGGGTTTGCGCTTTATTTAAAATGCAGCATATGCGTGTTGTTAAATAACTTTCTAACGGCAGATTAGGCTGTTCCTTTAAAACATAATAAGGGCAGTGCACGTTTGCTTTATAGGCCTAAATATTAGAATTGTTGTCAAATCCAGATTCTGCTTGCGAGACGGGATTTTTGAAGAAATTCCAATCAGACAATTTGACCGGTGAGCTCTTCGTTCTGTTGCAGCATCTTTGAAGGCCTATGGAAAGCTCAATATGTTAAAGCTAGACACTTGGTCACCTTCCTATGTATGCATTGTATTGGAATCATGCAGACATTACATTTATAGCACAGATCAGTAAAGAAGCATTCGTATTTATTTTATTTCATCATTCTTAGTTTGGCTAGTTATTCTGCCTCCCTGCCCGCACGTCCGTGATGTGCCATGGATGTTAATTTAAAAAGTAATCATTACGGAAAACCCTCAATGCGTAGTGACTGAGATTGCTACAATATGCTTTTCCTCAAACCCTCGGAAAAAAAGACTAAGTTTGTTGGCTGTCTCACACTGTGATAAACCTGTTAAAGTGACACAATTGTAATCAGACAGTGTTAGGACAGTAGGTAGCGATCTCGTTTAGTAATAGGAAGGTTTATGGTTCAATTCCCATGCCCGTAATCGTGTGTGTCTGTGCATGTGTCTATGCATATCATATGAAATGTGTAAAATAAATGAACTTGAACTTGTGTGTGTGTGCGCCCTGTAAGCAAAATGACGGCTCCGCGATCTATTATTATTTTATTTTATTCATTTAGCTCAGCAAAAACGGTCGTGCCTGCTACGTCCGCGGTGCATCCTTGAATAACGTACCCAGGACGTCTAAAACACGTTTCCCAGATGTCACCACAATGCCCTCAGGACGTTCTTGCAACTTCCTGCAGAACGTCCCCAGGACCTATAAAAACACGTTCCCCAGACGTAACCACAATGCCCTCGGGAGGTGCTTGCAACGTCCTGCATAACGTCCCCATGACCTATAGAAAACGTTTCCCAGTTGTCACCGCAACGTCCTCGGGACGGTCTTGGAACGTCGTGCAAAACGTCCTAAAGTTGTCACGGGAACCATACACATTTACGTTTTTAGAACGTTCAGAGAGACCATTACAGGACGTCTAGGGGACGTCATTTTGCTTACAGGGTATTGCTCCCTTTCCTAGAAGGGAGTCTATTTCCTCCTGTAGGAAACGCGCTTGATGAGGTGGCACTAACGTTTGTACCACGCCCCTGAACTTCGGGGGGCAAACTGGAGCGGGCTATCATAATTCGCTATCTGGACAAATTGGCATATTTTTATAGGGTTTGGGAATACTGGGCTTTCGGAACATTGACATGGCACCGCGCACCAATAGGCTAAGGGGCTTGCCCACCACTCAAACACACAACATAGAGTGTAGGCTAACGGCTGGCTGTTTCAGAGTAGAGTAGGCTGAGGGCTAGCAACAGCTACAGACTTGTCTTGTATTTACAATGCAAACGAACTTGGCCATAGAACATAGGTCCTAAGTCAAACATATTTTAGAGACGTTTGAATTCATGATCAGTAAGCTTACCGTAGGTCGTTGTATCGTATCTCCCTGGCTGTCGCCACCAGTAGGCCTATCACTTTCATCCACGGTACCTGATGGTGGCCCTGCCGTGGCAAACATTTCCGATATTTTGGCACATTTGGCAGTGTAGGCTTAAAAAGCAAGCCTCTTCTTATCTCGCAGTTTCTCCGCACCCTCTTTTCGCTTTCTCTCCATTTTGGACTGGAGGATTCTAACGAAACGTGCGTTTCTGTGCACCGCCCAAGCCAAAGGTAGAAGGTGTTTGGTGATATGATTGGACGAGCCCCTTGTCACTAAAGAAGACAGCCAATGGGCCGCAGACTAGCATGCGCTTGTCAAGCATGTCAAGGCCATGGGCCACGCTGAGTTTGTTTCCCGTCCTAATGCATTATGTAGGCAGGTCCAAACCGAAAGGGGTTGGTGTTGGGTCAGCCCAGGGGATGTGATTGGGCCAGCCCAGTGTCAATAGGGCCGCTCATGAACTACTTTCGTGGGCCAGCCGGTCAGACCATTATATGGGAAAAAAAAAAAAAAAAAAAAAAAAAAAAAAAATTTTAAATAATAAATTCGGGACTCTCGGCCCATATTGCACCTCGGCCCACCGGGAAAACGCCCGGTATGCCAGATTGCCAGTCCAGCCCTGTCACCTGCCGTGTCTCGCCTTAAGATCGACCAAGACTTCACAATGATCTTTGGTGAGGAGGTGAAATTCCTCTCCAAGTGGCCAACATTTTTCAAACCAAGAGTCATCGCAGATTGCTGCAAGAATCTAACCAAGAGTCCGCATGTGGATGAGCTACTTCTGTCAGCACAACAGGAGTCTGATGATAGTGGTAAGTGTTTATTGAATAGTGGACACAGATTGCACATGCCTTTAGTGTACACAACAAAAGAGGACATTGTTGTGTTCTTTCATGTCAGGGTGTCCGCGGGGTCTTAAAAAGTCTTAAAAAGTCTTAAAAAGTCTAAAATTACACATTTTCCATTTTAGGCCTAAAAAAGTCTAAAATATAGCGATTTTTTGCACTGTATGTCTAAAATTGAGTTTGAGTAATTTAAGACCTACGTTTCAATGCAAAATATTGACCAAAAATATATATATTTTTACGTCCTTTTCCACGCTGTTCTGTTTTTTCTTTTCCTGTAATGGGCGCAGTTATGGTCCGTGTAGTTCTACATGACATGTTGCTGTCAGTGGAACGTAATAAGAAAACTACGGATGTGAAACGGAAATGTACTCTCGTCACTTGCAGTAGCAAGTATTTTGATTTCCTGTGTGCGAGCAAGGCGGGAAGTTATGAAGTAGAACACGACTAAATGGCAGAAGAAGATGGGGAAATGCAAGTGTGATAACTGGCTCTCGCGACCGGAATTTTCGGACTGGTTGAAACGCGTTCCCGACGACAGTGAGGCTTATTGCATTCTCTGCAAAAGAACTCTTAAACTCGGGACCCTGGGCATTAAGGCACTGGAATCGCACACAAAGTCAACTAAGCACCAGGACTCGGCAAATGCGGCGCGAAATTCGCATGGTATAGCCCAGTTTTGTTCTGCAGCTAGCTCTACCGGTAGTACTAGTTCTAGTGCTGCGTCCATCATTTGCGATCAATTGGGCTCATCTGACACTATGAAGGCGGAAATTATGTGGGTGCTTAACACAGTGGCTAAACACCAGTCGTGCCGATCTAACGACGGCATAGGAGAGCTTTTCCAAGCTATGTTCCCCGACTCCAACATTGCCAGAACCTTCCAATGCGGGAGAGACAAGACGTCGTACATCATCCGTTTTGGAGTGGCAGAGTTTGTCAAAAAAGATCTGATTTCAAAGGTGTCCGGGCCCTACCTGATGATGTTCGACGAAAGTCTTAGCCGTGTAACGAAGAAGAAACAACTGGACCTTCACATAAGGTTCTGGGATGACGGCCAGGTACAGTCCCGGTATCTGGGCTCCCAATTTATGGGCCATGCCACAGCAAACGACTTGCTAAAGGAGATCAAAGTAAGTGTTTTTTTTTTTTTTCTTCGTATTAAGTTTATCCACTGATGTCGGTGTGACACTGTCTGGTTCCGTGACAAGTGGTTACCGATGTTAGAATCAACGGTGATTGGTCGTAAAAATGTCACTCTTGATTAAAATTAGTGCGTGTGTGTGTGTGTGTGTGTGTGTGTGTGTGTGTGTCACTACTGCAAAACAATGGCCTAACCTGGGACAAATAAAGCTGCTTGACCTGGCATTGCTCCAGGGACTGTAACCAGTACCCTGTAATATCTGTATGTCACTCTGAATTATTGTCAGCTAAGTGTAATGTAATAAGATAATGTTATGAATGTGTTGTGGAGCAGATTCTCTGTGTGTTTTTGTTGTTTAAATATATGCAAATTTAATTGACTGTTTGATTTCTTCCCTTCCCTTAGGAATGTGCGGGCCACTTGGACCTCAGCAAGCTGATTTCGATATCAATGGATGGTCCAAATGTAAATTTTAAATTCTTTGAGCTGTTCCAGGCAGAATATGCTGACCTGTACGCTGGTTCTCAGCTCATATCTGTTGGTAGCTGCGGGTTACACACCTTTCACAATGCCTTCAAAACAGGCTTCTCATCGTGGCAGGTGGACAAGCTCCTCAGGGCCTTGCACACATTGTTGCATAATGTTCCCGCAAGACAAGATGACTACGAGAAGACCACCAGGTCTACGCGCTACCCGTTGGCATGGTGTGGGCACCGATGGCTGGAATACCTGCCTGTCGTGGAACGAGCATTGGCTATCTGGTCATCTATGCTGGTGTACACAAATGCCGTGAGGAGCAAGCAGCTTTCAAATCCTGGCACTGCAAGCTTTGATGTAATTGAAAATGCCCAGAAAGATCCCCTGACTCTACCTAAGCTGCAGTTTTTCAGGAGCATCGCCCAGCTGTTTGATCCGTTTTTAAGAAAGTACCAGACTGAGGAGCCGGTGATGCCCTACCTAGCCAAAGATCTGGCAGAGTTGATCAAGGTAATGCCTTTTCTAATTAACAGAACATTATATAGGAAACTGTCATGAAATGGAGGTATGGATTTTATGATTGCATAATATAAACTAAGATAAGATAAAACTTTATTGTCTGTTACACATGTCTTTGGCGTGGCTTCAGTCATTCTCACAGACATTAGACAAGACTTGACAAAACAGGACGATACATGCATGCTGATGCTGGATAGCTGGTCATTGTTCATCTCTTATATTGATTGTGAGAGTTTTGGTGTGGTAATGATGCCAGCCCACCCACCCACCTCATTACACCACCAGCTCAAAAGTAAAGCATAATGTAGGCCTGTAATTAAACAAGTACAGTTGTAAACAAAGGCACATTCATAGCAAATATACAACCGTCAAAATGGCACACAGTATTTAGCATACATATGTAATTAAAATGTTTCTTTTGTTATCGTCCAACAGAGTCTGATGCGTCGTTTCGTGAAACGAGAGGTTCTGCAGGACATCACCACAGCCCAGTCATAAATGCTTGTTTCTAATTTCCCCCCTTTATTTTTACATCTTTTTGTCACAGGGGACACCATTATCCAACAGTTTGATGCTGCGTTGTCTGTGGAGTGCAGGCATGAAGATTTCATCTCCTTCAAGCCAATGCAAAAGAGGCTAGATGTCTTCCTTCTTGGCTTCATCGGCAAGGCATACCCAGATCTTTGGGCATTTTGCAAGACCGTTTTGCTGCTCTCTCATGGTCAGGCGTCTGTAGAGAGAGGCTTCTCAGTAAATAAGGAGATCGAGACGGAGAACATGCAAGAAGAAGCAAACAGGCTTGTTTACGACTATGTTGCAATTCATGGGGGCGTTACCAAGGTTCCACTTACACATGATCTCATGAAATCAGTCATGGCTGCCAGGTCACGGTACCGTGTCCATTTGGACGAAGAGAGGAAGAAGAAGGAGACAGAGATGCAAGGGAAGAAAAGGGCACACACGGAGGAGCAGTTACAAGACCTGAAAGTCAAGAGGGACAGTCTGCATAAAATCATGGAGAGCCTTGGCAAAGAGGCAGATGAGTTGGCAGAGCAAGCAGAGGGCAAGGCTGGCAGCAAAATGGCAGAGCTCCTTTCAAAATCCAATGCTCTGAGGAGGGCTGCTAAAGACAAACTCTCCCAGCTTAAGGTTCTGGAGGATGAAATTGCCACCAAAAGTGCACAGCTTAGAAGCATGTAAAATAATGGATGTATATACAGTATGTTTGTTTCATTGACAATAAATGTCAATTGACCGCAGTCTGGCTTTGATATTTCTTTTTTTGATACTCCGTGAAGGTCTTTAATTTAACCCATGATGGTCTAAAAAAGTCTAAAATTGCACTTGTTAAAACCTGCAGACACCCTGTCATGTTTTTAGCCCCTTTATTACAAATCACATACCGCACCTTACTGCTAACCATATTCAATCTATGGTGTAATTTAAGAAAACTTTACTATAACTGATGCTGTAATGCTTATAAGGAAATTAGACATTTTATAGTGTCAATTCTAATTCTGCAGTGTGGCATTCTGAAGAGTGGGACTCTGAGATGGCTGCCATCCTTCTGCTGCTTCACCTCTTGCCTCCAACAGATGAGCGCATCGGCGGCTGCTAGACGCCTGATCAAGTTCATGAAGGTATTTTCTTGCACATTACTGATGCAAGGTTTTCATATCAGCTGTTGTAAGGTTTTCAGGACTCAATATGGCAGGGTCGTGGGGGGGGGGGGGGGGGGGGGGGGGAGGGTGCAGTTAAATTGTTTAAAGAAAGTCATCCCCCTATTCATCACACAAAAGTAAATTAATGTTTTGTACATTGATAGATCCATCCCTGATCCCTGAATTCAGTCGCACATGAATTAAAATGACTTGAGTAAAACATTCTCTCTCTCTCTCTGTCTCTCTCAGGTGGGGTCAAGCATGGAGACCTTCCTTAAAGAAACTGGCCCCAAACATATGGAATCAGATCAATGCCATAAATATTTTGTAATCTGTAGTATAGATTTTGTATCTGTAATATAGATTTAGTATCTGTGAAACCATCTACACTTTCAAAACCTATCTACTGATACGGATTTCAAATACGAAATGTATCTACACTTTCAAAAACTATCTTCACTTTCAAAATGTATTTACAGATACAGATTTCAAATACAAAATGTATCTACACTTTCAAAAACTATCTACACTTTCAAAATCTATCTTCACTTTCAAAATCTATCTGCAGATACGGATTTCAGTTACGCATTACGGATTTCTGTTCCGAATTACAAAATCTTTTTGGCACTGTTTTTACAGCCTTTCAATAGAGCCAATCAGCGCTTTTGGCAGATTTTCTAAAGCGCCAATCAACACATTGTATCCTGTACTGACTAGCCAATCAGCGTTAGCTTGCTGGCAACTGCTGGCCCGCTCATTATTCAATAGTTATAACCTAAATCTGCCACCGCTCTGCCTAGGGAGAGATCTGGGGTCTCCGCCTCACGGTTTGAATACAATTCGGTGTACGAACGCCGTGGGGGAAGTTAAACAAGCATGCCTTATGTCTGGCCCAAAGGGCTGATGAACACCTGTTCTATTAAGTTAATCTTAGGCTCTGGCGATTCAGAGATCGCTTGGCTGCAGAACGCATTGTAACTAAGACTCCAGCTTGCTGCCTCATGTATCTCTTCCACTGAGACGCTAGAAAACTCGCTTCCACAAAAAATACACAATAAAGCGTTTTCAAGGACTTCAGAAAATGGTTACAAATAGCCTACCCCAAAGTGCCATGAAAAGAAACGAAAATAACATAGCAAGGTGGTTTTGAAATCAGGCTGGTCATTATCCAGTTGTTGAGGATGCATATGCACTAAACGGTATACCCCCCACCATCACTTTGCATGTGTCTGGAGAAGACAATAGCAGTCTGTCTGCTAAATGTTCTCATCGTGATAATGGGTCATATGAATACTGTTCATGGTTAACTTAATTAAATGTGAATAGGAGATCGGTCACGAAAATGCTAACGTTAGCTTTCGTTGGCTACCAAAGCAGATCCTAATATCTTCCATACAACGACAAGGATCTTTGAAACAGGTGGAACGAAGTGTGGAGTGAAAACCACTGACTATGATTGTGCGTTTTACAATTACTTTATTAACAACTCCAAATATAGGACTTCTTACTTGTGCCATTTCTCGGTCTCTGATCCATGACTGTTGCATACACCGTTTCACTCAACTTTCCCAGCAAGCTAGCGCTGATCAGTAAGGGATACAATGTGTTGATTGGCGCTTTAGAAAATCTGCCAAAAGCGCTGATTGGCTCTTTAGAAAAGAAGTAAAGACACTGCCAAAAAGATTTTGTAATTCGTGACAGAAATCCGTAACTTGTACTTGAAATCCGTAGCCATAATGCGTAACTGAAATCCGTAACTGAAATCCATATCTGCAGATAGATTTTGAAAGTGAAGATAGTTTTTGAAAGTGTAGATAGTTTTTGAAAGTGTAGATACATTTCGTATTTGAAATCCGTATCTGTAGATAGGTTTTGAAAGTGTAGATGGTTTCACAGATACAAAATCTATATTACAGATACAAAATCTATTACAGATTACAAAATATTTATGGCATTGATCTGATTCCATACAAACAACCCTTTCTTCTCGGTGTCGGAGAAAGAAACAACAGCATCCAGGATTTTTATGTCATCCTGGACCAGAAGGCCATTCCCTGCAGGATGCAGACTCCTATTGCTGCCTTTGATGAGCTCTTCAAGGCACATTATGCTTTTGCCGTGGCCCGTGTCGTATGATGATGCGCTGTCCAGCTTCTTCATCTTCATCCAACCCACCGTGTATGGCATCGACGTCGGCAAAGTGAAAGAGACTCCTCGGGTAAAAGAAATTAGAGCGAGGGTTCTTCGCTGTGACGTTTGATTCAGGTTACAGGAGACAATTTAGCTCTACATGGACTTTTTGGTTTTGTCGAATCATTCAGTGCAAAATACTGCTGCAGGTTATGTTTAACTGATAAAAGTGAATACCAGTCAGTTTTCAGTGAAGATCACCCAGGTCTAACTCTACGTTCAAAAGACCTTAATGTTGAGCATGTTCGTGTCATCCAGGAAAATCCTGCTTTGAAATCAACATTTGGTGTCAAACGAGACTGTCCACTCAATTCCCTCCAGTTTTTCCATTCATCAAACAATTACGCCGTAGACATAATGCATGACCTGCTAGAAGGAGTGGTGCAATATGAGTTAAAGCATGTGTTTCAGTATTTGATCAAGAATTCAATATCCCTGATTTCATTGGCTGAAAGAATTGTTGGCTTTAATTATGGATACACACAGAGAAAGAACAGACCAGGTGGACTTAAGCTGGATGACAACAGCAAAGATCTTGGACTTAATGCTATCCAGTCTTGGTGCCTCCTACGCAATGTCCCGCTGATATTTGGAGATTTAGTTCAAAGAGAGGATACCTGTTGGCAATTGTCACTCCTTTTAATTCAAATTGTAAACATTGTGTTTTCACCAACTGTAACTCATGGTATGACTTGTTATTTGAAACATTTAATTTTTGAACATCACAAACTTTTTAAATCCATCTTCCCAGAGCAAAATCTCATTCCAAATCATCACCATATGATCCACTACCCAAGCTGTATTAGAAGAATTGGACCACTCATACACATTTGGTGCATGCGATTTTTCAAGAAATCTGTGAAAACTTTTAAAATATTGCTAGACTCTGGTTAAGAAACATCAGGCTCAGTTGGCATTTCATTTCGAGAACTGTTATTTTCAAAGATTACATTTTGGTCCGATCTCCGAAGTCCTGGTCAGCAGTATAGAGGGTGGAGAGGTGCTGAATGAAGCTTTTGATGCGTCATCAGTTTCCAGCACTTCCTGGGTCAAAAACTATGGCACAGAGTATCAAGTTGGGATGTATGTGGTTACTGGAGTTGAAAATGAGATGCCTTTGTTCAACAGGATTGACAGTATAATTGTTAAAGACAACAATGCCTATCTTTTGATTTGTAAAGTCTCGAATATTTTTTTTTTATGATCATTTAAATGCATTTGGTATTGAGGAGAAAAATTAGGTTTTCATAGTGATGTGTGTAAATGACCTGGTATATTACAGACCTTGTGATAGGCAATTTTCATATGACGCAGATGACCAAGTGTACCTTGTTCTATACTGTAATTATATGTGAATCCATGTGGTGTGGTGGCCATTTAATAAGACTATTTTTCTAATGAAGTGTTTGCCTTGTGTATTTTTTGTGATGGTTTGGTGGGTGGTTGTGGTGGTTAAGGGTGGGGGGGTTTATTGGTAGTCAAATTTTACACCCATTGGTCTGAATGCATTGATAGTCAGTGTAGCATTTTCAACCACAGTCAGTGTAACATTTTATTATAATGACACTAGTGTAGAGTACTATTGACACTACACGTATTAGCTAGTGTTAATTTTGAACTCCCTACAGTGTTGAAATAACTATAGCTGAGTGTAAAAACACTGACACTATACATGTGTTAGTCAGTGTTACTTTTGAACTCGCTACAGTGTCAAAATGACTAGATCTAAGTGTAAAAATATACACTGACACGAGTGTAGAGTGCTATTGACACTTCACAAGTGTTCACCAGTGTTAATTTTGAACTCCCGACAGTGTTGAAATAACTATAGCTGAGTGTAAAAACATTAACACTAACACTAGGGTTAAATTAACACTGAAAAGAGTGGACGCATATAGACACTTTCTTGGAGTTAAATTTAGCACTCTCAGAGTTGATTTAAGACTGTCTTTTTTGCTGTGTATAGCCTTATTTAGTGTTGTTTCACAGTTTAAAAGTTGCTGCAAGGATTTGAGTACAGGCGCATACTGAAAAGTCTTATTATTCTTACAATCTAAAAAATATTAAATGGGTTCCACAACATTAAAGTTTTTTTCTATAATATGCCTTCCTTTTCCATGCAGTCTAGAGAGGACCGCCCTTCCCTACTGCAGCTTTAACGGGATTTGTAGTGCAAAGTACAGTCGCTAACTCTTTTACAAGAAATTCATCAACTATGCAATTGTTACTTTTTAAGGAGTCCAGTAGAGTCTTCTGGGCAACAGGGACAGAGGTAGTACCAATTCAATATTGTAACTCATCAAGCAGTTCTGTTACAGCTGCACTTGGCACCAGAAAAGAATGTTCTAACTTAAGCAGGACCGAGGCTTACTTCACTTCAATAGATTGTGCCAAATTTCTTGGTCTCTGTAGAAAGTTGATTTTTGTTGCAGATGTGGCACTTGAATGCTAAAAAGCTATCTTCCTGTGGGGATTTTTGAGTAGTGTGGCATTTGCTTAGATGAGTCAGCAGAGCTTTCCATGTTTTGCAAGTGCATGGGCAATACTCATAAGTACAGGGGTAAGCACGGCCCCGCCCATAATGATGATGATCAAGTTTATAATGTTTCAGAAGTTCAGATCTTCTTGAATATTAATTCTCACAGTCTTTACATTTCCACATACATGAATAACTGAGGAAAAATGAAAAGGCAGAGGAGAGGACGGTTTTAGGAGAGTGATCTAATTATCACAAATACCCTCATGATGTTGTACTCAGAACTTACTCCAATAAGACGAGGGACTTCCAAACTGGTGGTTGCACAGCAGGAACTCAGTGGATCTTGTGGCTGCTCTCCTTAAATTAAAAGAGAAAAAAAACGTTTTAATGTTGGATATTCTCAATGTTACATTAACAACATCTAATACAGTTTAAAATTGACAAAACATTATTATGCCTTCTGTTCTTTTTAAATCGAGTTTACTATGCCTATGAAATAATATACCTGACAAAACATGACTTATGTTGCTTCCTTTTTACACAGTTCAGTTTAGCTTTACAAAAAAGAGAAAATACAGCACAGTAAGCAATAACACACAAACACAGCACAATAGCACAGTAAGCAACAGAGTACCAGTATTTTGTTCCCACTATCCATAAGTCAAACACAAGAACATTTGCTAAAAAAAAAAATCTGCCTTTCTCAATCACCATCCTGTCTCCCTTCATCCCACTTTCACCTGCCTGTCTGCTCCCACCTCACTCACCTCCCTCCCTCCTGCCCGGCTCACCTCGCTCCTTCTCCATCTATAACTTAAGTAAATACCAGCTTCTTTATCTGACGTGACACAACACAACGGTAGTTTTTTTTTCCAACAGTGTGAGAATACGTCCGTGACATCTGTCCGCGGGTCTGTCTACACGTTACGTCTGACGGTGGTTGTCCACAGGACGCGACATCGTGTCGCTCTCATTGGGATAGAATGCAGGCGACATGTCAATATCGAAAAAAGGTGGCGGACCTCGGGACTCAGTTATCGGGACATATTTTATGTGAATAAAGGTTATCTACACCTCTTTTAAATGTCTAATCGACTCGGTTTGTTGTTTGTATCCTACACGAATGCTGTGAGGTCAAACATAATATTGTAGGTCTTAAATTAAGCTCTCAACTATTAGTTAGCTTACCGCTAATACTTTGACCGAAAACCCATTGAAAACACATTGAAGCTAGCTAGCCGCTAAATAAGTTACATACAACGTTTTCGTGATTGAACTGGCTGATATATATGGTTTAGATAGAATAAATACACAAATTATAAATTAAAGTAATCAGCGCAACAGCTTAACTGAACTCTGAACTATTACTGTTAGCTTGCCGTGAAAACTTTAACCGAAAACCCACTGGAGCACATAGTGTCTTGCTAGCTAGATGCTAATAAGTTTCATATACTTGAACATTGCTACAGCCAAACTGCATTTTCTGCCCACGCCTAGCCTAGCGATTAAACGCAAGACATATGTACCGTGGACATCCACCGTAACTCCAGTTCTCATTAAAAGCAAAGTCATACTGTGAGAGAGAGCCGTTCACTACGTTTATCAAGCGAAAATACAGCAACATTAGGCTACGTTCAATTCATGTCCGCCCAAAATATGAACGAGGTCATGAAAGATATCGGTAATTGAACGCATATGGCACAACACACGTCACACATGTGGCATCGAAAACACTTTTTAGCTAGCCCTCAGCAGTGACTCGACTTTTTGAATGACAGTGACCTAAAAATCATACCACAGTCTAATTTGACCAGTTTTTTGAATTGTCATTAAGGTATAAATATTCAACAACATTTAATTTTAGTTACCGTTTAAATAATATTCACCGCAAAATATACACCGCAGTTCTGCTGAGCTCATGAGACCGAGCCCAAGCATGGCTGCTCCCACACAAACGCACCATGCGGCCATGTCCCCCCCCCCAGCGCAAATCCCAGCAGAACGATTAATTGTTTCATTCATTCATTCACAAACTCACACAAACTTAAGACAGACTCTTTGTCTGGGGGCTAAAATGTAGGCCCAGTCAGTGGCGTAGCGTGGGTTTTGGCCGCCCTGTGCGGTAGCCAAATTCGCCGCCCCCCTTCAAGGAGGATTTCCTACTGGTGCGAAGTTTAGTTTTTGTTGTCAATATGCCTTTGAAGCTCCGCGATTTTTGTCCTAGCATCAAAAAAACTACATCCACATAAACCTCCAATCTTCTTTACAGATATAAAGCGTTTGAAAAATAACAAAAATGTGCACTTTGGGCTATTCATATGTTAAATGCATGGTAAAGAAGGCGGTGAGGACAAACGTATCCACTTTGAGCTAGTTGCTGTGGTCACCTAGTTATGCTAGCTAAGGATAACTGAGGATCTAACATTAAACGATTTAAATGGAAGAGTTCTATTTCCATAAAATGATAGCTAGTTATATAGCTGATGGAATAGTCTCCTCGATTTAACTGATCAAATTATAATGGGAAAAGGTACAACCCTCAGGGTGCCTATGCAACTTTGTATGAACAAATTCATATTCATGACACAAATATTTACACGAAGAGTTCAGCGCATGTATAACCTTACCTATTTGTGCGTAAAGAATGCTGATATGAAATACAAAAACAACCAGAAGAAACATCTATGTATATAATGTTCTTCATAAGCGTAGGATACCCTGCTTGACAATGTTGCAGAATGCAGTCCTAAAGTAAAATTTGGCACTAAACACAAAGACGTTCCACCACACGCGCAGGTCGCGGGAGATTTTTTTTAAAACTATCGAACTAATACATTGCAAAGTGGAAGCTAGGAGACCGCGCCACTACAAACAAACAACACTATATTATGAATTCGGCCATTTAGGAAAACAACAAATATCAAATAAATACAAACTAAAAAATCTAAAGAAAGTCATCAAATTATAGTATTGGCCGCCCCCACTCAATTGGCCGCCCTGTGCGGTCCGCACACCCCGCACACCCCACGCTATGCCACTGGGCCCAGTCATCTTTAACAATCAAAATGACTTACCTTAACGTTGCCACAATGCCGTAGAGTCTTTTGCAATGGAGGAGGTTGCCGCCAGAATTTTTAAAAAGTGCGCATGCGCGAATCACTCAGTCTAATAAAAATGCTTTGATTAAAATAAAATAAATCAGTTTGGTGCCTCGCTGTCAGTTTACATTATAGTAAAGTAAAAAAAATCGATTAAAACATGAACATAAATAGTTTAATTGAGCAAAGTATTTTTTTTTATTCATTGGAATGAAAACAAACACGTTAAAAGAACAACAGCTCTGTTTCACTTTTTTCAGTGTATGATCACGTACAGGTGAGTCCTGGTCCATCAGGTAAGCCCCGTGGCCCTTTGCTATGGCCCGTTTGTACTCTTTACGAGCCTGCTCCTTCTCCTTCACCTAAGGGACACACACACTTCAACACAAGGGTGAACCTGAGGAACGGAGACGCCACCAGAACCATGTCAGCTACACTGGGAGAGAAGTGCCCTCTGTGTGGGCAATGCTGGAATGCACAAGGTACTATAGACGTATAGTCACTACAAAACCTCACCAGACACCACAAACACACACAAACACACACACACACACACACACACACTCACACCAGACACCACAAACACACACACACACACACACACACACACACACACACACACACCTAAAAACACCTTTATGCTAATGAGTATGTATCTCTCTTCCTCGATGGCAGAACTCTAAGCTGGAGAGAAGAACAGAGCCCTGAGGCCTTGACAGATGAAGTCATATTTGAGTTACTTTACCTCCCCAATCACATTCTTCCCATCGATGAAGGCCTATATGAGTTACTTTACCTCCCCTTTCTTGATGTCCTCGAACCCCCCACTGTCTTCACTGCCAGTAGAGACATGTACAGAGTGCTTTCAGTGCATCAGGGATGATAACACTGCTTATCTGTATTACAAAAACCTTATGACAATGTTATTACAGCATTTAGTATGTTATACACAATCTACCATTGTGAAACAGCCAATTAAAATGCTGTCCATGTGCTCTTACCCTAACATCAACATCAACCACAATCTGACTAGGCCTTATGCACACTGGCTGCGTTGTGTGTGAGTGATGTACCCGTGTCACCTGTTGATTTTCATTTCGGCGCCCTTGTTAACAGGTTAGAGCAGACGCGCATCTCAAAAACCAATGATAAAACAGGTAACTTTGCAGACTGTTTACATGCCCCAAAAAGCTACAACACGCTAAAAGAAATGGAAAAACCAGACAAGCAGAACACGTCATCTTTAAAACCTTACACCCTGTCGTGGGTTCTCAATATTACATACCCTTTTCCCCCACGTACTGTTTATAAATACCACTTAATTTGCTGTACTGCTCTCATGTCATTATTAATATGATTTAAATCCCATGTAAGGCACTTTATATGTTATTGTATGTAATAAAATGTCAATGCACCAAATTCAAAGTATATGACAACATCACTCATATAAAAACTATATTGATTTATTCAATCAACTGAATACTAAGTATATAGCACATAACACTTAATATCATGTGGGTCCAGTTCATGTTCTACAATCTGCAGACTTTATGAGTTATTGTGGAGTGGCCAAGTAAAGAGATCGGTGTGTGTGTGTATATATGAGTGTGTGTATGTGTGCGTGTGTGTGTGTGTGTGCGTGCGTGTGCGCGTGTGAGTGTGCCTGTGCGTGTGCCTGTGCGTGTGCGTGTATCTGTGTAAGAGAGCAGTGGATACTCACAGATGTCAGAGGTCCCTGCTTGTGGGATGTTTTTGACAGAGGTGTCGACAGACGGCTGGAAGTCCTTATCCTGGTCATCTGGCAGTGTGTACTGGACCACATACTGCAGCCTCACCTGCTGTGGGCTGTACACCACATACTCGTCGTCCTGGAAACCATAAGAGGACATGTGCTCACAGCCTGGGAGGGACAGTCATCACAGCGTGACAATAACACCATAATGAGAAAAAAATGAAGTAGATAACATGCTCGGTGCACAAAACAAATATACATGTATGTCCCGAAAATCTGTACATTTATGTATATATTCATCAAGTATATATACTTATTCTGTATATAGAAAGTGTATATATATTGTAAAATGCTGTCGTTAAAGAGTTTAAATCTTAAACATGTGTATTCTAGGCCTGCCCCATAAGAGTGAGCACCTCACACTCAGAGTGCTGTCTGAGGGTGCTCCGGGCCCCGAGCACGCTGTCGTAGCCCTCGGGGGCACAGGTCAGGGTGGGGTCCCTCTTCTGGAGCTCTCGGCAGCGTCCCAGGGCCACCTCACACACCAGCAGCAGGCGCGAGCCGTCCGTCTCGCCGGGTCTGGAGTATCTCACGCTGGTGCTGAGCGGGACCGGGGAGTGGAGAGATGGAGCGGTTAGCCTGAGTGGTTCTGTGTCCACACTGACTGGAGTGTCAGACTTACACTGATCTTTAAAGGTACAGTCTACAAGTCTGACCAAAGGTTGTTGATATCTGAGGTCTACAGCCAAACAAATGACACCCCTCTCTTCCATGCTCCTGACTCAACGTGCTGATTGGCTGGAATGTTTATAGCTCACTTTGTTTGTTTCCAATTGGCAGAGCCAGGACTGTAAAAGCTACTGAGACCAATGAACAGTAAACACTGAGTCGAAGTGATACTGATACATTACAGTGGCGGTCCGTGCATTTCACGACTGGGCCTTCAGCGATGTCCTACACGATGTTAAACTGAGTGAATCCACCTCCTAATACCATCATTATGACGCCATGGCTCTCGAACCATTATATTTATACAGAAAGGCAGTATAAGTGAGCATTGCATCACCTTAACATAGTCGAGTACAACAGACTTTATTAATATTTCCGGAGCATTTAAAATCAATACACCCGTATTAACAATACATTAAGAGTAGTACACTCTCAGTTATATGATCGCTTGGATATTACTGTCACAACTTAAAAATAAAAGGCGATTTTCAGGGATTAGTCTACAAAGTTTTATTAAGTCCACCGAAAGCTTTAACAAGTGTGTCCACTAAACATCGCATTGTCCCACCTGCAAAGCAGTTTCATTAAACTTCCCATCCTCACGATATCCAGTTTTTCTTGAAAGTTCCGTCTTGAAAATGGCGTTGTAATTGTATCAAAAACTGGAATTATCAAGTTGGTGTAAACTAGTTTATTTGAGTTGGTTAATGTAATTATATTTAGTCTTACCAATTGAAACAACTAGCATATAACGATGTACGGCGTTTTCGCATTAGCCAGCTAAACTGAGCACTGAAGCACTGCACCTGTCTGCCTCAGTATCCAATCAAAGGACGTTTACGTGTCACGTTCAACGCGAGGAAAGAAATCTTCCGGGCCTTCTAGAAGGCCCAGTGTCGCCAACTCGAAATCTGATTGGTTGTCACAACTGTCTGTTTCAGTTCATTCAACTTAAATGAACTGAAACAGCCAGTTGTGATAACCAATCAGATGTACACGGGCCTTCAACGTGAATTCTGAAGGCCTCAGGGAAGACTTCTGTTCTCGGGGAAGATTTCGCGGAGCGTGGCAACGCATGATAGCTGAAATATGATTGGATGAAAGCTGTAACATAAATTAACAACGCTGGAAGTTATGAAATGAAGATAATGGACATTGAATACATATTTATGAAAAGAAAA
>NC_137924.1:26985311-27192811 GCF_963457725.1 Sprattus sprattus
TGGCTGCATTCAGTTCATTATTTTGCTTCTTCCAGTTTCTAATTCGTCTAGGGTCAATGTCAAACTGCTTTGCTGCTTTTTCTACCGAATGTTCCTCAGCATTCACCTTCTCTTTGAATTTAATATCAAAGTTTCGCCTTCTACTGCTTTACGATCCCTTCTGGAAAAAGTAACCTAGCCAACTTAAACATTACAGATAAACAACAGTATAGGCTACGATACTAGTGCATTTAGGCTAAACAATAACAAATTGCCAGACGCGGCTTCATGAACAATTTTCCCACGTAGGACAACAAGGCGAATTTGTTATTTAACAAATTCGCCTTGTAGTCCTACGTGGGAAAATTTCCTTTTTTATTGCGAACAGCCCATGAAATGAGCCAACTGCATTTAACATGAGAACATGTATGAAAGCTTTCAATTCAATTGTGATGTCTACTTGTGCCGATTAAATGATGCTGGTATGCTACAGTAAAATAGGCTACTTTATTCGCGGCCTGTATTCGGGGCCCGGTCTTTATTTGTCCGGATCAACTACGCCCCTGGCTACTATCTGAAGCCCGGCATCTAATTGAATCCCGGTCTTTATTTGAGGAATTACGGTAAAACATTACGCCTGTATGGCACAACAAGCCATGACATAGGTCCTGCTTGTTTATATCCAGGCTATGATATGTTTATGTCCACATTATGACCGGGGATTATCACATTACACAGCCGTTTTGTTTGTATGGCCACAGAAAGAGACCGGACCTGCTTGTTGACCACATAGGACAGGCTGCCCCCGTTGTCTGTAACGGCCAAACGGACTTTCTGCTTCTCCTTGAAAGGCAAATCCTGACCATGGACTTTTCAAAACACTGAGGTCAGGCAAACGTCTGCAGCTACAAGACCAGAACAGAGAGACTGAGGAGGAGCTTCTTTCCTCAAGCATTCCGTATCCTGAACACACACAATGACTTTATAAACATCAATTACACCTTTTTCACACTTGCACTTGGACTGTACACACACTGCACTTTAAACTCCCTCTTGCTATTTATGAAAAATATTTCTTGATCTTTCTTTCTTCACACTCGCACAGAAAAAACTGTAGTATTTCTATGTATGTGACAAATAAACCTCTGTCATTGTATCAATAAAAGGCAGTAATTGTACTTATACCAATGACCATCTGTTTGTTCATTCATTCATTCTTCCACAAATGAAAACAACACTGATGAACCATAAAAACACTTTTTATGAAACATTAAATATGATGTATAAAACTGTACAAAACTGAATAAGAAATAACAGATTAAGGACACTCATTCCTCACTGTCAGTGTCAGGACAGTTATCTTCCAGTTCCTCAGATTCTTTTGTGTTGGCACAATTACAGCAACGACATAGGTCTGTGCAACACAATCCTGCAGAAAAACAGGAACATCTGCCTGTCTCACAGGCACCTTTGCAGCTGCAGTGTATCACATGCGAAACACAGGGGCCGGATTTCTAGTCATCCAGGTGACGTGCAAGTTCCCATCCTCTATTTGCCAACCATATCCAGCAGGTGATGGAGCACTTATATTTAGTTTGAGACAGGACCTCATTATTGCAGCCTGGTAGTTTGCCCTTTTGCAGTGCTGATGGAGGGCATCAGTGGTATAGGGGAATGGATAATTCTGGCAAGGCTGATGATGCCATACAGAAAGCCTTGTACCTAGGCTGGCTGATCATATAAGTGGCATACATTCTGTCAAAAAAAAAATGCAAATGTTGACTGCTACAAGTTAAAGTTAGTACCTAAACTTTTAAAAGCCTTTAGGTACTCATCTTTCTCACATGCAACAGAAAATGTCTTTCTTTTTCCTTTGCCATAAAAGGTACTTGTGGAGACACACCCAGAGAATGTGTGAATTCCGATCAAGGCTGAACACAGACTGGTTCCAAGAGCTGATGACACCTTGGTAATGGCAATGATACGTGTCCTGTTGCCAGTCCCTGTGAAAACATATAAAGTGCATGGCAAATCTGTCTGCACACATACATCTGAACACAGAAATACTTCTTACAAGAAAAGTAAGAGAATCCAAAGAGGGAATCCAAAGCAAAAACATTAACATTCTCTCAACCACAGAACAGATTTCATCCACAATTTGTGCCATCAATTCATGTTGAGCACAGACATACTTCTTACATGAAAAGTAAGAGAATCCAAAAAGGCAATCCTAAACAACAACCACAGAAATACACTTTGGATGTGAAAGTTGATCTGTCATAAAGATCAGTTGCAAAATGAAATGGTGTTTTCATAACAGCAAGAGCCACCGCATTAATGTTCATAGACCAATACAGGCTCAGTGGAGAATGCAAATCCTGGAAAATAAGAGCAATACATAGATGACAACTGACAACTCTTAACAGAACAGCTTCCTGTAGCTGGGTTTCTATAGTCACATCCTCCTTTTGATTCCTCCCACTCAGCCTGCAGAAGGATAAGAGTGCAGGTAACATAAGCAATTGACTTTATTCAAGGTTTAACGCTGCAAGAATCAATATACTGAAATCAGAGTTAGCATCCATTCAAAGGAACACAGGAGCCTCGCCAGTACAAACAAGATACATCTTGGGGTCCGCTTAAGGGCAAAAAGCACCTTTAGACTATTTGTTTTTTTGCTGTATAAATAAAATTTGTATTCAACGTAAAGACGCCATGTAAAGGACAAACTTTCAATTGGATTAAGGGAACCTAACCTAACCGAACCTCATATGCTGTTGTAGTCAAAGCGTAAGATCTTTCTTCCTCATTACCACACTGTAAGGTTAGCTGATGGGGATAGGAGTGAAAGGATCCTGCTAAGAAATTGATGGAAAACTTTTATTTCCAGACAAAACAGCGCTGACCTCTTCTGCTTCCACAAGTCGTGCCAAAATACTTGCTGAAACCAAATATCATACCATAAAGGTTCAAAAGTTGTATTTGTAAGTTGTATTTAAAACATTCTGCACCGTGTGCACCAACACCGAGACTAATAGCATAAATACATTCAAAAGAAGAACAATGTGTTTCCCACCACTCTTGTGCACTCGGCTGTCTGTCATGCCTTTCTTTATATTTTATAACGAGTCACAGGAAGACTGAATTCAGTCCAAGGGCAGATTCATCCACTACTCTTTTAAGCAGCTCTCCCCACAGCTATCTGGTTTGTACATTGAGGATTTGTAGTGTAATAAATAATATCATTAAGATAACTTTCTGTGTGTAGTTTCAGATTGAGTTTGTTTTTCACTTCTTGCTCAATATTCATAGCATAATAACCACCTTCTATTCAGACAGTAGTTCTATTCCTCTTTCACACTGTGATAAATGTGAGCATTTCAGACCCAGTTCATCAATAATCCTCAAAGACTCTGATCTACTGCCAGAAGTGCTCCTGTGTTTCTGCTTTACTCATCGCCAGTACATTTGGAATCTGCAATCAACCAGAACTGAACATTCGTTCCAGGATATCCGTGACAAGTAAGTTGTATTTAGAACAATTTGAACAGCTGTAAAGAACTGTAATAATCAATAAGCAGGAAACCGGAAACATTGTCCTACCTTCAACCAAATATAACTAATTGTTAACATGTATGTGTGGTTTAAGTACCACTGACACTGATCATGTCATGATATAGAGTGTGTCTGACAGAGTTTCATTTGTCTGTTGCATCAAGAAGAAGGAAAAGAAAAAAAGAAGAAGAAGATTTGGATCTTCATCATGGTGCAGCACAAAGGAGCCATTTCAGCTGATTTACTAAAGAAGCTCCTGTCTGCAGGCAGTGCTCCTGTGTTAGTGCTCTTCGTCATCATAAGTCAGTATGTTTTCCAACTGGACTTCACCTGTCCTTGTTCTCCATCAGCTGAGAGCAAAGTGATCACTGCAATGTATTTGGTGCTTCCATGGTTTACAATTTGTATTATAGCCTTCTTGACAGACAGGCAGTTGAAGAAAGCGTTTGGATGTTGCTGCTCAGAATGCAGCAGCAATCGCCCTTGGAAACACATTTTTAAAGTGCTTACAGTCTCATCCATGTGGATCATAACAGCACTGTTGGATGGGGACTGGTTCATTTGTGTGAAGGCAATGAATGTTAATAACACAGACATCTCCTGCAAGAAGAACCATACAAAACAAGAAAGTTTGGTTATCAACAATACGAAAAGTGAATCACAGGTAAGGGAAACTGACTGTAACTAATGAACTTCAGCTTCACTTAACACACAATTTCCACCACATTCTGAGCTCAATGTGTTCAACCTTTTCCTTCAACACATAGAGTGTTCAGTAGTGTAATGAGACTGCTTGGAGTAGCCTTTTGCTTATTGGTTTATTCATATTTTACTCTCTTTAGATTATTGGTTGCGGCTGCCTCTGTGGAGTTTCACTTTTCTGGTTGCTATACTTTTGTGTATGCTCCAGAAAGACTCTGCATGTGAAAAAGCAATTGAAGGACATGGCCAAAGACAGAGCCCACTGCATCTGTGAAGAACCCTTCAGAACGATCAAACAAAAAGAGCTGCCAGAGCTGCCAGAGCAGCAAGACCAGCAAGACCAGCAAGACCAGGGTGGGCAGAACCATGCAGATCCAGCACGTGATCCGTGGGGTGAAATATCTCATCCAACCTTCCACTTTAAATGTCTCACACGAACAAATGGAAACAACAGCGCAGCAAAAGCAGCAGCAGGACCCACAACACCAGCAACAGCAGCAGCAGCAGCAGCAGCAGCAGCAGCAGCAGTAATAGTACCACAACTGGAGCTAGAACTGGAACCGTTGACCCACAGCAGCAGCTGCAGCAGCTAGAACTAGAACCGTTGACCCACAGCAGCAGCTGCAGCAGCTAGAACTTGCACCCTTGACCCCCGGTATGCGCCCCCACCTTACACCTTGAACTAGAGCCCCAGAGAAACCCACCCTTTTCTCTGTGACCAATGAGGTCTTTCTGATCACCATGGTTGTATACACCTTCACACCTACCACATTAGGACCTATTGTCCACATTCTCTTCCCCCTCAGAAAGACACATTTACATCCAAATACACCCACACATCAGAAACCTCCACACATTAACTTAAAACACCAGAGAGTCATCCCCTTGCCAAAAAGGTCCAGAGTAGGCCACACCTTACATCCCCCAAAACATTCCCCCCAGATGGACACCTGTGGATAATATTTTATGCCATTGCGTTAAGATGTAAATTGTACCCTATGAGAGCTACGAATTTCTGTGAGGACGACGAAGAGTATTCTAAGTAACTTGTATTTTTATGACCTGAAATTACTCTGCTTTGTTTGAAATGCCGAGGCTATACTTTTTTTCGAATAAATGGATTCTTTCACTAGCCGGCATCCCAAGTTCTTTACTCACTCCATCTACGATCAGCTAACTTGAACCAAAGAAACAAATATGGCGTTTCATCAAAGATTCGCCATAAACGACTCTTTCATAACCAAAGTAAGGGTCAAAGTCCAAAGTCTCTTGATGAAATCCAGTGGCTCAGTTCTTTGTACTAAATACGCTCATAACATTTTTGAGTATAACATACCTGCCAATTCTTCTCTCATTTTTCACATACAAAACTATTTTACTAGTCTTAATCTTAGTCTTAGTTATTTTACTAAGCAAAGATTTTGTAAATGGCCTTTACAATTGAAATATTGTAATTGTTGAAAACAAAACACATTATTGCACAATGTAAAGATATTTGGCAATTTTATTTGGCTGAATTTGCTATTCTGTCACAGATAATTATGAATACTATATTCCATTTCTGCCAATAGACACCTCTAAATACTATACACTGTACCTTTAATAACATGGCAAAATAATTTTGCTAATTTAATAATATGAGCAAGATCCTATGTGCAAATATGGTCAGCACAATGCTCCTACACTTTACACCATAGCTTTACTTCATGCGTGTCAGAATTAGCTCCTTGCCGCCAATGATTTAGGATTAGGATTTATTAGGATCCCTGAGCTTCTTGATGTTTTGCACCAGGAGTGGTGTAAAGTCAATATGGCAGACATTAGGGATGTTTCATCAAATATTGATTTATAAACTCAACAAGTTAAAACATTAGTATTGTTTTGTTTAAAGATAATTATATGAACAAGTTTTCTTTGAATTATTCGAGGTTTGAAAACACTGTATCTTTTTTTTCTCTCTGTTTTGGTCAGTTGTGCAACTGCGTAAATGCTCTAAATGACAATATTTAAATTTGGATTTTGGGAGAAAAATTATGTTTATAAATAAATAAATATCTTATCTTGAAATAATGTAAAGATGTCTTATCTTGAAATAACATGAAATTATACTTTTACGTTTAATGTAAAAAATATCTGGCTAAAACAATAAACCTTTCATGTTATAACATGACACTGATCTGTCCCCCCCCCCCCCCCCCCCCCCACCTCTGTATGTATCAGGGTCATCCAATGTTGTGTAGAGATAGCATAAGTTAGCAAGCCAGCAAGCCCAGGTAACACCATCTAACTTTGGATCCACAACATCAGCAGCAGCAAGACCAGCAGCAGCAGCTAAACCCACAACAGCAGTAGCATCAGCAGCAGCTAAACCCACAACAGCAGTAGCATCAGCAGCAGCTAAACCCACAACAGCAGTAGCAGCAGCAACAGCTAAACCCACAACAGCAGTAGCAGCAGCAGCAGCTAAACCCACAACAGCAGTAGCAGCAGCAGCAGCTAAACCCACAACAGCAGTAGCAGCAGCAGCAGCTAACCCCACAACAGCAGTAGCAGCAGCAAGACCCAAAACAGCAGCAGAGGCAGCAGCAGCAGTCCCATGGAACAACCACTCTAGCTCCCCAGAGCCATCTCTGACACTGAGTTCAAGCCTTCTGTGCCTGTAGGTCTTGAATATGAAGTCACCTCTTTTGGCCAGCCGTTCAAACACCACAACAGCACTTGTGATAATATTTCATATTTCGCAGTCCACTGCTTCACTTGGGCTGTTGTGATTGGTGGGTCTCCCAACACATTCAACAGACTTGCCTATCAAACACCACCAACACAGTTGGAACATCCATTTATCAGTATTAAAGGGGATGTGGTTGGAAAAAACTGTAAGGTAAGAGGACAAAGTATTAAAGTCAAGGACACTGTGACACAGGGTAATGATCTCTCGTCAAAGACATGATAACAGGACAGATAGCAATTTGTGACATTCAGACACTGCTCTTTGCCTCTGCGAGACAGATAACTGTGGGCATGTCAGACACAGTTAATCATTTATCTTCAAAAATTCCATCTGATCTAAGTGCCCCTGTGTTTCTGCTTTATTCATCGCCGGTAAGTACATTTGGAAACATCCATAATAATGAATGGACCTACATAAGTAAGTCAATCATTTTTACAATTATTTGAACGTACACTTTAATGCAATGTTTCCGATTATTGGAAGGTGACAATTGTAATGAATACAAAATCTGAAAAAAATTGCTATCGAATGTAACTCTTACAATTTTTTAATATAATGATTAACAGTTTTTTACAATTGCTAAAACACATTTCTTGAAACAGTCACTCATTTTCTCTAAACTCTAAACACAAAACCTCATCTTCAAGCACTATTTACAAAACCTCTGAATCCTCTTGCAAAATGAAACTGTCGCCTCAAAACAGTTTTACCTCTGCTAAAAATCAAACACTGCTCTCAAATCATAAACAAAGTGATCAAAATTATATACACTTTCAAGCAGTCAGTAAACACATTGTTCAAAACATATAGTTCTCAGGGAGAAGTACATACTTTTTTTTTATCTCAAAACAAATTGTATGTTTATCTATCATTGTCTTTTGATGAATGAAAACATGTTCTCTCATAGTAGCCATACAAATGTATCAGAAATTACTACTCTGCTTTGCTCTAATTTGTGTTAGTTCTTTCTCCTTCTTGTACCCCTATAGTACTGTACCCTGCATCTCACTATACTCACAACTCAGTCTTGTTCTTTGTTGATATGAACCTGCAACCAGTCAAAATCTATTGAGCAGTCAGTACTGTTACTGTACCAAATAGAAAGCACAATGTTCACGGCCATACAACTTGTTTACATTGTACATTATACAGCCTGCACTGTAGGCCTACTACAGTACACACTACTACAGTAAAAGGGACAAAAATCAAAGGAGTCAACGTGGTGTTTACTTGTCCTCGTCCTCTCACATTGTTTCTTCTATCCATTCTCAGACTTTCTCCTTCCCACCCAGGGGCGGCCTTTCCTACAGGCGGGTTAGGCGGCCGCCTAGAGCGCAATCTAGAGGGGGAGCGCCAAATAATGCGCCCGAAAGAAGAAAAAAAAAAACACTATAACAATTTTCTTTTTTTCCCCCGGACGCATACATTGGCGCCCCTTCTATATCTCCAATCAATATTTTGACATTAAGAACTAAATCTAACATTAGGGTATAAGAGCCAAAATTCAAAAACGGAGGGGTATGTTCTTCATTGGTATTGACAGAACGGCGTGCATGATTAGACGGGTCGGATTACAGAACACTCAAAATTGCTGTCTCTACCGTTGTAAAGACAGGTGAAATGAATGATGTTGTAACCTAGCGAGGTGCAGGCATATGTACTTATGATGTACAATACACATTAAGGGTTGCTACAATATGTTATCATGAAAACACTAATGAACACAGTATTTCAGAGATCAAACTAATTTTGGAGAAACAGTGTATAATGAGCAGATAGACAACACGTGGGAAAAAAATAATACAACTTCTTCAGGGGGTTATCAAACATTATTGTGAATGACGAACATTAACATGGATTTATGGGAACAGCCGCTCAACAGCGCCTCGTCTGCTGCAACTAATTACAAAACAAACTTCCTCCAACAATGTCACGTAGGCCTAAGCGCAAATTAACTTATTCTTTTAACGACATTGAAGCAAAAAAGTAAATTTCGCCACAAAGCTAAATTTAACAAATAATGAGAATACATACTGGGGGGGGGGGGGGGGGGGCAGGAGTGAAGCTCGCCTAGAGCGCCAAATGTGCTAGGGCCGCCCCTGTTCCCACCTTCAACAACCTGTTTGCTCTCTAAACTGGCTTATATTGGTTGTGTCACATCATTTGATACAAGTTAAGGTAGTCAATTAAGGTAGTCAATACCTTAAACTATTTCACACGGTAAAACACAATTTGCAGGTCTCACTTAGACTTTTCAGCAAAACTCTAAACACATTGTCAGTCTTAAAACACATTCTGCACTCTAATTCACATGCCATCCATACTGGTAAACACAAGTGGCAACAATCAAATACAAATAGAGAACAAATGTCATTGATTACAGTTTTTTACAATTGCTAAAACACATTCTTGAAACAGTCACTCATTTTCTCTAAACTCTAAACACAAAACCTCATCTTCAAGCACTATCGCAGATCGCAGAACGTGTTTTGAGACTAAGAATGTGTTTAGAGTTTTGCTGAAAAGTCTAAGTGAGAGCTGCAAAAAGTGTTTTTTTCCGTGTGAAATAGTTTTAGGTATTGACAACAGACTGCACAATTAGCTTCATGAGTTCAGGCAACTTAGAACTTTGTTCAGCCAATGGCTTTTAGTGTTTTAGCAATTGTAAAAAACTGTAATTTAAAACTAATGAGGCTAAATTGTACATAAAACTGTTTTCTTGATGATGAATTAACATGTTGACATATGTATCTAAGAGAGCCAGCAGTGAAGGCAATGCTTCTTTGTGTACTTCAGAGTCAGTACCACTGTTGTGCTAAACTGTTTATGCCATGATGAAGTGTGACTGACAGAGTTTTCTTTTGTCTGTTGTGTCAAAAAGAAGAAGAAGAATCATGGTGCGCCCAGAAGTAAAGATTTCAGATGATATACTGAGGAAGCTCATGTCTTCAGGACGTGCTCCTGTGTTAGTGCTCTTAATCGTCATAACTCAGTATCTTTTCAAAATGGACTTCGCCTGTTCTTGTTCTTCATCAACGAAGAGCAGAGTGTTCACTGCAATGTATTTGGTGCTTCCATGTTTTTCCATTCTGGTTGTAGCCTTATTGACAGACAGACAGTTTAAGAAAGCTGTGGGATACTGCTGGTTAAAAAGGTCCTGCCATTGGCCCTGGACACAATTTTTTAAAGGGCTTACAATCGCATCCATGTGGATCATAACAGCACTGTTGGATGGCGACTGGTTCATTTGTGTGAAGGCAATGAATGGCAATAATACACACATCTCCTGCAAGGCAACCAATACCGGAGAAGAAACTGTAGTTTTAAAAAAGTTGAAGAGTGAATCACAGGTATTGAAACTGTAACTAATGACATTCAGCTTCACTATACACACAATTTCCACCACATTCTTAGCTCATTTTTAAAGAAGCCTTAATTGCAGTAAGAGGCATCTAGAGGTTGCCAGGTGTGTTTCTCACTTTTCCATTTCTGATTTATCAACTTATGTTTCCATGTCATGTGCGATATCTAGAGGAGTAGCTAAAAGGACCAACATGTGTTCAGCCTTTTCCCTCAGCACATAGAGTGTTCAGTAGTGTAATGAGACTGCTTAGAGTAGGCTGTTCCTCCAACACATAGAGTGTTCAGTAGTGTAATGAGACTGCTTAGAGTAGGCTGTTCCTCCAACACATAGAGTGTTCAGTAATGTAATGAGACTGCTAAGAGTTGTCTGTGGCTTATTGGTTTATTCTTGTTTCACTTTCTTCAGATTATTGGTTTCAGCTGCCTCTGTGGAATTTCACTTCTCTGTTTGCTATCCTTTTGCCTAAGCTCCATAAAGACTCCATTTTACAAACGAAAGTATAAAAAATGGCTAGAGAAGGAGACACATCTGCATGTGAAGGAGCAATTGCAGAGCATGGGCAAAGACAGAGCCCACAGCATCTGTGAAAAACCCTTCAGGGGTATCAGAGAAAAGGAGAAGCTGACGCAGAAAAAGAAGAAACAACAGCTTTCTGACCAGCAGCAACAACAAATGAGAAGAGCTGTATTACTATCTAGATGGCATTTATATAGTTGAAGCCCAGGTATAACATGAGGCTATTGCAGTGCTATCTATCTATAAATCCAGGAATCTCTGTGTGTCTGTCAGTCAGTCTGTCTAGGGCGTATCTCCCTGACGGTAGTTACGTTAGTTATGAGATTTCGCATGTAGCTTACGCATGTCATGAACCTGTGCATCCTTGATTTTGAAGATTTTTGAAATCATAGTTCGCGAGATATTTGTATTTTACCGTTTCCCGTAGGCACTATGGGTTATCGTTTCCCGTAGCAAGTCCCACTGTGCACCGAAATTACGTCACAATCGAACATATACGCGTAGCGGTATTAAAACTATCCTGCCTTCACTCAAAGTTCAGGATAGCGTTGGATACGATAAGGAGGTCCGCATTCAAATTCTTCTTGGTGAACAGATACAAACTTTTGCTCAGGTAATCTTAAGACAGTGATTGATTTTATCTATTCGTTTATTTTAAAGCTAGAGTTGTACAGTCATCTAACAGACAGGGAATAATAATCCATCAAAATATTCATATTGTTTATTAGTAGGCTATAGCGTATTTTTACAGTCAATTTCTGCACTTATTCGACTTACAACTTGGCAAACTCATTTCATAAGCATGGTTGAAATGTAACTGTGATTACAGCACTTATTCATGGCATATGCAAAACGCATGAATTTTAGCGACGTGAATTATGTCATAGTCATAGAACAGTCGTCGTCATAGATGTTACCCCAGCTGATGCGTATGGGCCTGGCATGTAACCAACTCTCATTACCATGTTAAGTTGTATATTGTAGTTTGATGTATTTGTATAAGAGTTAGCTTTCTATTCAACGTTGCCGGCTAGCCTAGACCAGTGACCATGTGTTCATGGCATGCATCTACTGACGCAATGAGAGAGGTTTTCCGATGTATTAGTGTCCCGATGTATCTGTTATAATTTGTGTGTACTTTGTTTTCTCATTATTGCAATATTATAAACCTCAGTCTGCATTTACCCTGGCTGGGAGAGGCTGTCATTCCGAAGATACTGTGTGTGAACGCCTTTGCTCTGTGTTCATTAAACCTGTCAGAGTGTATGAATAAACGGCTGGGAGCCAATCAAAATCACAACGCAAGAGTGGAGTACTACACCGCTACAAATAATATTGATAAGCCTCGGAGGCTTTCAGATTGTTCATTGCTTTCCCATCTGTTGCTATGGAGTCCACGAAATACGCGCAAATAAACATTAAAACATTTCTTAATGAAAAGGAAACATGCATCACAATAATACTTCAGTGTAACCTGTACCAATGTGGAGTGCAAATATGTCTTGCTATTACACTACCCAGCAGCTACACCTACGTCTGCTAACACTACAGAATGCATAATTCCCACGGGCACTGCACTAGTTATATTAATGATGTTATACCTAAAGTGTACAGATGCTAATTAAATAACTTTTGATAAAGCAATAGGATATGGTTTGGCAATCATATGTCTACAAAGTTTCAGTAATAAGTTAAAATAGTGGAGTGTGTAGTCAATCTAATATGAGAGTTAGGTGAAATGGTCAGCAGTTGTTGGTAATGTCCATCACTCACGAATAGTGACTCCCTATTAGTTGAGAGGCGGGATCCGCAAATACAAACAATCCACCTGATCTGTGGATTCAAAACAGCAGGATTAAAAACAGCACAGCAGCAAGACCGAAAACAGCTGTTTCAAGATGAGCAGCCTGAAGACCAGCACGGTTCTGCAGCAGAATAATTAGGTGGTTTATAAAACAAGAATGAGCCTTTCACCTAACCATCTTCGCTGATCAGTTAACATGAAGTTAGTATTTTCCACTGCATGAAAAGTACAGCAATAGGCTTTCTAAACTAGTGACTGTGATATGACTGTTTGCACAGCAGCTCTGAACTCTACTCCTGCCACGCTCCCTCCTGTTCCAACTCACCTGCCTCAGTCATATTTCCACTCCCCTGATTACCTGATCACGAGCACCTGTCTCATCCTCCACCACTCCACTATATAAACTCCTCACTCCCTTCACTCCCTGTGTTTGTTCCTCCTTCCCCCCTTCTCACCGTGGCACTAAAATGGAGTTGAACTCATGTTGCCCTACCAGAGCAGGAGAAAGACTTGGACTCCCCCCGCTACAATGGTTGGGTCCAATTAGCTTGTTTGGACCAATTAAGTCCAAGTGGCAGCCTCTTGAAAGGATGCCTCATTCCTAGCAGGAAAAGGTATGAGAAAGAGAAGGAGCACTTACCTTCTGCAGTATCCGCCAACTGCAAGAGCAGCAAGACCAGCATTGGCCGAACCATGCAGATGCAGCACCTGATCTGTGGAATGAGATATCTTATCCAACCTTTCACTTCAAATGTCCCTCACGTACAAATGGAAACAGCATCGCAACAGCAGAGGCAGCAGCAGAGACACCAATAGCAGAGGCAGCAGCAGAGGCACCAGCAAGACCCACAAGTAGTATCCTGGAAGAACATTTAAATTAGAAAAAATATCTAGGTATTTACATGGGTAAAGAGTTGGTGTTCATGGCAATTTTTTCAGCTTTTTTACTCTCTCTCAATCTCCTAGATCTCATCCACTGTTCACTGGGTAAAGTGCTAAAATTGTGTAAAAATCTCTAAACATTCAGGTCTGTTGGCTGTGATGTGGATGAAGCCCTTTCGCCAGACAGGAACCGGAGGCGTGATGCCCCAATTCATTTTTGTGAAGGTTGAGCAGGCCAGTTTACAGTACTGTACTGTTCTCTGTGTGAACTGAAATAAAACTTTTTTTGCTGCATATTTGTGTGCTGTTTTATGTTTGACTATGAAAAAGTAGGCCTCACAGAGACATTTGATATTGCTCAAGAAGATATTGCTCATTCCCCAGAGTCATTGTCATTCATATGGTGTGTTCCATTTCGATGATTGTGTTTTCAATTTTGTACTTCAGTGTGCTGTAAATGCTTTGCAGTGTGCAGCAAATGCTTAGTTGTGTGTACTCAATTACAGTTTTTCTCCGTTGCTTTGGATCATTTCACGAAACAGAAATGACATTCTCAAAACAACTGGGCACTTGTTCACAACCGATTGGAATTTCTCATTCCTTTAATCAAATTGCAATTGCATTAGAACATTCTTGTAAATGACAAGTACAATTGCCTACAGTTTGCACAAATTTCAAATGATTTAGCACATCTTTGATAAAGGTTAGGTTCAATTGCCTTCAGTTAGCCCAATTACCAATTGAAAATATCTTGCTGGTCTAAACTGACTGTTGCTTTTCAGTCAAGTCGTTGTTCTTTGCAAAACATGTTGGCATAATTTTCTTGTGTACATCATCACCTTCACAATAGTTCACTCCACTGACAAAATCCTTCAGGCACATAATACCATGAAAAACATCATGGTTTATACTGTAATATGGATCTCTTGGATCATCTGCTTAATTTTCAGGTGCAACTAGAACTTTACTAATCAAGGGGGAGATTCACACATCCGGTCACCGATCGCACAGTAAGTTTAGTTAGCTGACAGGTCCTATCCAGGAGTATAAATTCTTCCATCAAATATCTAGAGCTTGACCAAGTTCAGTACAATTTATGAACATGGAAGCACCTGGCCAGGGAAGCAACCAATGGCAACTGCCTGCTCGAGGAAGAGGAGAAGGAAGAAGAGGAAGAGGAGCAAGGGTGAATGTCCTAGGCCAGCGCATGGGCAACATCACCATGTGTGCTGCCATTTCAGAGAATGGTGTAGTCACCCACATTCCCAGTCTTGGCCCATACAACACCCAGAAACTCCTGGTGTTCTTGGACCGCCTGCACTCTGATCTTATCTCTCTACATGAGGGGTGTTTGGTAGGGCCTCACTTGCCTACATTTGTCATTGTGTGGGACAATGTTAGCTTCATCCGGTTCGCTGCTCATCCAAGGATGCTGATGGTGCTCTTATCACCTTACTCCCCATACCTCAATCTTACCGAGGAGTATTGAGCAGGCTGGTTTACAGTACTGTACTGTTCTCGGTGTGTACCGGAATACAGTTTTTATCGATTGCTTTGGGCAATTTCACGAAACCGAAATTACATTCTCAAAGCTCTTAGTGCATTTGGCAAAATAGCCTATATGGTTCAGCACAACTACATAGATCACCTTCAAAAGGTCATATCTCACCCAAAACAGTTCAGTCAAGCTTCAAAACCAAATCATTTTCTCATAAAAATAGTCAGTGCCCCCAAAATGAAAAGTTCCTTCCCAAAAAGAAAAGGACATACTCCAAGCTTTAAATATATTTGCCAAAATAACCTAGACGGTTTATCAAAACACTATGGCACACCTGCAAAAGGTCATTTCTCTCCCAAAACAGAAAACTCAATTAAAACGAATTCCTTTTCTCATACTAATAGTCTTTGCCCCCAAAATGAAAAGTCCCTTTGGCATTGTTTAAGCACTGCAGGTCAAAACTTTTAGATGTTTTTTCAGTATGGCAGTGGACCATAGAAATATCCCTCATGTGCACATTTCAATCTTGGCTTAGTCCTTTGACACTGAATGGTTACTGTAGTAGATGTTTTCTTTCCAGAATACTCTGTGTATCAAACAGAAACAAATTCAAGAGCTGCCAACAAGGTTTCACATGACGAATTGTATTGGACTCATGCCATGGACATTTTTGTAACATTTTGTACAGTATGTAATTGCAAAACTGAAACAGAAAATGTGTACAGCAAAAAAACACTGTCAAACAAAAAGAACATCAAAACTAAAATTAAGTATAGCCTACATACTGTAACAAAACAAACAAAAGAAAAGGAAGTCTTCAGTCTTCTTCCTCACTCTCCTGCTCAGCCTCACGCTCACGTCTGTCTGGCCACAGATTCTCATCTACATCACACCTGATGTTCTCCCTCGCAATGCAACGTGGGAAGAATCGGCGTGCATGCCGCAGCCATCCCCTGCAATTATCAGCCGTTACATCCTCACAAGCAGCATCCATTGCTTGGATGAGTGACCTCTGATTTAGAGCCCGATGCTCATAGACTCTTCACCTCCAAGCTGAAAAAAACTCCTCAATTGGATTCAGAAATGGGGAGTAAGGGGTCAGGAACACCATCACCATCCTTTGATGGGCAGCGAACCACGCCCTGATGAGCGGGCCACGGTGAAAATTTACATTGTCCCACACAATTACATACGTCGGCAAGTTAGGCCCTACCAAACCCCCCTCGTGTACAGGGATAAGATCAGTATAAAGGCGGTCTAAGAACACCAGGAGCTTCTGGGTGTTGTATGGACCGATACTTGGGATGTGTGTGACTACCCCGTTTTCAGATATCGCAGCACACATTGTGATGTTGCCCCCGCGCTGTCCTGGGACATCCACCGTTGCCCGGTGGCCGATGGCATTCCGGCCACGCCGTCGTCCCTTGGCGAGGTTGAACCCAGCTTCGTCAACAAAAACCAGGGTGTGAGGGTTCTCGTTCGCCTCCAGCTCCATTATTCTCTACAATACAGTTAACACAATATTACTGTAAATTGGTTATGCAGTAGAATCTGACAACAAATTACATGGAAATGTTCTGTTCTCTGCAAGTTCAATAAACTGGGCTCTATGCTCAATTTCTAACAGGTCATAATGATATTCAACTCATAACACTGTACAATATACTATGCGTAGTGCACACCAATGCTTTACCTGTACATACTGAAAGCGCAGCTCCTTCGTTCTCTCAGAGTTCCTTTCGAATGGAACTCTGTATAATTGCTTCATTGTCATCTGATGTTTAATCAGGACCCTGTTAATTGTGGAGATGCTGACAGCATTTACATTTTCAAAGATGCCAGCATTGTCCTCCAGGATTGTGGTCCGGATTTGTCGCAGGGTAATGGCATTGTTGGCCACGACAATATTGACAATTTCCAGTTCCTGCTGTTCACTGAAAATTGTTACTCTGCCACCTGCAGCAGGTTGTCTTCCAATCCTAGACATTAGAGTTCACAAATAGACACTATTACTATTTGTATTTAGATGTTTTACTTTAACTTTACTTCAATACATTTGGAAACTACTGTTAGTAACTCCACCACCAATAATTCAATAGTTGACTGAGCACATACCTGTTTTCCCTGCGGAATGTTTGAATTATTGACGACACTGTAGAGCGTGGCACATTGGGCTGAACTCTCCGACCTGCCTCTGCCATTGTGAGGCCATGGTTGACCACATGGTCGACAAGAGTAGCCCGAATTTCATCTGGTACTGGTTGTCTTCGTCCTCTTCGGCCTCTTCCCCCTACTCCACCACCACGCACCCTTCCTCTTCCCCCTACTCCACCACCACGCACCCTTGCTCCTCTTCTTCCTCCTCTTCCGCGAACAGGCAGTTGCCCTTGCTCATTTTGTGCTTCCATGTTCATGCTTGTCAAGCCCTAAATGTCTGATGGAAGCATTTATACTCCTGGATAGGACCTGTCAGGTACCTAAAATTACTGAGTGATTGGTGATCGGATGTGAGAAACTCCCCCTTGATTAGTAAAGTTCTAGTTGCACCTGAAAAAATTAAGCCGATGATCCAAGAGATCCATATTACAGTATATACATGATGTTTTTCATGGTATTATGTGCCTGAACGATTGTGACAATGGAGTGAACTATTCTGCAGGTGATGATGTACAGAAGGAAATTATGCCAACATGTTTTGCAGCGAACAACCACTTGACTGAGAAGCAACAGTCAGTTTAGACCAGCAAGATGTTTTCAATTGGTAATTGGGCTAACTGAAGGCAATTCTACCTAACCATTTGCACAGATGTGCTAAATCATTTGAAATGTGTGCAAGCTGTAGGCAATTGTACTTGTCATTTGCAAGGAGTTTCTAAAACAATTGCAATTTGATTAAAGGAATGAGAAATGCCAATCAGTTTTGAACAAGTGCTCAGTGGTTTTGAGGTTTGCACGTGTTGTTTTGAGAATGTAATTTCTTTTTTGTGAATCTGCCCAAAGCAATGGATAAAAACTGTAATTAAAACCCTTTGATCAGAAAACATGTCAAAATTCTAGAATTCATCTGCATTACTCAGGTCTACTTGGCACATTCTACTTTGAGAGTTCAATTCAATTCAATTCAATTCAATTCAATTCAATTCAATTCAATTTTATTTGTATAGCGCCATAACAATACAATTGCCTCTCGGCGCTTAACAGAGCCCAGAGCCTGAACCCCCTTAGTGCATGCACAACAGCAACAGGGGCAAGAAAAAACTCCCTGTTAGGCAGGAAGAAACCTTGAGCAGAACCATGGCACATAAGGGGGGACCCATCTGCTTGAGGTCGGCCGGGTGGAGACAGGAAGGTGGGACGGGGGGAAGAGTTCTACTTGGCACATTCTACTTTCACTCACTTTGACTTTACTGACAAAGAAACAACATTGGAGAGAGCTTTCTGCCTGCTATTTAACCATTTAACATTCAGTGTGGACACATGCGTCCAATTTCCGATTTCAGTCCGATTTAAATTGGATATTGGACACATGTGACTCCCCAGAACTAGATTCATTGTGTCCAACTTGAGTCCGACTGGACTCCGATGTAAACCCCCAGACACACGATTCGATTCCGCTGGTAATTGGACTGGGCGCGCATGTGTCTCTCGTATCTGATTCAAATTGGACAACAACAACTTTTGCACGTGCTTGAGATCGTGCCCACAGACATATACATGCATCATATATAATGTATATGATATGATAAACGCTGCTAGACGCTCAGTTCTTGTGCTCCCTCTCATTCACGTTGAAATACTGAAAGCGAAAGTGAAACTTAGAAACTGGAACGCAACTGTTTGGGACAGAACGCGCTAATTCAGTGAACAAATATTTTCTTATTACTTTTCCACCCGTTGTTAGTCATGTAATCCATTCATATCGATGTGAATCAATCAATACTAATACAACTTTAACTGTGGTGTGTTTTTGTTTCATTTCACAACGTATTTACTGTATAATCAACGGTTTTGTTTCATTTCACAACGTATTTACTGTATAATCAACGGTAGCAGATGTAAACATTCCGCATTTGATTTGAACTGATCTAGTTTTGTCACTTCCATGTGCTTTGAGATAGAGCAGTTAACCCCCCATGGAGACCCCATGGAGAGAATCGGATAGGATCGGAGTGCTGCCATCATGTGCCCGCACTGAGTGATTCACTGTTTGGAAATACCATTTAGAATTTTAACCTTGAGATTTTGTGTTTTAACATCTGGTGAGGCACAAAAAAGTAAATTTTTTAACAGTAAGAGTAATCAATTGAGTTCATCAAACTGCCGAAGATGGAGTCGCGTGGCTGTTTCATGGATGCCCTGAGGGCTGCATTTTCCAGCATCAGGGACAAGATCCGCAAGAGAGGCGTGAAACAGAGGCGGAGAAACTACCGTATCAGTAAGATGCAGGCCATAGAGAGGATGGACCAGGAGAGGGGCAGAGGACTGAAGGCGACAGTGAGACCTGAGGTGGAGGCGGTGAGGTCTAGAGCTCGACTTGTGGCCTCAGGATGGAAGCCGAGGGCGGAAGAGGGAGAGGTTGTCAAGAGCAAAGTCCAGGAGAAAATGGACACCACCCTCCAGGCTTTCCAGGAGAGCCGTAAGACCCAGAGGGTCCAGCTGAGACAAAAACATCTGAATGACACCAAGACATTGCCCAAGGAGGAAACGACTGCTGAAGTCCTACAGGTGCAAGTCCAGGCACCAGTAGAGAAAAGCAGTGGTCCTGGGAACACAAAGACCAATACTCTGAGTAAGAACATGGAGAACACATAGAAGAAGGAAGTAATGTAATTCAGGAGTGATTGAAAGGATGACTGATCATATTTTTCTTTAACCCTTTCTGCAGCCTGCTTACCCCTGAGAGGCAAGAAGGCCTGTAGCTAGAAATGGCAAGACGCGGTCCTGGAAGGGACACCAGTGGTCCAGGACAACATGGGGAAGCGTAAGTAAAATAGAGTACAATAATAGGAATGGAACAGACTACAATATACCTATGGCTGACCATATTTTCCTTCACTTTTTCAGCACATGCTTAAAGCCATAATCTATGATTGATCATATCTTTGTTTGACCTTTGTCTGTAGGCTGCGTACCTGTAAACTGCACCCTGACAGGCAAGAAGGCCTGTAGCCAGGCATGGCAGGACATAGTCTTGGAAGGAATACCAGTGGTCCAGGACAACACGGGGAAGCGTAAGCGAAATAGAAAATACGCAGATTTGCCAAAAATACGTTCTTATTTTACTAACATGTGATGATAACATATGAATGATCAAGTTACACTTGTCAGCCTCCTTTATATGATTAAACCAGTATTTATCATTTTGGAGCATTAACACTAGGACATTAATTGTACATGACTGCCTCGATAATGAAAAATATTTTACATTTATCAGAGAGCTCTGTCTGTGATGGTGAGGAAGAACGTATGGAGAAGAAGGAGCAGGAGATGAGCCTGGTTGAGCAAGAGGAACCTCCTGTCCCTGTGGAAATAGGTGAGTTGAAAATAGAGATTGAAGGAAGAAAGATTTGGCAAATGAGGGGTTCTGATAGAAAGAGAGACAAGGGTATTCTTAAGATGTGCCGGCCATTTGTGAAAGCAGTCTAACATACATGTACAGGACACATACTTGTATTTTGCTTGTGGAGTCTGTCACTGAGTCTTGTTTCATATGAGTGGTAATTATCCAGGCAAGAAGTTAAGTTGATTAATGAATTAAGTTTACAGGCAAGATGTTTGGTTGTTCAATTGAGGATTTATGGGAACAAAGCTGTATCTGAAATGTATTTTGAATGGATGTCTTGTGTTTATGAAGGGCACTGGCTCAAGCATCCCAACACTTTTTGAAGACAAAGTGCCAACTGGAAACAAGGATCAGGGAGAGGCCCAAGGAATGAACTTGTTTGGCCAAGCAGAAACTTACTGCAACAACTTTGATCGCAGTGAGTCAATCAGAATGATTACAAGAAGCCCAACATTTTCTTCCCTAGCCTAGAAGCAGCAGCACCAGCTTTGACTGCAACTAAATGCCACTAACTGACCATTTTTCTGATGTCTTGAAAATGTTGCAGGGTGGCTGGGCCCTGTCAACGTGGGCGAGTTGGCAAAGAGAAGGGTGTCTGGTCTCACCTATGATCAAATGAACACCTTCTCCAACTACAATAACATGGGTAGGTCAATAAAACAAGTCATTGCATGGATAAAGTGATTCAAATAATCAGTTCTACAGATGTAGCCAGGGGCGGCCCTAGCACATTTGGCGCTCTAGGCGAGCTTCACTCCTGCCCCCCCCCCCCCCCCCCCCCCCCATAAATCTGCTGTTCCCATAAATCCATGTTAATGTTCATCATTCACAATAATGTTTGATAACCCCCTGAAGAAGTTGTATTAATTTTTTCCCACGTGTTGTCTATCTGCTCATTATACACTGTTTCTCCAAAATTAGTTTGATCTCTGAAATACTGTGTTCATTAGTGTTTTCATGATAACATATTGTAGCAACCCTTAATGTGTATTGTACATCATAAGTACATATGCCTGCACCTCGCTAGGTTACAACATCATTCATTTCACCTGTCTTTACAACGGTAGAGACAGCAATTTGGTGTGTTCTGTAATCCGACCCGTCTAATCATGCACGCCGTTCTGTCAATACCAATGAAGAACATACCCCTCCGTTTTTGATTTTTGGCTCTTACACCCTAATGTTAGATTTAGTTCTTAATGTCAAAATATTGATTGGAGATATAGAAGGGGCGCCAATGTATGCGTCCGGGGGAAAAAAAGAAAATTGTTATAGTGTTTTTTTTTTTCTTCTTTCGGGCGCATTATTTGGCGCTCCCCCTCTAGATTGCGCTCTAGGCGGCCGCCTAACCCGCCTGTAGGAAAGGCCGCCCCTGGATGTAGCATTTGTCAGGTCTTTTTTTAGAGAGAGAGAGAGAGAGAGAGAGAGATCAGTCCATTGAATTTATCCATGTCACACCTGTGTATGTTCATGAATGGACAGTGCTTGGGAATACATGGTGCCATTTCGGTCCTTACAAAATGTCCCTTATTTACAACCATATTTCCAGTGATTGTACCATCCAATATTTAATTGGATAATGCTATTCAATGTATATGAGGGTCATCTGCATCTGCTGCTAATCTGACAAAAACACAAACCCCTGTCTAAAATTCAACAAAACTCTTTGTTTAATCACATCCTTAAACCTGAAGTGATTTTGTTTTTATATTTCAATGTTGCAATGTTTGTATACTTGCTATTGGATTGTATGTTCTATTACCTTGTAGTTAGGCTGCTTGGAGGACACATTTGCTTTTTAAGGTTTTAGGTATTTTCTCTTCTGCTTTCAGTTTCACAAATTCATGTTAAATGCCTCGTTATGAAAAAAAACCCCGATACCTTTGTTATGCTTTTATTCAGACTTCAGCATTATCTTTGCCAAGCGGTAAAGCTACTTCCAACAAGGTAGAATATCATTACTGTATCGTGGTGTGGATCAAACTGACTGGTAAGAATCAAATAGACATGTGATCACAATAAAAATAACAAGTGGGCTTGTGGATTTATGTATGGATTGACACAGTAAGGTGCTGCTTTTGTTTAAAAAATAAACATGAATTTCTTTCCTCCACTAGTGAAAGAAATCGAAATCTATAAGCCATTTTAATCTTCCTATTTTATAGGCAATTTTTAAGGTATTATTTTCAAGATTCAGAAAAGTTATTCAACTAAAACAGCAGGCAACTATGAGAGGCGGGGCGGGACAGGGCAGGGCAGGGCAGGGTGTGGTCTGTGTCTAGCAGGCGAGTATAAGAGACAGGGCGGGGTCTGTGTCTAGTAGGCCAGTATGAGAGGCAGGGTGGGGTCTGTGTCTAGCAGGCCAGTATGAGAGGCAAGGTGTGGTCTGTGTCTAGCAGGCCAGTTTAAGAGGCAGGGTGGGGAGGGAAGGGTGGGGTCTGTGTCTAGCAGGACGGTATGAGCCGGCTCCTCTTCAGCAGAGGGGTTAGGGGGGATAGGGGGTGCGGGCGGTCAAATCCCAGGAGCTGCCGGGTGGACGACTCCCAGTCACGGCCGAACTCCACACACACGGGTACTGCCTGTCTGCCCAGCACACCCAGTCCACCGCTCGCTTCAGGGCCTCCCACTCTGGACAGCTGTGGTCAACATGCAACAAAATGCACACAGAGATATACTGTATGTACAGTAAGAGATGGAAATAAACTGTTCTTCTGCAATTGTTGCTGTCTTTTTTTCTCTCTTTCACACACACACTAACACACACACACAAAAACACACACACACACACACACACACACACACACACACACACACACACACACACACACACACACACCACACACACACACTCACCTGTGTTGAGGAGGTTCTCTGAGGCGGAACAGTGACTGCAGCAGCTCTCCCTTGACCAGCTTCTTCACTCGCACCAGCTGAAGGATCAGCAGGGTGGACACCAGCCTCAGGATGTCAGCATGGGCCTTCGGTCCTGAGAGAGAAACAACGAACACGTACATAAACACACATTTAAATCCCTGCTTTCATTTGGACCCACAGGGCAATGGCTATAAAACAAGATCTAAATAAAGGTCTTACATGCCAATAAAGAGGTTTAAATGGGACACATGCACCTATACAGATGAGAAATTAATAATTTATAAGAGTAAACAAAAAAAGGGTCTTCTCTATATTTGTAGGCTAGCTATTATACTTGAGAACGAGCAAAACTTCAAGCTTCACCCATTTGAAGTGTAATGATTGTTATGTGGACCTTTTTTTTTTACCGGGTGCAAAACAGACTTCATCAGTGAAGCCTTAAATATGACTGGAACTGTTCTGTGTAGTTTGTGCACAACAGGGGTATGTTCTCACCCAGAGACGCGATGCCCTTTTCTTTCAGGAAAACTCAAGCAAATAAGTTCAAATCCACACTGAGGAGAGATCCCACTGCCTCAGTGCACTCCCAGTATCCCTCCTAACGAGGCAGTAGAGAAGTAAGGAAGAAGGCGGCAAACGATTACAAAAAAAATTAAGAATAGTGTCATAAAATTTATGACAACCAAAATATTAAGAGGTATCCATTTTGTATTGAGTCATAGGTACGTATACAGTACTATCGCTTTGCATTCTAACTGATGGATGATTTTTGAATAGCAGGCATCTTACTGGGCTCTGTAGACATGCCAGTCTCTCCCAAGTCTCTCCCAAGCCGTCGCCCTTCCTGCAATGGAGAACTCATCCGTTTCACAGTCTCCTGAGTGTGCTCTCATATTTTACAGTCTCCTGAGTGTGCTCACATGTTTTACAGACTCCTGAGTGTGCTCACATGTTTTACAGACTCCTGAGTGTGCTCACATGTTTTACACACTCCTGAGTGTGCTCTCATGTTTTACTGACTTCTGAGTGTGCTCACATGTTCTATAGACCCCTCATGTTTTATAACAAGTGTTCACACACCCAAAACACAACATGCTGTCACAAAAGCATCAAGTGCAAAGCCTCTCTGTTTTTTGAGTGTGCACAGATAAAGACTAGAGAAATGACAGAAAAGCGAATGTATTTATTCCTTTACCGTGGCATCCCCGTTTTCCTCTTTGCTTTCTTCTGACGACCGATGGAACAACCACTCATGCTGCGAGGTGCGGCATCTGCTGCCATGGACCGGCTGAGAGAACACTCCTCCATCACGTCAAAGTCTTGGAAACGCACAGTTTTCTGCACAGTTGCTTTTCTGAATCTCTTTTCTGAAATGGCAGGAGAAGCAGCCACATAGGAGACATAGGCCACAGGAGGAGAAAGAGAATGAGGAGAAGGGGCAGAGATAATATCTGAGGGAGCAAGGAGACAGTCCAAAGAAGATTTTTCTAAGAAACCTGCATAGTCACACTCCTGGGGAGGAGCAGCAGAGAGGTGCAGAGAGGTTTGAGGACAAGGAGGAAGAGGAGGAGGAGCAGCATGCTTGGAGAAGCTTGACCCGAGGGGGCTCAAAAAAGGAGTAGAGAAGTGCAGAGAGGATTGAGGAGGACCAGAGAGGCGCCGATAGGATTTAGGAGTAGGAGGAGGAGGCATGAAAAAAAGTCCATGCTGCTGAGAGGTTTGAGGAGGAGCAAGAGCAGAGAGGAGCTGAGAGGTTTGAGGAGGAGGAGGAGCAGGAGCAGAGAGGAGCTGAGAGGTTTGAGGAGGAGGAGGAGGAGCAGAGAGGAGCTGAGAGGTTTGAGGAGGAGGAAGAGCAGGAGCAGAGAGGAGCTGAGAGGTTTGAGGAGGAGGAAGAGCAGGAGCAGAGAGGAGGTGAGAGGTTTGAGGAGGAGGAGGAGGAGGAGCAGGCATGGAGTGGCTTGAAAAAGCCCGAAAAAGTCCATGCTGCTGCTTGAGTGTGCGTTGCTGCTCTATGAGAAAAGAGTGGGCAGGAGCTCCAAAGACAGGAGCACACGTAAAAGCAGAAGCATGGGGAAGAGCACTGGATAGGGCAAGAGCAAGGTCAGGGGCATGGGCAAGAGTAGGAGCACGGTCAAGAAAGTCCTGCCGTTGGCTTCCTTGTAACTCTCGGAGACCAGGGGCAGGAGATGTAGCTCCACCTTCAAAGCTAAAACCATGAGAGCGCTGAGCACCAAACAAGACAGGAGGGGGAGGGTCTGGAGTATGACCAGAGAAGATCGGAGAAGGAGGAGAAGCAGGAGCAGGAGCAGAACCAATGATAGGGAGAGTAAGGGACAGAGTACGGGGAGAGGCATGGGCAATGGCGAGGGGAGGGAAAGGGGCACAGACAGGGACAACAGTAGGAGCAGGGGTAACAGTAGGGGCAGGGGCAAGAGTAGGGCCGCCTTTACCCTTGCCCCTGCTTCTACTTATGCCACTGCAGCTTTGAAGAGAGGGCGTCAACCTGACTGAATTTGCTACAGGACCTGATGCTAATTGCATCTCTCGGGGACCATGGGTCATCAAGGATGTTCTCCTCGAGGAGATGGACTTCTCTCTGCACCTCTCAAGACTTGGGTCAGGACTTCCATGCATCAATCTTAATGATCTTCCTTGCATCTCTCGGGGACCAGGGGCCATCTTCCTGACGATTGACTTTGACGATTGAAGAGCACGCCTCTCAAGACTTAGGTCTTCCGGAGTGACGAATGAAAAAATGTCATTCACTTCTTCACTTTCTACGCAGGGGGCACCTAGGTACCCACAGATAGGGTCGATAGAGTCGTCCATACACCCTGGAAGGGCCATAGAAATGATGGATTCCAAAAGGGGCATGTCATCTGGTGAAGAACTTTCAGGCCATTCATCCGAGGCCTGAAAAACAAGAGAGGGGAGATTTGATTCCCTGTAGGACTGTTTTTATAGTGACTATTCAGTGGATTAAAAAACTGTAGATAACACAGACAACAGACTGCTCCAGACATTGAGGAATTTCAATTGAACTGAATATGATTTTGATTTAAATTTCAAATTAATTTTGAAATTGAAAGCATTCGCACACAATTTGAAGGAACTCAGGTAAGGTAACAGAGAACCATAATCGATTGAATTCAGGTCCGATTGATTGGAATTATGTTATAATTGACTTACCCTTTTTTCTAGGGAACGTGAAGCAATATGGGGGGAGGTTGGGAAGTAAGCGGGAGATGAACTTCCTGTCTAGAGAATCATAAAGACAGTGCATCACTGTAGCACCAGTAAACTTAAACACTTAGGCTACAGCCACACCAATACGTTTTAGTTTGAAACAGCATCACTTTTACTAGCTAACGCGTCAATCCATCCGTCCGCCATTCTCCTCAGCCAATCAGCACACCGTTGCCACGGTGAATGTTTACGTCCTGGTTCCCACTTCTCTGGAGTGCCTGAGCTCCCTAAATGGAGACTTTTGGAAACGCTGCTGGCCGCTCTTTAAGTTTGAAAACTCTGGAGTTTCGTTTCAGCGTGGACGGGCAAAAACGGATGATGAGACCCCTTATATTCGCTTCCAGACTGGGTCTTATCAATCACAACCTGTCTTTCCCTGATTCGTCACTTTTTCTGGAAGGTGTTTTTCTGTTTTAAGGCGTGGCATTATGAACAGAGATTATTTCTGATATGGAGCTAAAATGCTCGTCTAATTTGAATTAAACCACACACCTCTATACTCCTATTCACTGATTCATGAGAATAGCAACCAGATATCATTATGGCATGTGAGAAAAAACAACAACAAAACAAAGTTCAGGAGCTTTGAAAACTTTTCTGTCCATTTTCACTCCCACCGCACCTACCTCATCTGTATCTTCCTTCTCATCTTCACATGGCATGTCACAACAAACCTAAAACATCAATAACAGAATAACATGTCTAAACACGACTAGAATGTCAACATTTCTTTCCATTTTAACTCCCAACACACCTACCTGGTCGTATACATCTTCTTCATCGTATACATCTTCCTCATGTTCCTCCTCATCAAATCCAAAATGAGATCTCCCCTCCTGCCAACTGAACAGCATAGAAAGTCAACACCAAAATAACATGTCACAACACAACTAGAACATCAACACTAAATAACACATCACAACACAACTAGTATGTTGTATCTTCATACCCATAATCCATTTCAACTTCCGTTTCAGCTGCAAAGTGAAGTTGGCTCAACAGCCCGTAAGTATTCTATATTCCTCCTCTTCATCTTCCCAGCCCATATAAGGTAACAGGTCAACATTCTCTTCTGCAATCAGTTTGGGGATGTCTGTGAACCCATCATCAGGCTTCGTGGCGTCCTAGAATGAGGGAGGGACGTGAACTACTTCACTAACATATAATTTGCACATTCCCACAATATTATTATATGTAGACTATATTATTATAATTTGTTTCGTACTGAATTGGCTACCTAGGTAGGCTTTTCAATAACCTTAGATGGAGTGAATAGGGCAGTAGCCATTTGTATCTGCTTTTGACCTTCTACCCCTTGACCTTTCTCAGTGAGGTCAAGAGTATACATACCCTCTCCTCAATGGCCACAAAGCTGGTGAACTGGGAGAGGATGGAGAACTCTTTGCTGAGCTCAACGATGTAGGACTTCATCTGGGCTTTCTTTCCCTACGAGAGTAAGAACACAGACCCGTCCTCAGCAGAGATGTGTCATAACACAGCACGATTGAACACAATTAGAACGTCAACACAGCACGATTGAACACAACTAGAAAGTCAACAACGTCAACACAGCATGATGGAACACAACTAAAACGTGAACACAAAAATCACCTCACAACACAACTACAACATCAACACCAAAATACACACACATGTATCATCACATATGAAAGTCTCCACATACACACACTGACACAAACACACACACACACACACACACACACACACACACACACACACACACACACACACACACACACACAGACACACAGACATAATGACGCACCTCGTGTTCAGCTTCATCCATGTGAAGAATACCATCCTCATAATCTCTAATAACTGCTCTTGCTGTGAGCTTGTGAAGGAGCTAGAGACCAACAGAGAGATAGAGAGAGAGAGAGAGAGAGAGAGAGAGAGAGAGAGAGTGAATACAAACTAAATCTATACATTTAAAATCAATCACACTAGCTTTAACCATCAAAAAAAGCTAAAATCAGTCTAACTTAATGTATTAGAGTAGGTTATCTTCAAGACATCTCACAGACTCCTTCTACAGAGCTTCAGTTGGACCCACGTTCTTTAATGTTTAGATAAGCAATAATCCGTAGGTGTTCATACCGTGCCCTTACTCTTCTGCAGTTCTGTGGTGGACACCATGGTCTTAATCTCTTTCCCACACAGGTCTCCATAGAGAGCAGCCTGCAGAGGCGAGAGGCATGGAAGAACAAAGGCATTAACGTTTAAACAACTATCCTCAGAATTAATCAGAACATGTAGCCATTTTATACAGACAGGCAGAGAGAGAGAGAGAGAGAGAGAGCAAGAGAGAGAGAGAGAGAGAGAGAGAGAAAGAGAGAGCGAGAGAGAACTGTCCTTCACTTTGAAAAGTAGAGACTATACACACACACTCATACACTAACACTGACACCCCCTCGCTCTATACCCACGTTACTCTACCTGTGTGCAGTGGGGTACAAAGCCTTTCTCTCGTTACTCTACCTATGTGCAGTGGGGTACAAAGCCTTTCTCTCGTTACTCTACCTGTGTGCAGTGGGGTACAAAGCCTTTCTCTCGTTACTCTACCTGTGTGCAGTGGGGTATGAAGCCTTTCTCTCGTTACTCTACCTGTGTGCAGTGGGGTACAAAGCCTTTCTCTCGTTACTCTACCTGTGTGCAGTGGGGTACGAAGCCTTTCTCTCGTTACTCTACCTGTGTGCAGTGGGGTATGAAGCCTTTCTCTCGTTACTCTACCTATGTGCAGTGGGGTACAAAGCCTTTCTCTCGTTACTCTACCTATGTGCAGTGGGGTACAAAGCCTTTCTCTCGTTACTCTACCTGTGTGCAGTGGGGTACGAAGCCGTAGACCAAGGTGTGGCAGTTGCTGAAGAGGGCGTGGAGCTGCGCAGGGGCCTGAACAGGAGGGGGCGCTGTTGGGTTGAACAGCTGCCACTTCACCGCCACTGAGCTGCAGCCTGGAGACGTCAACCGCCTCACCTGTGACTCCACCTGCCAGGTGACACAACAGCAGTGCAGTGACACAGCTGACCTGACATGCACCTTTAAGCACACCTGTCTCTGAAAGCCACCTTTCTACAGGGAGGCAATTTACATTTTGGCTCAAAGCTCCCCATTGTGCTTTTGGTGTTGAAATGTGTTGGAGTGAAGACTTAGGGCCTCCTTCTATAACATTTATTCTAAAATGTTTCTGACGGACTTCAGAAAACAAACGTAAAAAAAAGATCTCAGCCAGATTCATGAACGCCTGAAAATGTGTTCTTAAGCAGCAGAAGTGTTCTAAGCTGTGCTCCTCCGAAATAGGTTTATCAAATTGAAAACACGTTCTCGTGCACCTGAATTTGCATACATAAACGCCCCAACAGTTCCTTATAAGGGCATGCAACCGTTGTGAAGTGTGCAGTCGGATTTGACCGAATCCACGCAAGGGCAATTTGAAAGAGAGTCATGTCAAAGGGGAAAACGAGCACTGGTCGATTTCACTGGTGCTGAAATGGAGGTACTGTTAAAGGATGTAGATGCATCCATTCTATTCCACAATGGATAATTTATTTATTCACCTTCATTTGCAGTGTTCGTGTAGTCCTTTTATTTATTTTAGGACATAACGATGCCTTGTAGAATCATGACTACAAATGTGAAACATAATTGTTAATGATACAAATATTCTCATATTTATTATTATTACTATAATTATTTAAATCCGAGGATGTCTGGCCGATTTGCTATTTCGCTTTCTGAAAGTCTTCTGAAGTTCAGAACAAATCCCTGATGAGAAAACTTTCATGAATACCAAATTTGTTCATAAATCCACCGGAAGTGGAGTTCAGAAGAAATTCCTTTTTAAATTCTTCTCAACTGTTTTCGAGAATGAGGCCCATTGTTAGTCCGCGAGGAGACAAAGCTTACCTTCTCTGACCATGTGTGTCGGGTCTTTGTGTCAAAGAACTCGTAGGCTCCCCCGCCTGCCTGGGCTAGAGCTCGCAGCATATGTCTGTTAGCAGTTTTACTGTGGAAACAAACACACCAACCAGGTACACACACGCACACGCACGCACACGCACACGCACACACACACACACACACACACACACACACACACACACACACACACAAACATAGATGAAAACATGCACACATCACAAACACACACAGACACACAGACACACACACACACACACACACACACACACACACACACACACACACACACACACACACACACACACAAACATAATTTAACACAACCACACACCACAAACACAAATGTTTTGAATGATGTTCATTCAAGACCCCAGTAGCTGGTCGTCCAGGCGCAGTGCTGGAGAGCTCACCCGAGACCACAGGTGAAGAGGCGCGTGTGGGCGGCGTTGCTGCGGGCCAGCTGTAGGGTGAGGGCGGGGTTGTGCACGTGGCCGTCAGACAGCAGCACCAGGCTCCTGGTGCCTCGGGAGGGTGGCAGCAGACTGAGGCTTCGCAAAGGCCTCCACAGCTCAGTGCTGCCCCCCACTGGTACGGAGATCTAATGACAAGAGCAGCAGGACACAAACTTACTGATACACAGAAACATAGACAAAAGAAGCTGCCCAATTTACAACAAGGATGAAAATCTCACAATGACATCTCTTTGCTGTTGCTGTTAAGTGTTGCTAAGATGGTGGCTATGGTGCCGCTTATGTGTTATAATACATAGCCTTGGTTGCTGGGTATGACTACTTGCATGTGGCTACTACTTGCAAGAGTTTTGGCTACTGTGGGAAGTCCCCAACCAATAGCACAGGGAACAATTGATAATTAACTCAAACTACCGTTTATCCACTTTTGAGACGTTGCAGACGGTGTCACAGCTGGTAAATGCCAAAATATGTCAAATCCGAACTCTTATTTACTATTATACCAGTCCAACCACTGGAACAACTCAGACGTATATTTCATGTGAACTCTGAAAGACATTGGATAGCACAGTGTCAAGTCCCACCCTGATGAACTTCTTGGCTGGTTCAAGCGCATCCCCAAGACGTTTGGAGAAGATGAAGGCATCCCTTTGATCTGCAAAAAAAAAGTAGGCTTTAAAAAAAGACTATTCAGTGCAGTTGAAGCATATTTCTCAAAAATATCTCAAAAAGTCCTCCTGTGTCGTAATAATTGTGGCTTGCTTCAGTGATCATCAGTACCCACCTGTACCAAATAACACAATGTTGATCTTGATTTTTGTGTCCAGTTTGCTGAGGAGCTGCAGGGCGATCTGACGGGCGTTCAGCAGGGCCTCACCCCGCATCGACTCGGAGGAGTCCAGCAGGAGCACCACCTCCTCCACCAGGCAGCCAGACCCTGGGCTGGACTCCTCACCCGTCCCTCTGGTGGTCTCAAAGTCTGGGTAAAACACCAGCATACAGGCCTGGGAAGAGAGGGGCAGTCTGGGTAAAACACCAGCATACAGGCCTGGGGAAAAGTCTGGATGAACCCACGTCTGGGTGCCTGAGTGGTTGAATGCTGTCTGTGTGTGTGTGTGTGCATGTCTCTGTGTGTGTGTGTGTGTGTGTGTGTGTGTGTGTGTGTGTGTGTGTGTGTGTGTGTGTGTGTGTGTTTGTGTGTGTGTGAGGTACCCATTTTTGCCAAAACAAAGACAAGAGAGAGGGTTACCATAAAAACTTAAATGAAGGGGCAATTTGAATGTAGTGAATATAAACTACTTACACCCACACACACACATACACAAAGGTGGAGTTAGACAACAGAAACCTAGAAAGAGAATCAAGGGGAAGAAATTGAAAGTTCTTAAGTGAACATCTGAAATGCAGGGGCACGTTTTGGAGTTATGTGTTAAGGAAGGAACTGTGGCGGTACGCATCCGTGGATAATTATGAACGATTCAATTAAAAGCGTTGGACTGTGAGCTTGTTAGGGTAAGACCTGGCTGTCTTTGTCTGGGTGTTTAAGGACTGTGAGCTTGTGTGGGTCTGACCTGGCTGTCCTTGTCAGGGTGTTTAAGGACTGTGTGTTTGTGTGGGTCTGACTTGGCTGTCCTTGTCTGGGTGTTTAAGTACCGTGCGTTTGTGTGGGTCTGACCTGGCTGTCCTTGTCTGGGTGTTTAAGTACTGTGTGTTTGTGTGGGTCTGACCTGGCTGTCCTTGTCTGGGTGTTTAAGGACTGTGAATTTGTGTGGGTCTGACCTGGCTGTCCTTGTCTGGGTGGTTCTCCACCCACATGCGGGGCATGTGCATCTCAGACAGCGTGATGTAGAGGTGGAACCCGTCCGATCCCAGCGTCTCCCCCGGCAACGTGCCAACCACCGCCTTGCAGTCCGTCCTCTGCCGCACAGGAGAGAACATGGTGGTCAACTCTCACTCAGTCGTCACCACAACGCCTTCCCCATTTTATCAACAGGTGCAACAAGACAAGGGTCCATCACCAAACACATCCGACTGGAGACGAGTTGAAACAGTAATCCTTGAGCATCACTAAACCCTAAACACAACATGTGTACCCTTGGCCTCGACCATCACTGCTGGCATGGTGCATATTTTGGTCTATATACAGTATGTCTTTCAAACAAATTGTATGACTTTCCACTTTACCAACAGAAATATGAAACAGATCCTTTTGGAAAGGAATGATACCATTTACATTTACATTTAGTAATTTAGCAGACGCTTTTATCCAAAGGGACGTACAAAGGAGAAAACAATCAAGCTATAAGCAATATAGACCTAGTGTTTCACAAATCCCCCTGAATTCTAGTTTGTTTTCATCTGGTCATCTGGTTTTGACCATTTTTGGCTGTACTTTGGATTTCGCAAACCCTGCCTGCCCCTCGTCGGATTTGTCTGCTGGATTGATTGATCTCCTGGTTCTGAGCCTGCCTGCCTGTCCATCGGATTCTAAATACCCTGCCTGCTCCTTGTGGAATTGTTTGTATACCTGACGGATTTCCTGGTTTTTACCCTGTTTTGATATTACAAAGTAAACTACACTTCTGCTACACACTGTGTCTGTTGTCATGCTTTTGGCTTCCAACCTGTCTGTACCTGAAAACTTTACATAGTGTAACAATTAATAATACTACTTTACATAAGGAATAAAAGTGCAGGAATGTAGCTAACTGTAAGAGCGAGTTAAGTAGTAGTTAGAGGAGAGGATAAGGAGAGGAAGAGGAAGGTAGAGAAAGTGCAAGATAGGAAAAGAGGTGCTCCCTGAAGAGTTTGGTCTTCAAGAGCTTCTTTAAGGTAGAGAAGTGCTGGAGAGAGTGGGAAAGATATGGCTCACTGTGTTGTCTGCGTAGGATGATGTAGGCGCAAATACCTTGGTCTGAATGCGGTGAGTATCACAGCGCAGACTGGTGATCTCATAAGGCATCTCAATGGACAAACTGAGGGTAAACTCCCTATAAAGAACCAGTAAGGAGATACACATCAAATTATATTACAGTACAACATACAAACATTTTGAATGTGCAACAACTAAACCGAGGTATTGATAAAAGATTAGGATACATGAAGAAGAATAATGAATGTGATTAGGATAAATAAAAATGATTCAAAACTCCACTGGAATGTTTAGTGGAGATATGTGAACCAGATGAAGACCCTTACCCATTGAGTTCACTCACACACACCTTCTCCACTGTATCCTGTGCAACACATAGTTTAATTCATTACAAAAAACTCAATTTAACTGACGGAACTCACAAATAATGCAAAAACCATGACCACGGAATAGAAAAACCCTGATGACAGCTGACAATCAGAGGATGCTCCTCCTACCTGTGTCCTCTCATTGAGTGCAGAACTCTGTTGCCAGGGTGCCACGCTACCAGGCAACTGGAAGAAGATGGAGTCGGCCTTCACCAGCAGCTCAGAGATGAAGGTGACCTTGATGAGGACGGTGGCGCCCGGAGGAAGGTTCCCCACACTGATGGTGAATACGTCCTAAAGGGGCGCACAGTTAGGACATCATCAAAAATAGCCGATTACACTGACAGATATCAAGTGTCCTAACTTCTCCAAACTGTCAAGTGTCCAAATCTCCTAACTTCAACATCAGCTAAATATTATAACACTCTACGTAGGGAACTGTTCCTTCAACATCATGCCATCACTATACATTTGATTATTTTGAAACATTTCCAAGTTAATTTAAAATTATATGACAAAGTTTTGAGCTGGCTTTCGCTAATGGTTTCGTCCTGTCAAAAGGGAGATTTTCCTTGCCGCCGTCCCATTGTCACATGCTTTAGGGGAGTTCAGGCCTTGGGCTCTATAAAGTGCCATGAGTCAAATATCTTTTATTATTGATTCTATATAAACAGGTAAAATTGAACACTACATATCTGAACAATGTCTATGTTGATGAGTGAGTATGGTAGAGATCATTTGTGTGATGACGTACAGGTGCGTCCTGGTCCATCAGGTAAGCCCCGTGGCCCTTTGCTATGGCCTGTTTGTACTCTTTACGAGCCTGCTCCTTCTCCTTCACCTGAGGGACACACACAGAACAACACATGGGTGAACCCGAGGAACAGAGACGCCACCAGAACCATGTCAGCTACACTGGGAGAGAAGTGACCTCTGTGTGGGCAATGCTGTAATGCACAAGGTACTATAGACGTATAGTCACTACAAAACCTCACCACACACACACACACACACACACACACACACACACACACACACACACACACACACACACACACACACACACACACACACACCCTAAAACACCTTATGCTAATGAGTATTTCTCTCTCTTCCTCGATGACAGAACTCTAAGTTGGAGAGAAGAACAGAGCCCTGAGGCCCTGACAGATGAAGGCCTATATGAGTTACTATACCTCCCCAATCACATGGTTGCCATTGATGAAGGCCTATATGAGTTACTATACCTCCCCAATCACATTCTTTCCATTGATGAAGGCCTATATGAGTTACTATACCTCCCCAATCACATTCTTTCCATTGATGAAGGCCTATACGAGTTACTATACCTCCCCAATCACATTCTTTCCATTGATGAAGGCCTATATGAGTTACTATACTTCCCCAATCACATTCTTTCCATTGATGAAGGCCTATATGAGTTGATATACCTCCCCAATCACATGCTTCCCATTGATGAAGGCCTATATGAGTTACTATACCTCCCCAATCACATGCTTCCCATTGATGAAGGCCTATATGAGTTACTATACCTCCCCAATCACATGGTTGCCATTGATGAAGGCCTATATGAGTTACTATACCTCCCCAATCACATTCTTTCCATTGATGAAGGCCTATATGAGTTACTATACCTCCCCAATCACATTCTTTCCATTGATGAAGGCCTATACGAGTTACTATACCTCCCCAGTCACATTCTTTCCATTGATGAAGGCCTATATGAGTTACTATACTTCCCCAATCACATTCTTTCCATTGATGAAGGCCTATATGAGTTGATATACCTCCCCAATCACATGCTTCCCATTGATGAAGGCCTATATGAGTTACTATACCTCCCCAATCACATGCTTCCCATTGATGAAGGCCTATATGAGTTACTATACCTCCCCAATCACATGCTTCCCATTGATGAAGGCCTATTTGAGTTACTATACCTCCCCAATCACATGCTTCCCATTGATGAAGGCCTATGAGTTACTTTACCTCCTCAATCACATGCTTCCCATTGATGAAGGCCTATGAGTTACTTTACCTCCCCAATCACATGCTTCCCATTGATGAAGGCCTCAAAGCCGCACACAGCTGCAGACTCTTCCAAGGGGAACACATACTTGGCCTCGATGGGAACAGTGTTTGGGTTGGAGTACGTCTGGAAGATGATGACCTATGGGAGATGGGAGAACAACAAACAGAGGCAATGGGGGACAAGCACTTACTTGGGAATTACAAAGCAGTCTAGTTCAGTGATTACAGTCACGGTGTCTGAGAGGCAGAGAAAGAAAAAGACTTATCTGCTGATATTGATAATAATCTGTATGGAGGACCAAACCTGCCATAATTACAAATGAATGAATTAATAAATAAATGTCCACATCCATGCATTTAGACAGAAATAAATGAATACATGTATTTATTTATTCATTTATTCCTTCCAATTCCTATTCCTATTTCTATTTCTTTTTCTTTTTCTTTTTCTTTTTCTCAATATGTTAATGAAATGTGTCAATCAAAAATAGGTAGGCGGTATTTGACAAACCATTGGCTAATCGTTTTCAATGCGTTGTATCCGATTATGTTAGCCTTACCTTGCTGTCATGGAAGACAGAAAAAGGGCAATTGCCAGAGACTTGGCCAGGCTGGCCGATCTCATTGAAAACTAAAATGTATATCCAATCATACCTTAGCAACCGCTACAAAGAAAAGAAGGTCAGACAACTTTGAGATCTGAGTAGCATGGCGAAAGTGTGCCTACGGGACTTGTAGATCTGACACAAGGTACCCTGAGAGATTAGAGGGACACGTCGTTTTTGTTCACATTTCTAAAGCCCAAAACATAGGAGAAAAGTTGCCAGCTGTGGATTAACAGTGTGTGAGACCCCACTCCCAACTCAATACATTGCAAAATACACATAAATCAAATGAAGCTGCTTGCAGTTAGCTATCTATCTATCTAGCAAACTGCGCTTTCGCTAGTTATGATGACTAAAGGTGCTCACATGCTTGTCCGATCGTGCTCTCCGATCTCACGAGGCACGCCCTTAAACGCCCTCCTTGAAGTGGGACCACACCTTTGAGCACCTCGGAGAGCCATCCGAGGGTGTCGGATGGCCTCTGGAGCACCGCTTGAATTTTCTCACTATCCGATCCGAGCTGTCCGACACCCCTGGCTAAAAATGACGTTTCCTGTTTCGTTCCCTATATGACAGCACCTCCGTTTTTAAAAAATCGCTGAGAGATCGCTGGGAACCTGGGGCTGGAGGTCCAGGAGTGCATTAGGAGTTGGAGGAAGATCAGGGACAAGTTTGTAAAAATGAAAAAAACTATGAAGGGCACCAGCGGCGATGCAGGAGGAAAACCGACATCTCCCTTCTTCCTTGCTCCATCGTGGCTCTCGCCGCATATAAAGCATAGGGAGACGTCGTCTAATTACAGTAATAATAAAAACATTTCTTGGTTTTCGAACAGCCTCTTTGTGTTTGAGTTAGCAGAGCATGCAGTGTAAATGATTAAATTGTAACGAACCTGAATTGTAGACGTAAAAAAGCAGAACTGTTTGTGTGGTATAATAATAGAAAATATTCGACAATAACCGCGAGCTTGGTCGTTGTCGTTAGTAATTCATTTCACAACAACAGCCTCTGATCATTAACTAAAAATACACGGGATAAAAACAAACGATTTCTGATTTTATAGTTTGTTGTTGATGATGTAATGGCCTTGTAACATCATATTAAAGCGTTGGTAATCTCCACAGCCCCTCGTAGAACCATGCAGGTAGAGGTGAGTCGTACAATCATCAGATTAGAAAGGGCGTGTCTCTCGTGAAGTCGTACGAGGTGAATTGGATAACCATGCAAATGCCTTAACTATCTAGTTGAGAGAACATCCCCTAACATAATCGAATACAACGCATTGAAAACGATTAGCCAATGGTGTGTCAAATACCGCCTACCTATTTTTGATTGACACATCTCATTAACATATTGAGAAGAAGAAATAGGAATAGGAATAGGAATAGGAATAGGAATAGAAATAGGGATAGGAATAGGAATAGGAATAGGAATAGAAATATAAATAGGAATAGAAATAGGAAAAGAAAAAGGAAAAGGAATAGGAATAGGAATTATTTCTGTCTAAATGCATGGATGTGGCCATTTATTTATTCATTCATTCATTTGTAAATATGGCAGGTTTGGTCCTCCATAAATCTGATCATGTTTGTTGAAATGAAATATGCAGATGTGAGCCCTATACCGCACCTGAGATAGCAGGTCCACCAGCTTGCACTTCACATGGACGGCCTCCAGGGGGAGCATCTGGCCAGCGCTGTCCAGGAGACCAGCGGTCACGCTGTCCAGGGGGTTCTTGATGTCCTCGAACCCCCACTGTCTTCACTGGCCACTAGAGACATGTACAGAGTGCTTTCAGTGCATCGTGGATGGTAACACTGCTTATCTGTGTTATAACAACCATATTACATTGTAATAACACTATTCAGTACAATGTTATACACAATCTATCATTGTGAAACAGCTCATTAAAATGCTGTCCGTGTACCCTAACCCTAACATCAACATCAACATCAACCACAATCCTACTAGGCCTTATACACTGGTTACGTTGTGTGTGTGATGCACTAGTCACATTGTGCATTGTGGATGGTAACATTGTTTATCTGTGTTATAACAACCTTATTACATTGTAATAACACTATGCAGTACAACGTAATACACAATCTATCATTGCGAAACAGCTTATTAAAATGCTGTCCGTGTATCCTAACCCTAACATCAACATCAACCACAATCCGACTAGGCCTTATACACTGGTTGCGTTGTGTGTGTGATGCATCTGTGTTACTTGTTGATTTTCATTTTGGCGCCCGTGTTAACAGGTTAGAGCACAGTGTCTATGTGAGACACCGTCTCAAAAACCAATGATAAAACTTTGCAGACTGTTTACATGCCCAAAAAGCTTCAACACGCTAAAGGAAATGGAAAAACCAGATACACAGAACAGGTCCTCTTCAAAACCTTGAACTCTGTTTCGTGTACTCCATATTACATACCCTTTTCCTATACATACTCTTGAGTTTATAGATACCATTGTATCAGCTGCACTGCTTTCATGTCCTAAATAATATGATGTACCTCTAATGTCCTTTAATATGTAATAATTTGTAATAACGCATTATGAAACACATTATTACATGTCACTGCACAAACCTCCAACCCTAACCCTATGTAGTATATGACAACATCCACTCATATGAAAAGAATATTGATCTTATCAATTAATTGAATACTTAGTACATAGCCCATAACACTTCATATCATGTGGGTCCAGATTATGTTCTACAGTCTGCAGACTTATATGAGTTGTTATGGCGGGGACAAGTAAAGAGATCTGAGGATACTCACAGACAGAGAGTGTGTGTGTGTGTGTGTGTGTGTGTGTGTGTGTGTGTGTATGTATGTGTGTGTGTGTGTATGTGTGTGTGTGTGTGTGTGTGTGTGTCTGTGTGTGTGCGTGTGTGTATGTTTGTGTGTGCGTGTGCGTGTATCTGTGTAAGAGATCAGTGGATACTCACATATGTCAGAGGTCCCTGCTTGGGGGATATTTTCCACAGATGTGTCGACAGACGGCTGGAAGTCCTTGACCTGGTCGTCTGGCAGTGTGTACTGGACAACATACTGCAGCCTCACCTGCTCTGGGCTGTACACCACATACTCGTCGTCCTGGAAACCACAAGAGAAGAGGCGTTCACAGCCTGGGAGGTACAGTCATCACAGCGTGACAATAACACGGTAATGAGTAAAAAGTTAAGCTAGGCCTGCCCCAGAAGAGTGAGCACCTCAAACTCAGAGTGCTGTCTGGGGGTGCACCGGGCCCCGTGCACGCTGTCGTAGCCCTCGGGGGCGCAGGTTAGGGTGGGGTCCCTCTTCTGGAGCTCTCGGCAGCGTCCCAGGGCCACCTCACACACCAGCAGCAGGCGCGAGCCGTCCGTCTCGCCGGGCCTGGAGTACTTCACGCTGGTGCTGAGTGGGAGCGAGGAGTGGTTAGTATGAGTGGTTCTGTGTCCACACTGACTGGAGTGTCAGATTACAACATTCACTCCATTTAAGTTATTTTTGTTTACTCCTAAAATACCCAAACCCACTGACCTGAAAGAGTCGCTGAAGTATATGCCGCCTCCGAGGAATCCCACATCTGTGCGCTCCACTCCATGACACTCCACACCAACCCGGGGCAGCAGAAGACCTCTGGAGGGACAGACATTAGGATTAGGATGAGTAGTTATACTAATAATGTCATGGACACTAGCGTTAGGATGATTAGTTTTACTAATAATGTCATGGACATTAGCGTTAGGATGAGTAGTAATACTAATAATGACATGGACACTAGCGTAAGGATGAGTAGTTTTACTAATAATGTCATGGACACTAGCGTAAGGATGAGTAGTTTTACTAATAATGTCATGGACATTAGCGTTAGGATGAGTAGTTATACTAATAATGACATGGACACTAGCATTAGGATACATTATACTATTAATGACATGTACTACACTAACATAAGGATCATTTATACTAACTATACATGCATAGTCTTAAAGTTGAATTATATCTATACAGGTATTGGTATTATTTCTCAGGTATGCAGAGGGTGTGTAGAATAGTGTCTCTTTGTGTGTGAGTGTGTGTTTTTGTATGTGTGTGTGTGTGTGTGTGTGTCTGTGTGTGTGTGTGTGTGTGTGCGTGTGCGTGTGTGTGTGTCTGTGTGTGCATATGCAACAGAGTTTTCTCACCGAGAGAGGATTCCAACAAAGCTGGCCGGACTTGTAGAGTGGAGGAATTGCCTAATGTTACCAAGCTCCTTCCTGAACATCTGAAGCTCCGCCCCACGCCTCACTTGGAACACATGGTGAATCTTAATCTCTCTGCAAGAGAGACACAGAGAGTGAGAGTGTGCTACACACATACAAATATACCATATACATTTTTTCTTGTCTTTCAGTAAGTGAACATACACACAGACACACACAAACACACACACACACACACACACACCCACACACACACACACACAAACTCACACACACAAACTCACACACACACACACACACACACACACACACACACACACACACACACACACACACACACCTGTGCTGGTCCTTCTGCTGCAGCACTGTGTGACTGTCTGGTAGTCTGGGCTCTGTGGGAGGAGGCTCTGGATGCTGCAGCCCAGGACTCTGTACTTCCCCAGGCTGGAGGGGCTGGAGCTCCTCATCACGGCCTCATGCACAGCCAGCGTGTCCCTCAGCACCTGCACACACACACACACACACACACACACACACACACACACAGACAGATCCTTGTTAAGACCATGTTCACTGGACATGGGCTGGACAATACTGTATATTTTAGAATACTCTAAACATGAGCTCAGGCCAGAAGCTTAATCACCATTATGAATCAGTGGAAGTGACGATAGAAACTTTAGTACATGACAATGAGTGCTGTTTGAAATGATACTGAGGTATGATAATCCCTGCACTATAAAAAATTATTTTGGGTGTTGTAAATGTGCCTTATTTAAATGTGTATATTATACATGAAATTACTACATTTTGTCAATTTCACAATAATATTAGATAAACTACACTGAACTACCTAATTGTATTATGTAAAACAATATACATGTTATTTATTAGTGAACTCCATACAAGATATTATGTAGAATGTGCAAGCAAAGAGTAATGGTGCAAGTGCCCAGTGAAATGTACACAATTTTTTTTAGTATTCAATAGACATGCATTTGACACTGGAACTCAACCAGTGCGCACTCAAACTAAAAATCCGAACAAAGATGGCGACGTGTTTGAAGCTTGTTAGTGGGAAATGTTTCATGTGAATTAAGCTATCTACACGACTTTTTATACGTCTACATTGACTCGTTAGTTGTTTCTGTGTTACACGAATGTTGCAGAGTATTGTAAGTCTTAACTGAAAGTCTCGAATATTATTTGTGGGTGGCTGCTAACGCGTAGACCATTAAAACAGATAGTAGCTGCTAACTAGCCTCTACTAAAATGCGATACACAATATTTGGAGGCTTCAACTTTTTTGTGCTGAACGGCAGCTTACTATTTATAATTTGCTGATATGCTGGCAACCGTGTTATAAAAGCAATAAGGTACTCGAGTCAGTACGCTATCGTCAAAAATGTAATTGTTCGAGGGTTTGCCGGCACTCCGCTGAACGTCGGGCCTAACAACACTCTCGAACAAGTAAATACAAGATTATCTATGATGACAATGCTATTATCAAGCACCGTGGCGTAGCTGTGAGGGCGCAGCAGTACGGATGTGAGGAGTGCAGGTTTAAATCCCGCCGAGAGCAAGAATTCCAAAATCACCTGAAAGTCACAGGTTCGATACCCAGGCAAACATGTCCTAGTGCACTGAATGACTCAGAATAAGCTTGACTCTCTGTAAACACAAGAAATCGACGTTCACAACGAATTACCCACACTGGATCCTCCTCCCCATACAGTCATTTATTATAGTAAGTGCATTTAAAAAAATCTGTAATTGTAGGTAAACTTTACCTAAAAAAAACTGTGTAAACTTTACGTAATATATTATAGTAAAGGACATTTGGAAAATCTGTGTAATTGAAGGTCAAAATTTACCTAAAAAATCTATGTAAGCTTTACGTGATATATTGTAGTAAAGGATATTTGGGAATCCTGTGTAAGAATTACCTGAAAAAGTTAGGTGGAAATTGTTACCACAATTTTTTTACGTAAATAGGGTCAGTTATTTTTTACAGTGTGTGTTACCCAGCAACTGAGGGGCTGATGACGGACATAGCACACCCAGAACGTAAACAAGGGGAAGATTATACCGCGTTTGTTTACACAGAGGGAGGGAGAGGAGACGGCTCAACAACATGAGGCACCGCAGTTATTGATTACTGATCAGCAAACTGATCATGCGAGGTTTGGCCTGTAATCATCAGGGAATTCCTCTGAAACGCAGACATCTACTGCCCGTGAACCGTATGCGTATGTGTGTGTGTGTGTATGTATATCCAGTGTTTTTGAGATGAGTTTGGCAGGAGGGAGAGTATCAGGCAATGTTTGTGTGTGTGTGTGTGTGTGTGTGTGTGTGTGTGTGTGTATTGTGAACTCCCACGAGGCTCAGGAGACAGGAGAGAGGGTTTTCTGGTTAACCAGGTGGTTATTTTATTAACTTTAAACTCATAAACCAAGATTGGCAAAACGATAACTGAAAAAAGTCTTCTGTCTCCAGGCTGGAGGGTGGACGGGCCCTTATGGCTACAGCTGTCCTCTCACCTCCTCAGTCGTCCTATGTGCAGGGAAAGACAGGGTTTAGTAGACACAGCAAACCTAGTCACCGAAAACCACAGTGCGTGGCTCCCTCCTCACTTCTCACTTCTCTCTCGTGCCCACTTTACCCTGGCCCTTCTTATCTGGTTGCTACTCAGTAGCAGCCTTGACTGATTGGTTATACCTGGGCCTTTGAATTTGTGTAGCCGGCTTCCCTCAGCTCCTGGGTAGCTCCCCTGGGTCCTAAAGGCAGCCAAGTACCGCCCTGGAGTAGTATATGCCATTGACAACTGTTCCTAGGGGCCTGTGTCGCCGCCTAGCTCTAGTGGGACCCCAAGGGTAGTTTGGGGTACCACAGTACACTGTAAAAAAAAAATGTAATAAAACAGAATTTCACTGTTTATTTTACATATTTTTTCTGTATTTTTAAAATACCATTCAATTTACAAAAAGAGACTGTGATTTTACATGACAAATGTAAAATAGCATGAAATCACTGTAACTGTGAAAACACACAATATTTCTGTTGTTTTACACAGAAAAAACCCATTAGAAATACGTTTATTTACTGTTGTAACACGGGTAGATGAAATCAAGCATTCTGATTGGTTGAGAGTGAGTCACTCAAAAATATCGAAACTGAACAAAGATGGCGGCGTGTAGCCTGTTAGTGGGAAATATTTTATGTGAATTAAGCTATCTAAACGACTTTTTATACGTCTACATTGACTCGGTTAGTTGTTTATGTGCTACACGGATGGTGCTTGGTATTGGTGGTCTTAACTGAAGCTCTCAAATATTATTTTAGGTTGCTGATTTCGCGTAGACCAAAACTCCATTAAGACACATAGTAGCTTAAGCTAGCTAGCCTCTCTGCTAAAAGTATACCGTTAGCATACAGATTATGCTCTCATACATAGACATATACATGTATTATGTCTATGCTCTCATACGCCTCCCGCATTGAGGCCGATGTAGGGTCTGCGCGCGCCCAAATAGAACATTCTTGCACTGGTTACCACGGAGTTTCAACACTGACACGACAGCAGAAGACTAAAGGTAAATGTCTTTGTACTTTAATTGAGTTCTCAAAAATAAAAAGCTTAATACCCTGGCATTGTATTTGACGATGAAAGGCTCATTGTGTAAAGGTTGTCGTGCTGGTGTGCTGAATGGGGGCCGTAATATGAGTGTAGCCAACACCATATGAGGCTCTGGCTAACTTTGACTAGCTAGCTTGCACTGACAACCTTCAGTTCGTAGTCGTTAGGTAATGTAAGCCATAGTAGCTAGCTAAGGTAACATTAACAGTTCAAGTTAGCTAGCTAGCCAACCTGGATAATTTAATCTGTAAAATGGGTTGGCATTTTGTATTTGCTATTGAAAACATGCAGAGTGAGAGAAAGTAGAAACCTGGCTAGTAACATATTGCGTTTTCTAATGACGAAGGCTCTTTTAAGCACATATCATAGATACTCTTTTGCCATAGCTTTAAGGCTAGCTATTTAGCATATCGTGTTGGCTAGTTTGCTCCATTTTATATTATAACCATAGAGCAGGGGCAACGCCAGTGGTGGAAATCAGTTTTCCCCAAACCCTTTTCTCTCGAAGCACAATCTATGTATTCTATGGGGAAAAAAGTCTCACGGCACACCAGCATTACATGTTATTGTGTTGTTTGGTTGTGAAATGCCTTTTTTTTTTTTTTAACACACTGTTTATTGTTTTTTTATCACACAAAACATCCCCATCCCCCCCACCCCCCCCATTTGACAGCTTTCATGGCGCAAACAGAAAATACAAAGCACATTAAATAAAACAGAGTAATGAAATGAAATACAAAATAAACAACAAGAAACAGATCACAAATAAATAGACATAAAGATAAATCATTCGAGAAAGAAAAAGAAAAGAAAAGAAAAGGGGGTGTGTCCACAGCAACAACACAGGAGCACATTGTTATCATAAACACATACAGGCAACTTGTGATCGGGTTATGAGGGAGATCTAGGCCTGGTCTGTGACCAGAACTCACTCAACTCCCCTCTTAAGAGAAGAGAACTCAGATCTTCTGGAAGATAGTTTATAAAGGGGGACCACATTTTGTTAAACATACCTTCTTTCCCCTTGGCCAAAGCAATCAATCTTTCATGTGGCAAAATACTGAAGATTTCTTTGTACCATTGTGTGACTGTAGGTGGGTGTTCTTTAATCCAGTTCAGCAATATGCATTTGCGTGCAGAAATGAGGAGTTTCTCAAGTAATGTGTATCTTGGTGCTGGGAGCTGTAGTACCTTAGAGGGTAACCCAACCAGAAAGACGCTAGGGTCTTTTTTAACCTCAACCTCAATAACTTCACTAATTATTTTGGCCACTTGGGTCCAGAATCTTGACGTATATTTACAATCCCAGAAATAGTGAAAATATGTCCCTCTTTCAGAGTTGCACTTGGTGCAGAGGGGGGAAATTGAGCGGTCTATTTTGTGTAATATGACCGGAGTAATGTGTAACCTGTGCAGTATTTTAAACTGAGTTTCCCTTAGTCTATTACTGGTAGCCGCTGACCTGATGGAAGCAATGGCCTCCTGCCAGTCATCTTCAATAAATTCGGTCCCTAAATCACCCTCCCATTTTTGAGAGATGTTGGGTAGCTCAAATGTGCCACAAGAAAGCAGTAGGGAATAAAAACCTGAAATGAACTGTTTAAGATTTTTACGGTTAAGAAGGAAGTTTTCTGGATTATGAAAGAGAAAAATGGTCGGAGGAAAGTTAGGCAAGGAAAAAAGGAAATGTCTTATTTGCAAGTAGCCAAAGAAATTGGATCTAGGAATATCAAAAGCATCCTGTAGTTCCTGAAAGGACATAAGAATATTGTCTTTAAATAAATGGCCAAGGAAAATGATTTGCTTATCTCGCCATGATATGAACACAGAGGAGTTGATACCTGGAGGAAAATCAGGATTCTGAGTGATGGGTGCCAGTAAAGATTTCCCATGTATCCCCAAGTGTTTTGAAATATCACGCCAAACTTTAATGCTATTATAAATTATAGGGCTGTGTTTAACCTCTGGGTTAATATTGTTTGGATTACACATAACCAGACTCCAAGGAGAAAATGGATAACAAGCCCAGGAGTCAACACAAGACTCCCCATCTATAAAGGCATGTAACCAGGACCAAAGGTGGCGAGCATGACATGCCCAGTTATAGAAAATTAAATTGGGTAATGCACGCCCACCCATATCTGTAGAAAGTTGAAGTACCTTAAGACGTAACCTAGGTTTTTTACCCTGCCAAATAAACTTGGACACTGCCCTCTCCAAATCCCTATTAGTCTTTTTTGTTAAATACAAAGGGAGCATCTGCAAAGGATAAAGTAACCGGGGGAGTACATTCATTTTGATGAGACTAATACGTCCAAACAGAGATATAGGAAGGTTATGCCACCGTTCCAGGTCTTTTTTGACTGCACAAAGTATAGGTGCAAAATTAAGCTTCCAGAGATCCAACAGAGTCGGTGAAATTCTAATCCCAAGATATGTGAAACCAAAATTTGACCATTTAAAAGGAAAATTGATTGGTACATCAGATTTGGCCATGTGACCTAGTGGCATAGCTTCAGACTTATTAAAGTTAATTTTATAACCTGACACGAAACTGAACTCATTAAAAGTATTCATAATTGCAGGGATGGATAACGCCGGAGATGAAACAAACAGAAGAATGTCGTCTGCATAAAGAGCAATTTTGTGTTCTATGTCTCCCAAATATACTCCTTTTATTTCAGTATGTAACCGTATGACCTCAGCAAGTGGCTCTAGGGCCAAGGCAAAAAGAAGAGGGCTAAGAGGGCACCCTTGTCGGACACCCCTAGCCACTGGAAAAGGTTCAGAGCGGCGACCATTGGTTATGACGATGGCTCTGGGTGCCTGATATATAGTTTGGGTCCATTTTAAGAAATTTCCACCAAGGCCAAATCTTTCCATAATGTCAAACAAGTAAGGCCATTCGACGCGATCGAACGCTTTGTCGGCATCTAATGATATAGCTAGTGTTTTCTGTTTATTTTGGAATGAGGAATGAATAATATTTAAAAGTCTCCTAACATTGCCTAAAGAGTAGCGGCCATGTATGAAACCTGTTTGATCCGGATTTATAAGAATTGGAAGCAAGTCCTCGAGCCGTTTTGCCAAGAGCTTTGAAAGCAGTTTACTGTCAACTGATATAAGGCTAATGGGTCTGTAAGAGCCACATGTATCATTTGGTTTGCCCTTCTTCAGAAGAACAGAAATGTGTGCTAAGTTTAGAGTCGGGGGAAGACAACCCTTCTAAAGACTGTCAACATACATATCTGTAAGGGGGCCCACTAGTGTTTTCCTAAACGTTTGATAATAGCCTGGTCCAAGGCCGTCCGGGCCCGGTGCCTTCCCACTTTGGAGTGTTTTGATAGTGTCTGATACCTCCTCCTCAGTAATAGGCCTACATAACATATTTTTTTGATCTTCTGATAGGGATGGGAATTGTATCTTATCGAGAAATTGTTGTCTATTTTCCAATGAGGCAGTGCAATCTGAGCTATAAAGCTCCTCATAAAATGACTTCATGAGTTTGTTCAATTCAGTTGACTTAAAATGCCTAGTTCCATTTTTATCTAGAAGAGAGGCGATAATATTAGGTTCCACCCTTCCACGAGCCAGACGGGCAAGTAAACGGCCTGGCTTGTTGCCTGACTCAAAAAGCCTATGTTTAGCAAAAAATATTTGGGCTTCGGCTTTTTGGGTTAATATTTGATTAAGTGCCGAGCGAGCTGCTTCTAATTTTTTAGCTAGATATTTGTTCGGTGTGCGCTTAAATTGAATTTCAATATCTCTCAAAGCCTCTTCTAGTTCTAATTGTCTCTTTAAGGCCTCCTTTTTCTGTGCAGAGGTATAGGATATAATGGCCCCACGTATGGTGGCCTTTGAGGCTTCCCATAAGGTTGAAGAGCTAACCTCGGGGGTTTTATTTTCGGCAAAAAAGAACTGCAATTGCTCAGTAACGAAATCGATAAAGCGTTGGCTGTTAAGCATGACCGGAGACAGACGCCAATGATAACAGGAGGGGTCTTTGTATGGAGGGGAAATGACTATGACTACAGGTGAGTGGTCTGATAAAGACTGGGTACCAATCTTGCAATCTTTTATTCTGGCCAAGAATTGTCTTGAGGAAAAGAAATAATCAATTCTGGAATGAACCTGATGAGGGAATGAAAAAAATGTGTAATCCCTATCGAGGGGGTGAAGTACTCTCCAAGCATCATATAAATCCAAATCTTTTAGAAATTCACGCAGACTGTTACTCTTTGAAGAAGATGTAAGGCGAGGAGAAGATACGTCCAACTCTGAGTTGAGCACACAATTTAAATCACCACCAATGAGCATATTTTGGGAGGAGAATGATGCCAAATCAGCAAGAAGTTTTGGGAGGAAGGATGCTTCATAATTATTTGGAGCATAGACACAACCTAGAACAATAAGTTCACCATATAGATAGCCAGACAGGAGCACATACCTTCCCTCTTTGTCAGATATGCTTTTTTCCAAGGTAAAAGGTAATGAGCGGTGTATGAGAACAGCAACCCCCCTACTTTTGGAATTATACGAGGAGTAGAATACCTGACCCACCCAGCTCCTTCGTAATTTCAAATTTTCTAACTCTGAGAGGTGGGTTTCCTGGACGAAGGCTATTTGACATTTTTCTTTTTTTAGAAAGGAGAGTATCTTCTGACGCTTAACAACGTTGTTGATGCCTTTGACATTGAGTGTGATTATTTTAACGTCACTCATAACTAAATATCAATTGTAAATGCAACAACATGATAAAAGAATATTTAAACATTAGATAATCGCTGTGAGACACTGAGGACATAAACATAAAGAGGGTAAAACAGAAGGGGGAAAATAAGAAAAAAACACAATACTTAAAGCTGTCAATATGGCTCCAGCCCCAAATGCTGAGCCATGCCCCTACATTGAACAAGCCCCACCCAACACAAAAGACAATCTTAGAGAAAACGGGACAAGTGAAGCAAAACGGTAAGCCTCCAATCATTAGAAAGACCAGACCAACATTAGGAAGCATTTCCCAACTGTTCTGCCTATGAAGGATACAAAACAAAGCAAAATCCTCCACACCCCTCCCGTCCAAACAGTCATTGTAGTGCACATAATCAAACCATTAAGGGTCTACTTAGAACGAATGTAGATACTCAGCCATTCAGGACTGCCACAATGTTTTTGAAAGTTCAATGACCTTATAAGAAGGCACTCCCATAACAATTATATCTCACCACAGCCGTCAAGCCGTTTCTTCAATTCCATCTCTCGTGGTCGTCGGGAAATCACACCTGCCTATGAACTCTTCAGCCTCCGTGGGTGATTTGAAAGAGTGTTCTTTCCCGCGGACTGTGATGGAGAGCGTGGCAGGGTATTGCATCCGAAATCGTATCTTCTTCTCGAGCAGCCCCTCGCAGATGTAGTTGAATTCGCGTCGTGCTTCCCTCACCGACTGAGAAAAGTCCTGGCGAATCAGGACCTTGTTGTTGTCGTGGATGATATCGCCCTTCTCTCTTGCCGCTGCGAGAATTCTTTGTTTGTCCCTGGAGTTGTGGAGTTTGATGATAACCAGTCTGTTATATTTTGGCCGGCGTTCCCCAAGAGACCTGTGTGCCCTGTCGATCTTGATAACCCCGCGTTTGGTCTGTATCCCCAGCGTAGTAGAAAGCCATCTTTCAAAAAATTCAACCGCCTGGTTCCCCTCTGTGCCCTCTTTCAGTCCAATAATGCGAATGTTGTCTCTACGACTCCGGTTTTCAATGTCATCAGCCCGGGTAGTCAGGTCATGAACTTTTTTCTCTAGGAGGATAATTTTGGACTCCAGGGAATTCGTCCTATCTTCATTTTCTGAGACACGGTTCTCAGCCTCACTCAGTCTCTTACTGTTGTCGTCTATGCGGCTTATTTGAGTGTTCAAACTGGCCTGAAGTTCGGCGAATTTAGTGTCCATGAGGGCGCTAATCTTAGATGTCACGATGTCGGCAATGACGTTAGCCATGTTTTCCTCCTGTTCGTCTTCACCCATCCCTGAGTTAGCAGTGGTTGTTTTAGTGTCAGCACGACGGCTCCTCGTTGTTTGTCGCTGAGAAGTTGCAGTATCTGTTCCGGACATAATGTTATATCGAAATGTCTTCGAAAGTAATGGTTTGATAGGTCAAAAAGATAGATATTTAACTGTTTAGACGGGAGGTCGATTAAAGGCGACCGCTCACTCGCAAAGCATCACGTGACCCCCGTGAAATGCCTTTTAAGTTTAGTTTGTTCGAGTTCCCCCCCCACAGACAAGGCACAATGGAATCGGGAGCAATCTCCTGTGAACTTGAATGCATAGCTTGAGTATTGGTCATTGTATTGTCTGTTCCTGACCTGCTACATTTTCTTTTTCTGTTCAATTCTACAACAGAGTAACCAGCCTTGAACGGTTCAAATAAAACACAGTTCGGTAAGATTTCATTACTCAAATACGGCACTATCTATCAATCTAATTTTGCTACATGGTTTGATTAGCTAGCAAAACAATGGCAATGGTAGAAGTGGCTGTCTGTTTTTTTTTTTTTTTTTTACTGTAGTGAATAATGACTAAAACCTTGTTTTTCTTCTCTTTATCAGCAAATGGAGGCTAGCTTTTAAAAAAATACTGGCATCTATCTACCTAGATGGCAGAGAGATCTGCAAGATAGTTACCACCTAAGAAATGCGAAGGAATTACTTGATGAATGAAAATCTCAAGATGGCCTACCTTCTGAAGTGTATATATAGATTGATTTCTCATGTATAATGCCGACTTCAATGAGTTTATTGATACAGATCGTAACACAGACATCAACGAACTTGATACATTTCAGTTATTTTTTTCTGGACGGGTTCTGAGCTAGCGGATGCAGAAATAGTTGTTGCTAATTTTTTAAGTAATTGTGCAGTCCTGTTGAAAATATGTGTTTTAAATGTTTGTTTAGGGATTTTAAACTGCACCGATGGCTCATACATTTTTGCTTTGGTTTGTGTTTTTCTCCAGCCTCCTCCCCTGCCAAGACAGACACATTTTCTACCTTCCCATGACAGGCTGGACGACAGTGGATTGGAGGCACTCAAAGTACTAATTCAATCAAAAGCTCCAAACATACTCACAGAATATGAGAAATCTGGTACCATATGCACAAAAAACAGGGTGCTACTTGTCAGGGTTGCTGTCAGCAATCTTGAGGAGAGATGAGGATTGTAAGTTGACGACACTGTCAAAGTGTGAGATTCAAAAGTATTGACAGTGGAGTGAAATTTGTTCTTATATATCTCATACTTAAAATTAATATTTTAGTCAATACATGTGAAGTGTGAGTATAACTGATGGCAATACATGTTTCTAATTGAAGAGTTCAGGTGCAAAAACCACTTCTGTGAAAATGTAGGTATGATATAAAGGGAAATATTCTCAGTGCCTACTATACGATAATCATGCCAGCTGTGTTTTTTCCAATTTACCACAAAAAAGGTCAGGTGGACTTCTGAACTCTTCAATGTGTGTTTAGAAATGGTTTGGTTGATGCTGTCTGTTATTTTCAGTTACCCATCCAGTGATGACAAGGTGCGTCTTGACAAGAATGTTGTCACCACGTTTCCTAAATTGAGTGTCAAAATCCAGGAACACAATGAGGGATATGTATGTGAAAAAAAATGATGTTTACCTTCCCACCCCACATTTTACTGATGTACCAAATGTTTATTGTTTCAGAAATAAGGGCCATTGTATTGTTGGTATTATTGACTGATGCCTCATGTCCACTCTCTACCTTCAACCCATGAAAAGGAACACTACTTTGATCCAGCCTCACACAGCGGATTCATTCCCCCCCCCCCCCCCCCCCCGCATTGAGGCCGATCTTTTCCTTCGCAAATGGCAGATGAACATCATCCCTAAGCTAATGAAGGTTGCTGCGTTGGAGTTGTCTGAGGATCTGGAAAATCCTTCAACCACCAGGAACAACAGTCATGGTATGTTGGTTCGCATTCAGAAAGATAGGGGGGAAAATGCACTTATAACTTTTATGCAATGGATAATAACTGAAGCCAGTTTAATTGTTCAAGATGACTTAAAGTGCATATGACACCTCAATACTATTTTTTTTTAATAAATAGAACGAAGGTGGTATTTCACAGTCGATATATATATGTTGAGGAAAAATATACACATTTGACTTGTTAAAATCATCATTTGAATGCAGCGCCACTGAGCTACCGACTTCCCAAGCGACTCACTTCCACCCTGCGTTAAAAAACTTAAATTACGTAAACGGAGGTACTCTGTTGCACTTGGTCGCCATTTTTCCTGACAGAAAACACATTTTTTCAGGGAGCCACCGGCTATTTCTTAAGGATCAGTTGTAAATATGCCTTCACGGTGTGTTGCAGCATATTGCTCTAACGTCAGTTCCCATTCTTTTAGCCTTTTCAAATTTCCAAAAGACGAGGAAGTACGCGAGAAGTGGGTGCAGAATGTGTGTCGCACAAGAGTGCCTTCTCCAGCAAGCTTGAAATGACAACTAAAGTAATTTGCTGTGAAGTAATGCTGGGAGCATTGCTCTCTATCCATTAAATAGGGAATGTATTTCACGTATGTGTAGAACCTATTTAGAATGGCTGACCTAACAAACAACAGCTGTGAAAGAGCTAAGAGACTGGAGGCAAACAGTACATCTGCCTCAATGAGGGGGGCGTTATACTTATTAGCAGCGAGGCTAGCTAGCTACTATGTCATCACTGTCAGAACTCGGCTCTTCTGCTGGCTCGTCTTCCAGATACGGCTCAATGCTCACAATCACCTTTACAAACTGATCCGGATCGAAGTCTTCCTCAATCTCATCTCTGCTTGAGTCTGTTGCAGAAAATTGCTCAAAATTGCTGAATTCTTCACCCTCCATCGCTAGTTGTGTGGCGTGGGAACGAATGAAGTCTACCGCCAGGTGACCCTGTGATGTCAGTGGCGGTAGACTTCATTCGTTCCCACACCACACAGCTATCGATGGAGGGTGAAGAATTCAGCAATTTTGAGCAATTTTCTGCCACAGACTTCAGGTTTCAGGTAAGCCGGCACTGCTTGTCGAAGAGCGTCGCGAAAACCACACTTTGAAATCGTGTACAAACTTAATTTTTCAATCATCGGGTTTACACATGACTTCAAAGTACTATGTTTTATGTATAGTCTTGATAATTATATGCCGTTTACCTTTTTTTTTTAGGTGTCATATGCACTTTAACCTTGTGTAATGGTAGATATCTAATTTGGATTCTAATATTTTCATGTAGACATGCTTTGCTTCAAAGCACTTCAGATGCTCACACACCTTCTTCCACCAATGCCATCAGGACGAGGGGCTGGATGGAGTCGCTGCAGTGTTAAATCAGCCATTTCCTACCTCATGGACTTTGTGCAAGTATGTTTGTGTCTTATGACTTATTGGTTGCATCACTGAACCTCCTGATGTTGTGTTGTGGTCTCCTCCCCATGCTGGTTTAATAATGTAGTAATTCAAACGTTTTGTGTTACAGCCTAGAACGAGCATTTCATCATTGCTTGAGAATCCTGATTCATCGAGAGGCCACCAGCCTAGCATTGTGTGCATTGGACACCCAAGCGGAGCTGCCCAGCAGTATCTGATCGTCGCAAGAAGTGACAAGATTGCTATGCCACTTGGAGATGAAGGGCTGATGTATTGGGCCTTATTGAAAAAAACATTTACATTTGCAGTCGAGTTGGAAATGATATTAGAAGATATCAAGAGTCTGTGGATTTTTGTTTAGTTTTTTTTTACTTTTTTTCTTTCATTTCCAATTCAGTTGAATTTGTTTTTGTTTGTTTCAGAACCAGTTGCTGTATGGTTACCTGTTAGTTATTTTTTTTATATATACAGAATAAAAATACAGAGAATGGGAAATTGCAGTTGTTCTTGTTCAGCTTAGTCTTGTTCAAACACAATTCATTTAAGCCCTTTTCCGACTGGCCAAAAACTGGTTTAAACCATTTAAAATTAAAATAATTATGGTGTTATTAGGTGAGTATAGTTTTTTTTTAAGTTGAAAGTGCTTTAAATATTCATTTTTTTTAACTTGTTTTCAAAGATTAATCAAATTATTGTTGTATACTATTATATTACATCTCATAAAAAATTATATACAGGATTTTTAAACAAATAATGCCATTAAAACCAACTAATAACAGCACATTTCTGTAAATGTAAGCATTATTACTCGTATAACAATGTTAATCTACCATCTTCATGGGTAATTTAATTTAACAGCACATTTCTGTAATTATGAGACCAATAAATGGATTTAGTGTGTGAACAAGTGATAGAGAGAGGCATATTCTCAAAGGCTGAAAGATCAGGTAAGTGACTATACACTAAAAATTATAATAAACGGTAATTTTGTGGCAGCTGGGGCGCCAGAAAAAATACCGTAAAATAACATTAAATTACAACATTTTCACATTTTAAAATAATTAAATGACGACCTAGAAAAATGGAAAATAAATGTTTTATTACGAATAATGTTCGTAATACAACGGTTATTTACCATTTTTCTAGGTCATTTAATTGTTTTAAAATGTGAAAATGTTGTTATTTAATGTTAAAAAACCTGAAAATAAGGGAAAATCTTGGTAAAATTACAACTAAAAACTGTATTTTAATTACGGGAAATAACCGTATTTTTATGGTACAGTAATTTTCTGTTATTTCACAGTATTTTTCTGGCACCCCAGCTGCCAGAAAAAAAAACGTTTTTTTACGATTTTTTTTTTTACAGTGTATGTATATATGTGTGTGTGTGTGTGTGTGTTTGTGTTTGTGTGTGTGTACCTGACACAGGTCCAGTGTCTGTGAGATGAGTTTGGCAGTAGGGAGGGTATCAGGCAGGGTGTGTGTTTGTGTGTGTGTGTGTGTGTGTGTGTGTGTGTGTGTGTGTGTACCTGACACAGGTCCAGTGTCTGTGAGATTAGTTTGGCAGTAGGGAGGGTATCAGGCAGGGTGTGGGGCAGCACAGAGCGCACCTCCTCCAGCAGGGCCTTCCTCTCGGCCTCCCCCTCCGTCCTCCGCACCTGCAGGAGCAAACCCTCCGCCCGGCTCACCTGCAGGGACACTCAAACAGTGAGTGTGGAGGCATACACACACACACACACACACACACACACACACACACACACACAGACACGCACACCCACTCACATATACACACACACACACTCACATATACACACACACACACACACTCACATATACACACACACACACACGCACATATACACACACTAGGGCTGGGCGATGTGGGTAAAAAATGATCACGATATATATTTATATTTTGATTCGATATAAATTAAGTCTGTTTCATTTGCTTCAGACAAGAACGCTTGTACAAATCAAAGGTTTCAATGTTTCTTTTTTATTGTAAACTCCCAACATTTCTCAACTTCAAAACAAATCAAAAGTGGAAATTTACAGTAATCTCTCCAAGTAAACAAACTGATGTCTGATAATAATCGGCTCGTCCGGTTGAGTTTAAGAACATCAGCTAAATGTGTGTAATGCGAAAATACGATGATAAACCAATAAACAGGAGCCCTGGCTGTGGAGTAATCCGGGGGGTGGGGTTATCCCCTCAAGTCTAGGCTACGAGATTCAGCCCTAACAAAGCAAGAAGTTCCGATCATTTGAACGACAGCAAGAAAATAACATTTGCGAATAAAGTGCTCAATGGAAACATAGGACATTGTTCGTGTTTTACTACTCAAAGCATTCCAGGGATTGAGTTACAGTGGCAAGTTAGCGATCAAAGCAACAGGTAGACCACCTCCCAAAATCAGAGCAACAGCAGATTACAGGACAGCTGGCTAATAAGTGGTAACGTTAGCTAACAATGGAGTTGAATGAATGGTGTGCTAACGGTCACATATTAGAACGTAAAGTAATTGTAAAACCTTTTTTTTTCATCTGTCACACACTGTGATAAATATGTTTAAGTGACCACCGTTTAATTTCCATAAACTGTTGGTTCGTGTGAGGTAAAAATGAATACATTGCTAGCGGGCGTGGTGTAGCGTGTGGAAATAGTGCTGACAGGACTAGAGAGCTAGCCAGCTAGTAGGCTATCTAGTCACTTGTTTGTAGACGCTTTAGCTGCGCAGTCTACACTCTGACCTTACAATAGACAACGCAGCGATTTAAGACTTTTTAATGCCCCGCGGCCACCCTGATACCATTTCTCCGCAACTTCCTTCTGCATCACAGAAATTAAATGGACTGCTGTTCCTAATTGGTAAGACATTCTGCTCATCTGGCCCGCAGGTGTCCATCACTGCTGGTGGTTCAGTTGATGTGGTGCTGGCTGTGTCCATCACTGCTGGTGGTTCAGTTGATGTGGTGCTGGCTGAATCTTCCTCTGCCAATGTCTCTCTTGTTTTCCGCAGACTCCTTTGATTCCTCCTCAGGACTCGGCCATCCTCTGTTCTGACAGTGAAGGACCTTGGGTTTACTTCTTCCAGAACAGCGGCTCTTGTGCTCCAAGTGTTGGAATCTTGAATCCTCACTGTGTCATGTCTTGCCAATGGTTTCAAGCTTCTTGTGCACTTATCATAGTTTGCTTTTTGTCTCTTCTGTAGAAGCATTTGTTTCTGTTTTACTCTTTTCTGTTTTCGACCTGCAGTGTATGGCATTGTGCTACGTAGCCTGCGTCCCATCAAAACTTCAGCTGGAGACAGGCCATGTTCAAGTGGCGACGCTCGATAACTCAACAAAGCTAGACATGGATCTGAATTACTTTCTTGTGCTTTCTTGAGCAACTGTTTAACTATGTACACTCCTTTCTCTGCCTTACCGTTTGACTGAGGATACAGAGGGCTTGAAGTCACATGTCTAAAGTCATATTCTTCTGCAAAACTCTGGAACTCTTTACAGCTGTATGATGGACCATTGTCACTATAGACAATCTGGGGAATTCCATGTCTCGCGAAGATGGACTTCATGTGCTTGATCACACAAGTCGCAGACATGTTAGAAAGCAGTGCTATCTCTGGGTAGTTGGACAGGTAGTCGATCACCAGAAGGTAGTTCTTTCAATCTAAATGGAACAGGTCTGTCGCAACTTTCTGCCATGGTTCATTAGGTAGGTCTGTGATCGTCATGGGCTCTCTTGGCTGTTTTGCCTGATGTTTCAGACAGGTGTCACAACTGGAGACCATCCTGTCTATGTCTGCATTGATTCCTGGCCAGTAGATGGCTGTGCGGGCTCTTCTTTTACATTTTTTCCATACCTAGGTGGCCCTCATGCAATCTTTTCAGCATCTCTGGTCTCAGTGAATGAGGAATGATGATTCGGTTATCCCTAAACAGCAGTCCTTGAATAACACTCAGGTCGCCTCTTATGTTATAGTACTGTTGACACTCACCTCTTGGCCAATCTTCATTCAGAAGCTTGATGACTCTCTGTAAGTTTACATCTGCCTGTGTTTCTGCAGCAATCTGCTTTGATTTCCTGTCAGACACAGGTAGAGACTCGGTGATCAGGTTCACGTGAAGAGTGATGTCAGTGTCTGTCATGCACTCACCCTGTTCTTCACTCAGTGTTGTTGCTCTGGACAGAGCATCAGCTAGCGCTATGTGCTTACCCGGTGCGTAGATCAAGTCAAAATCATAGCGTTGTACCTTCATCATCAACCTTTGGATGCGTGGTGACATCTCGCTGAGGTTTTTCTTTATGATGGATATAAGCGGTTTGTGGTCCGTTTCAGCTACAAACTTGGGTAGGCCATAAACATATCCATGGAACTTTTGGAATCCATACACCAGTCCTAAGCACTCTTTTTCAATCTGTGCGTAGCGGCATTCTGTGCTGGTCATGGTTCGTGACGCATAGGCGACTGGCTTCCAGTATTTTCTAGCAGCCTGTAGTAATACAGCTCCTATGCCGTCTTTGGATGAGTCAGTGGATATTTTGAGTGGTTGGGATGGATCAAAGCATGCCAGTACAGGCTCTGTAGTGAGCGTGGTTTTAAGACTTGCCCACTCCTGTTCGTGATCTGCAGTCCACGTAAACTCACATTTCTTCTTTAATAGTTCCCTTAGATGCACTGTCTTAGAGGATAGGTTGGGAATGAATTTTCCAATGAAATTGATCATCCCTAATGCTCTTAACACGCCTTTTTTCTCTTCAGGCCTGGGCATTTCCAGTATTGCTTTCACCTTGCTCTTGTCTGGTTCAACACCCGCCTCAGACAACTTATCTCCAAGAAAGATGACCTCCTTTACGCCAAACTGACACTTTGCTCAGTTCAGCTTTAGTCCATACTGCTGAATTCTTTGAAGCACTCTGATGAGCCTTTCATTGTGCTGTTCCAGTGTGGCACCCCACAAAATCACATCATCCACATATACCCGTACGCCTTCAAGGCCTTCAATGATGTGCTCCATGGCACGGTGGTACACTTCGGAGCATATTCCAAAAGGCAGCCGTTGGAAGCAGTAACGGCCGTAGGGTGAGTTGAATGTGCAATACTTTGTGCTTTCTTCATGCAGTTTCAACTGCCAAAAGCCTTGAGAGGCGTCTAGTTTGGTGAAGTACTTTGCACCAGCCATCTCACTCGTGATCTCGTCTCTAGTGGGGATCTGATAATGTTCCCTCTTTATGCTGTCATTCAGATCTTTAGGATCCATGCACACACGCAAGTCTCCATTCGGCTTTCTGACACACACCATCGAATTAACCCATTCTGTGGGCTCCTCGATTTTCTTTATAACTCCTAGTGATGTCATACGGTCAAGCTCTCCTTTCAGCTTTTCTCGCAATGTCGCTGGAACACGTCTAGGAGCATGGACAACAGGCCGTGCATCTTCCTTCAGTTGTATTTTGTAGGTGAATGGTAAGACACCAAACCCCTTGAAGATGTCAGGATACTGATCCACAATTGAAGCTACACTATGCTGTGCACTGGCGTTGTTAATGCAGTACACCCTCTTAACTAGGCCTAAATTTTCACATGCTTTATCACCTAGTAATGAGTCATGTCCATCTGGAACAACAACAAACATAAGGTGATGCTCTTTGTCTTTAAATTTCACTGTCAGTCTGCAGATGCCTTTTGTGTCAATTTGCTGTCCATTGTAGGCCTTTAGTTTCACAGAGTTGGAATGAATATGCGGTTTTACCTTCATGGCTCTGATGTCACGTTCACTCATCAAGTTAGCTTTGGCCCCCGTGTCCAGCTTGAGAGGAATGACAGCTCCATTTATTTGCAATGGCACAATCCACTTGTCCTGCTCAACACTGTTCACATTTAGCATTTGTTCAGTTTCTTCTTGTTTAAAATCTTCCTGTTTTACCATGCCAACAAAGAATGAATCTTCTAGAGCCGTTTCTTCTACTGTATGCACTCCACTCTGTTTCCCCTTAGACAAGCATTGCTTTGCATAGTGATTTTTTCCTTTACATTTGTTACAGATTTTCCAAATGCTGGGCATTGTCTAGGTCCATGCTGTGAGCCACATCGTTTGCACATAAAGTTCTCAATTTCTTTTTGTTGCCCATATTTTGCTGCGTTATACTTATGTGTTCGCCCTGCCACTGTTGCCACAGCAGCGTCTTCCTTTGTACGCTCACCGAATGTCTTTGCATGTTGCTGGGCCACCTCACTAGCATGGCAAATCTTCATAGCTCCAGCTAAAGTAAGATCACTTTCTCGAAGCAACCTCTCTGTCACTTTTGGTTCATGACATCCAAAGACAATTTGATCCCGTATCATCGAATCTTTAAGATGTTCAAAGTTACATGTTCTAACCTTTAGTTTCAAGTCCGTGACAAAGGCATCAACACTCTCAAATTCCCCTTGTGTGCGTGTGCGAAACACATACCGTTCGAATGTCTCGTTCTTCTTTGGCGAACAGTGTTCATCAAATTTTTCCACGACTTTGTCGAACTTTTCACCGTCATCCTCGCTAACAAACACAAACGTATTGAATACCTCCACAGCTTGAGGTCCGGCGACGGTAAGAAGCAGTGCAATCTTCCGTGCATCTGGTTTGGTATCCAATCCAAGGGCTTGCAGGTAAAGTTTGAATCGTTGTTTAAACGTTCTCCATTCATAATCCACGTTTCCAGTCCAATTCAGAGGTTCAGGCGGCTTCAAACCTTCCATGACTTCTGTTGAACCACTCCTGGTACCATGTGTGGTGGCCAAAAAAGGTACTGCGAAGTAATTTGGAAGACTCAGAGGCTTGATCGAAAAGAGCTGGAAGCTTTTATTGTCAAAGTCTAGACAATAAGAGAAGGACCCGCGTAGTCGTTCTAATGATACAAAAGTGTGTAACCCTTTATATAGACCTCAGTTATCCTATAATATTATCTGTTCATTTCTTACTGGCTCTGGGCCAAATCCAATCAGAATGATCAAATTGTAATATTCATAAAGGAGAAGACATTCATTTACATGGTGACTAAGAGTCTAACTCCCTTTTCTGCACATCTAGCATTCTAAAAGACACCAGACCTTAACTTAATTTATTACAGCAAGCCTAAGCCAATTGTTCATGATACTAGCAGTGTCAAGAGAAATCCCCTAACACGGGGTTAAGCGCATGGGCTCACATGGGCTCACATGACTCTTGTAATTAATTTAGAATTTAAACAATACCTATAGTTTAACACTAACTAAAACTGAGATCTACATAATCCCCCCTTTGTCAATTAAGACACACCTTGCTCTTGCTCATTTCATAACATAACATTTATCACTATTTTATACAGCAAATGAGCACAGTTTTAGTTATTCAGCAAAGCCAATAGTTAACCTTATTCTAAACATCACATGAATCTAAACAGTTAATATAGCCATTTTACCAGCTTCCAGTATTTTACATCACACACAAATAATACCTCTCTAGGGCAGTCCTAGCAGAGTTCACACCACACAGACCATGGAACATTCCCATATGGCCTGTCATACGAAAAATAAAAAATACAAAAGTATAGAAATACAGCTCTATCTAAAAAGCTACAAGCACATTTTATTTATTTTATTAAGGCACTCTCCGTCTATCTAAATTAATACGCAGACAATTTTAATAAAAAAGTTAACTTCAATGTATATATTCAATTTATTTTTACCCATTATACTTTGGCATTAAGCTTAAATTCATCTCTAGGAGTTATAATTCCTTGAGAGGCCTGTCTATGTATGCAAAAAATAATCAAAACCCCCCTTTGATTACATCATACATTATTCCATTCTCTCTAAGTTACTGCATTCTTCTCATCAATAAATAAACTGCTGCAATTTGTACTCTGTATATGACATATGGCTGCAGGTGTGTTGAATCTTTTTCCAGGTCCCCGTTGGAGTCAGGACTTCCTCCCTGACCCATACATACTCAGTTGCTCATGACCTGTAACATTTCAAGTGCTTCATCGTTACCATAAGACATTGTTAACCCCACTCTGCTTTCATTTTTATTAACCAACACCGTCATCTGGGTAAATTGAGAAGCTATTGCTCTGACTGCAAGTGACATAAATGTCCTTTGCCCGCTTCACATCTGATGGAAACGAGTCCTCGTAACTCCCACGCTTGCCTGTAGAACACAGATTTCTCACCTGAAATGTTAAAAGGACCTCTGGTAACCAGTGTCCAAGTTCTGTTTCAATTTCCTCCAAAAATACTCACATTTTCCCCAACATGCATTTTATCAGTCATATCAAAACATTCGTAATTGAAATATTCTTCTATAGTGTAATCACGGATTTCCCCTAAATCAGTTTCTGGCCAATTGTGTATGTCTAATTTACAATGGTCTCGCAATGTGTATGCAACACCCTTTTCAAAATGAAAAATCCTATTTCTATGCGAATGACTTCCCATGTATCTCATGCATTCAAACAAGCTTTATTTTGCCCACTTATACCAGGTTGATTCCTCTGGCGATGATTTTCTTTGCTTCATTATCACCTCTCCATTTCTTAGGAGACGCCTTCATACTCACAGATCCACCTCCATCTGCTGCTTACCGTTTTCTGGAGATCTTACCCTCATCCAGTTTTACATCTTTTACCTTCCCCTTGTTCCGAATCTTAGGAGGGGCATCATTCTGGATGTCAGCAGGTGCAGGGGTCAGGATCTTTACTAAAACCTAGAGGTTATTGCTCAAACTGCAAATAATTTGAATCAGGGAAAACCACATCATACCACTGCTATGAACATGTTATGTGTTTCATCAATTCTCTTCCCCCAATGACAAGAAACATTCATTCACTGCAGCATTTTCATGACCTTAACAGCCTCTCGCCCAGGTCAAGCTGCTGCAACAGAATGCTTCTCATTCCAACCCTGATACAATAAATTGTGGTAGTCCCACCACCTTGTGGTCCTGAAATTCTACAAAAAGTTACTACACAGTAGAACCTTGATATCACCATAGGCTGGAAGCTCTTTTTGTTTACAATCTTCACCTATACCCAGTCTCCTGACTGGATCAGTCCATATTCATCCACCTGTGTATGTATAATCTCCAAAAATTAGAAATGACAGATACACATCATTTCTACATGCCCTCTAGACATGCTCTAAACGTGTAATATGATTGATGATTTGCAGTACTTTTATTCTATGCTTCCCATACATTTCTTATTGTTCAACCAAAAGCATTGCTGTTATGCTAAAACTAAATAATATCACATATTAAAAAATATACTTACCCTCTCTCAATTTTGGTCCTGTCCTTAGTCATTCCTCAATCCATCATATGAATCCATCCATGTTTCCAATACCTTTTCATATCTATGTAGTACATAACTACCTATACTATTACACCTTCCATTTTAAAATATTACCCAAACATTTTATCCGTACTCCTTTTCTCTGATTAAAGATGCTACAAACATAGCATTATACAAATTTGAATCCCAAAACCTCCCATAAATAGGGTGACCATAACCCCAAATTCAAAATGTTCTCGTATACCCCCCCTTACGCACTTAAAATCAAAGTGCGTACAAAACAACAGGGCTATTAACATGTATGAAGTTACCATGTGGCCATCATAGTACATTCATACTGTATCATGCCCGCAGTTAATCCCCTTTTGTCAAATGGTCTTAAACTAGTTTCATCACATATTCACAGTAAGTACAAGTTTGACTGCAAAGTAATTATTGAATCCTGTGTGGCAAACAACCGAAGCCCACATGGCTGATTAACAATATAAAGGCTGACCCCCCTTAGTCATATAATAATAACCAAAGGCTTACATTGATGTTCACAATCCTCATACTACATCAACCCTACTTTTACCAAGATATATCACTAGTAAACCAATATCTCACAGGGCATGGCATTTCTTCCTCATCCCCATCACACACTGAAAGTACAATTATCCGTGGCATACCTTCCCTTGATGCCATTTCTGCTCCTCAACCAAAACCACTTAGTGTAGATATTACAGCCAAGCCTGTACAAGACACTTAAAACCACATAAATTACAAATATACTTTTAAGTGTTAACATAAAACCAACACAATTCCTCACTCGAACCTTTACTGTTTGGAAGATTCTCATTTTCCCTGCTCCCTCACAGACTCACAGCCACATCCCTCCATATTACTCAGAGACACAGCAACTTGAATACTGCTGCATGTACTTATCCTGTGTGCCTATCTGACCAATAAACCACACATATTAACCTTCCTCACACACCTTCACACAAGCCTTCCTTACACATACACTTTCCTTCAATCCACAAACCTTCCTACTACACACATCCATACAGTCCAACTCATATTCCCGAAACTCCCAATAAACACCCTGAACTGTGACTCCTGACTGGAACATGTGTTCTCACTGACATCCTCCTTTGTCTCAAGCCAGCCATCCTAAACTCCTCCAAACCTCCTCTTCATTAACATAAGCCATATAACTCCATATCCACAATGGCCTAGTTCTACGTTTCACTGATGCCTGTGCAGAGGATCCCCTTCTCTCTATCACTCTCCACCCAACTGTATAACTAAGAATACTGATAAGAGAAACTTTCAATACTCTACTCGTCTTTTCTCCATCTCTCTATTCTCTCTGTATCTCTCTCCTGTTTACCACGTCTATTTTTCAAACTCTAAATGCATATCTGGTTAAATCTGTTTTAAGTGTTTATGTCGAGCATCACCTCATCTTTAAACCCCTTATTAACCCTATCTATATATGACATATTATGGCTATACTCACTATCAATATGGATTTTTTACTCTAAACCTGTGTATTTGTTGGTGTAACAAGAGTCTGAAGGACCATAGTGTTACCTGCAGTACAGTTCTCTATCAGCTTGGTTTGTTTACATTTTGCTGTGTGGGAAGTGCTTGGAGAACTATGGTGAGGCGTGGTGTCCGATTAGTCAAAGAAAGTCCAGCCTAGGTACACTCAATTTGAATTCTCATACGGAAAACCACATATTTCTCTAACAAATTAATAGGAGTATGATTTTAAATTAATATGGGCATCCTTACTTCCTCCCATTCATTTTAATTGATACTGGAACTGTAGAATACCCCAGGTCCCTCTAATAGGCCTACTACACACCCCCTTACAGGGAAACTAGACCCCCGGTTTCACCAATTCATGGCTGAGCATTTCCCCGTCCTACCACATCCAGGTGCGTCCTTGAGCCTTGTCAGAAGTGTGGTCATGTCGGAGTCCTTTAACCTGCCATCTCCCTTCACCCCCTCTCCCTCTGCTTATTCCTCTGAGGCCCTTTCCTCCGAGGGCTGCTGCCACTGTCGAGATGGCTGTGTCCAGTTTGATTGTTCATAGGCTGAGGTGCCATAAAACTCTTTGGGAGGGGTTGCTGTTGGGATATTGAGCAGACACTGGAACAGGCTTTCTTTGTCCCTTTCACAAAGTTCAGTTAGTTTTGAATTCAGATCTTAGGCATAGATCCAAGCAAGATGTTTTCTTTCCATCTCTCTTTTCAGACGAGTTATTGGAGCACTTTCTTGCAAAAAATGGGTAATAGAGGTCAGCCCAGCCACAACCTGATGTCCCCAAAGTTGATACTAGTTTGTATGTGTGCAGACTTTTATTTTTCCTTTCTATCTACACTTCCCTCAGAACTTATTTCTTCTCAGCTCTGTTATAAAGCATTGTTCTGCTATGTCTGGTTATTCCCCTTTTCTAAATTACTGCCTCCTCTGTCCTTACTCTATTATTGAATTATCTCAACCCTTTCCCTACTGGACTGTGTGCTGTCCCTTTCACTGCTGTTTAAAACCTTAATGGCAGCACTCGTGTTAACAACTCTGGCTGTGGAAATCTGTACTCTGTTTACAGATCCTCATCAATACTCTTTACTTTAACTTATACTGTTTTTTACTTAGTGTTCCCTTTTATGACTGTTCCCGACATTCAGACACCTCCACACCTCACACCGCATTCTCCACAAACTTCTTAATTGCCTTATCATTATATCAAATATCTTTTGTCCTAATCCTACTTTTCCTGGCCTTAAAGCATTAAAAATCACTGTCTCTTCCTTCACAATTTCCTTAATCAAGTTGCCTATGCCTGCCTTCGAGCAATCCTATTTTATTGTTTCCATCACAAATCCACTAATCAATTCTTTTATCTATCTTACCCCAAAACTTCTCATAGTCTTTGTCAATGACGCAGTTTTCTTTGATACATGACGGGACAACCAGATTCTGTTCATTTCTTCAAATTTATCTCTAGTCTTATCTGGTGGTGCGCTCATCTTTTGTCTCAATTTTGTCTATAATCCTCTTCCGCTATCATTGTCATCAGCCAGAGACCAAAATGCAGCGCTAACGCCTAATTTCTCATTTACACTTGCTTCCGACTAATACAAATTACTTATCTCTTCCAAAGGAGTTTGTCCTGCATCTACCAAAGCCATTCTTTGAATTCAAATTTTACCACAGATCTATGTATTATAATTATTCCTCTCTCTCTTTTCTGACTACAACCGTATACTTTAAACTATACTACTGTACTTTGAGAAATAAGTCTTGCTTAGACCTCGCTCAATGATTTTACTCTCTCTTCCAGCCCCTCCTTTCTCTGCTCCTTAACACAAGTGGGCTTTATCAACCCCTCCTTCCTCGGCTTCTGCTATGCGCTACTCTCCTCTCTCTCTCTCACAGACTCATGTGTCAGTATGATTGATATGGCCCCAACCTTTTTTCCCCTACAGTTCTGTCTCTCTCTCTCTACCTCTCAACGCACGCACAAAAGTGAATCCCAATAACCACAGTCTTATACTTTTTAACTTCTTAATACTTAACTCTAAAGAAACCAAAATGAATTGCAGGAAGGCCAACCTACAACATTTCAAATAACATTAATTACAATGTTTTTCCACATACAATTTTCTTAACATACAATTCATTATTCCCACTCCCCGATTTCTCTTACCAACTTTGAAATAATCACAACATCCTACAATGTTCTAAATACTATCATACAAGTCCTCTGACTTAAATCATCAATTTAACTTCCTAATTTATTCTTTTATCTTGTGTATTTAACTCTAATAAAAAAAACACCTCTCAAATACCCCTTCAAACTGTATGACAAAATACCCAAATTCTCTCACAATTACTGTAACATAGGCCTTCGTATTACAACAACGTCTTTTACGTGTTTTCTTTACCAGTCACGAAATTACCTTTAAAGGAATATTCAATGACAATTTCTCATATGATATATTGACAATTCAAAACTGAACAACTGCGTGTGGTGTTTATATGTCTGTTGCTTAAGGAAATGTATCAATCTTATCTCCCAGCAACCTTGTGTTTTGTACCTTATGTGTTGAATGTATTTAACTTGTTTTCAGTTTAAATGCTTAATATCACAATTTACAATATTTCACAGAATCGTCATTCTTTGAAAAAACACGTAACACAAATACCACACTATTCAACGAAGAGATCATAACGGTATACTTTATATAGGCTAGGCTTAAATCACACATATCAACACTATATTTCGCGAAGAGATCCCGACTCCAATTCGCACATACCACGGAGAGATCCTCTCATTTTATATTATCCGCATATGTTTCCACTGGCTATATCATTCACTCGTGACTCATACTCACTTTCTCACGTCGCAAGGAGCTCTTCTACAACCTGCACATTCTTACTCGCAGAGAGCTCTTCTCCAATCTGCACATTCTTACTCGCAGAGAGCTCTTCTCCAACCTGCACATCCACAACCTTACCAAAACATTATCATAAAAGAAAAATATAAGTCATCCCAACTTAGACTAACACTACCGTCTATGTATGTAGCATTGTACTCCTACTGCGAAGTGGAGGCCTAAACACTATCAACACATCACGCTTCTCCCCTTACCTTTACCACGATGAGCTACACTCATTCGCCCATACCAAAACCTATTATGGAAAAAAACATACACGTTATACAACATAGAACATATAATTCCTAAAATACCTCCAGCTCTTTCCAATGAGCCTCTTACTAATTAGGATTCTTGCCTGAGAACGTCACCCGAAGAGCGCTGTTCCCCACCCAGCTTCTCCCTAGCCACACTAATCAGCAAAAAATATGCATTTCTTACCTAATTAATTTGCGCGCTGTGGCCAGCGAGAGCCACGTGGCGAACAGCTCCCCCCAAGGCTTTTGTTCTTGATCAGGTCCCTTCGATAGGTCGACAAAGATTATGTGGTGGCCAAAAAAGGTACTGCGAAGTAATTTGGAAGACTCAGAGGCTTGATCGAAAAGAGCTGGAAGCTTTTATTGTCAAAGTCTAGACAATAAGAGAAGGACCCGCGTAGTCGTTCTAATGATACAAAAGTGTGTAACCCTTTATATAGACCTCAGTTATCCTATAATATTATCTGTTCATTTCTTACTGGCTCTGGGCCAAATCCAATCAGAATGATCAAATTGTAATATTCATAAAGGAGAAGACATTCATTTACATGGCGACTAAGAGTCTAACTCCCTTTTCTGCACATCTAGCATTCTAAAAGACACCAGACCTTAACTTAATTTATTACAGCAAGCCTAAGCCAATTGTTCATGATACTAGCAGTGTCAAGAGAAATCCCCTAACACGGGGTTAAGCGCATGGGCTCACATGGGCTCACATGACTCTTGTAATTAATTTAGAATTTAAACAATACCTATAGTTTAACACTAACTAAAACTGAGATCTACACATGTGATGTTACTTATTCAAGCAACAACTGACTTTATATAAGTACTTTTTATTTTCAAATAAACGTGCCTTCATTAAACAAGGTATTCTCATTCTCCTACTATCTCTGTCTCTCTAGATCATTCAAGCTCTATTTATGTACAAAGCCCCAGGTGCATCCCTAGTGGTTGGGAGTCAAATATCACATATCATTACAGACATTATCGATATTATTGAAAATGAATTAATGTTACGATAGCTTTATCGAGGGAAGTCATTATCGCGATAATTATTTTTATCGTTTTATCGCCCAGCCCTAACACACACACACACACACACACACACCCACTCACATATACACACACACACACACTCACACTCACATATACACACACACATGCACATATACACACACACTCACATACACACATTCACATACACACACACACACACTCACACACACACACACACACACACACACACACACACACACACACTCACACATACACATACACACACACACACACACTCACATACACATACACACACACACACACTCACATAAACACACTCACATATACACACACACAGACAAACACTCACACTCACATATACACACACACACACCAATAAGATCAAACATGCACACACCCCCTTCACACAAAACCAAACAAGTATATGCACAATGGAAACACACGCATAGGCATACAAACAGACAGACAGACAGACAGACAGACATGCAGGCAGGCAGGCAGGTAGGCAGGCAGACAGACAGACAGACAGACAGACAGAAAGACGGACGGACGGACGGACGGACAGTCTAGGTAGGCAGGCGAACAGACAGACAGTCTAGGTAGGCAGGCGGACAGACAGACAATGAATGAATATGAACAGACTCCAGATAGAAACAGACATGTCCACAACCCAAAGAGTAAACACTGAATTCAGGACAGTGATGAAGGTCAGGTGACCTTTGAACTGACCTGTTTCATGGAGCGCACAACCCGGAACAACTGGCCTTCCTCTCCTCTAGCACTCTGTAGCTCCAGCACACACCAACAACTGGGTCCATCCTAGAACACACAAACACACGCACACACACACGCACACACACACACACACACACACACACACACACACACACACATAAACATTGGGAGACAGAAACACAATTATGAGTTCACACACCACATATCATCTTGTAATTATGCATACTTCACACCCAGAGCCAGAGATGAACCATAAGATCCTTCCTCTTGGTAAAGGCCTTTGTGATTTTCTGCTCTGTTTCTATGATCTGATCTACATGATTGCTATAAAATGGAATTGAAATGTGGCCAACCTGCCCTAGTTCCATGTCGACCACATCCCCCCAGGCTGTTTACTGGCAATACAAAGACTTCCCCCCTAAACAAATAATAATGAGCTTTTAGAAAACAATCCCAGAGCACTGGGAACTCATCCCTCCATACTCTGGCATTGCCAAGCTTGACTGCTCACAGTGTGCACGGCAAAGAGCGTTTAAGCCTGACTGCTCACACAATGTGCACGGCAAAGAGAGTTTAAGCCTGACTGCTCATACAGTGTGCACTGCAAAGAGAGTTTAAGCCTGACTGCTGATACAGAGTGCACTGCAAAGAATGTTTAAACCTAACTGTTAATACACTGTGCACTGCAAAGAGAGTTTAAGCCTGACTGCTCATTCGGTGTGCACTGCAAAGATAGTTTAGGCCCGACTGCAAATACAGTGTGCACTGCTAAGAGCGTTTAAGCCTGACTGCTGATACAGTGTGCACTGCAAAGAGAGTTTAAGCCTGACTGCTCATTCGGTGTGCACTGCAAAGATAGTTTAGGCCCGACTGCAAATACAGTGTGCACTGCAAAGAGCGTTTAAGCCTGACTGCTGATACAGTGTGCACTGCAAAGAGAATTTAAACCTGACTGCTCATACAGTGTGCACTGCAAAGAGAGTTTAAGCCTGACTGCAAATACAGTGTGCACTGCAAAGAGCGTTTAAGCCTGACTGCTCATTCGGTGTGCACTGCAAAGATAGTTTAGGCCCGACTGAAAATACAGTGTGCACTGCAAAGAGCGTTTAAGCCTGACTGCTGATACAGTGTGCACTGCAAAGAGAATTTAAACCTGACTGCTCATACAGTGTGCACTGCAAAGAGAGTTTAAGCCTGACTGCTCATACAGTGTGCACTGCAAAGAGCGTTTAAGCCTGACTGCTGATACAGTGTGCACTGCAAAGAGAGTTTAAGCCTGACTGCTGATACAGTGTGGACTGCAAAGAGAGTTTAAGCCTGACTGCTCATACAGTGTGCACTGCAAAGAAAGTTTAAACCTGACTGCTCATACAGTGTGCACTGCAAAGAGAATTTAAGCCTGACTGCAAATACAGTGTGCACTGCAAAGAGCGTTTAAGCCTGACTGCTCATACAGTGTGCACTGCAAAGAGAGTTTAAGCCTGACTGCTGATACAGTGTGGACTGCAAAGACAGCTTAAGCCTGACTGCTCATACAGTGTGCACTGCGAAGAGAGTTAAAGCCTGACTGCTCATACAGTGTGCACTGCAGAGAGAGTTTAAGCGAATAGCGATGCCTAGCTATTGCATACAGCACACACTGCAAAGAGAGTTTAAGTTGGCAGTGGCATACCTGGTTGGATGGTGGGTGCTGGGTAGGGTGTTGGGGTCACAGGGACCAGGACATGATCTACGGCGGGTAGGAGGGCTTTCTTCTCCAGGCAGGCCTGCACGTACCCCAGGCCCACCACAGGGACCTGGTGCTTCTGAGCACTCTGCTGCCGGTTGCTGCTCAGATTCTCCAGGCTGCTCACCACTATGAAGGTACACTGTAAGGTAAGTGATAGCAGAGAGAGACATATGTGCAGACAGATAGGGAACTTACAGACAGATGGAGAAGACATTCACTTTTTTGACAGTTAGAAGACTTTACACTGTTTAAATTGTCAAAACAACAACAGAAGTATAAACATACAACAGGTAGTTCTGTCTGTATTAGACATATTATTTCCAGTAATGACAATGCTCATTATAATAACTGTCATGGCAAGAAGTTTTGATAACATAACAGCGTGCATCATTGGCTGATTTGGCATCCAACACATGAGAAGTTTCACAACAACTACTAATCATGATTAAGACAGTACGCCTGTATGGCACAAGCCATGACAAAGGTCCTGCTTGTTTATATCCAGGTTATGATATGTTTATGTCCACGTTATGACGGGGGGTTAGCAAGTTAAACAGCCGTTTTGTTTGTATCGCCACAGAAAGAGACCGGACCTGCTTGTTGACCACATAGGACAGGCTGCCCCCGTTGTCTGTAACGGCCAAACGGACTTTCTGCTTCTCCTTGAAAGGCAAATTCTTCAGTTCCAAAACCACGACGCAGTTCATGAAAACAGCCATTGTTCTGCACAGAAATAATCATAATCAGTCAGATTCTGATTTTATTCATTCTATCACTCAAGAATAAAGGAGGAGGCCTAAGCATGATGTGTAAACATTAAGTAATATAACGTCAGACAAACTATCCTAACTCATAACCGAGTTCGCCCACTTCATGCACACCATAAATAGCCCAATTGCACGTACTATGATGTCAGTCGATACAACAACATAACGTTATTATATTTAAAATATGTCTTTACCAAACAAATAGAATAGCCCAACTTCTTCAAACCAGGTGGCCAGCTTTAAATCCGTGAGAAACCTATGCAATTTGACAGGTAAGAGCCCAGCTTCCTGGTCTTGTTGCGGTAAAGACACTCCCACATGATTCCGTGAAATCGCAACAATGCCCTATTGCAGGAGTTCTCAACTGGTTTTGTCCCAGGGACCACCATTCTGACTAGAAAGTAATCCGCGGCCCACTGATGTGCCTGCGCGCTCGCGTGTTTGCGTTCGTTCGTGCATGTGTGGGGAGAGGGGACACGTTTCAGTGTAATATCTGGGCATGGTGAAGTCCACACAGCCTATCTATTTGTGGCGAAATGGTAGACAGCGACAGTCTCATATCATTCTCTTGCACTGTACTTATTCTTAAAAAAAAAAATGCCCTCACACAGGTAGTTTGAAAGTTTGCAAATTGCACCTCATTGCTTTTGCAGCAAGCTCTGGAAATTCGGTCTGGCAACTTATCCAGAACTTAGCACAGGCTATAGACTGGATAGGTGCAAGGCTACATTCTGTAAGCGTGAATCACCTTTATATTATTTTAGACATATTTTTCTTATTTCAGACATTTTCAAGAGTAATCTGGAAATGTGTTGAAATATCAGAGCAATTATTATTTTATTTTTTTTATTCGCGGACCCCCTGCAATACCGCCGCGGACCACCGGTTGAAAACCCTGCCTACTGCACTCTAGTGGTTACATAAGAAAGAACTAAAATAACAGCGGTTAAAAAAGAAAAAAAAGTTGATGAAGTCTATAGTTTCGTTTTGTTTGCAATAGTCGTTTTATTTTCTAGAGTGTAGTGGATTTGTATTGTGTAATCTGCTAGCAATTAGCTAACCGTTGTCTGGCTTAGCACGACCATTTTAGGCTAATACAGACGGCAAGAAGAAGAATACAAAAAAAATTATAATAATAATATATAATAATAGCTAACATGTGGTGCAAAGTAGAAGAGGATTCTTTGCTGTTTGACACCCGACGGGTCAAAGATTACCAGGCAGCCAGGGTGAAGATTGACTTACCGTCTCCTTTTTCTGGAGAGGATGATAAGCAAAGTTTTCTCTGCTGGGCACGTCAGTTTGAAGTGGCAGTCCACACTCTCGTGGAAGGGGATGAGAAGAGAACATATAACTACGAACTGGTGAGAATTCTTCCAACTCGTTTGAGCAGAGCTGCATTTTTATTGTGGGATAGCCTTCCTACTGCAGTCCAGGCTGATTACGGTGCTGTGAAAGAGAGACTTAAAGAAGCCTTCGGACGAAAGCAGTATTTGGACCGTTTCAGAGCCAATCTTTCTGCCCGCCCCCGTGCTTTGCATGAGAGTCTCGTAGTTTATGCTGCCGATATCAGCCGGCTTGTTGCGGAGGCATTTTCAGATTATGAAAAACATGCCACCAGAGAGGAAAAGTTCCGCCGTTTCCTCGCTGGTTTAGATGCCGATCTGAGGTTAAAGTGTCACGAACAAGGAGCTACAAATATGGAAGAAGCATTGGTTATTGCTGAGCGGTGTGAGAATGGCAGACAGGCAGTCAAGCAAGACCATGCTGCTAAAGTCACTGGCTGCATGACCAGTGTTGGAGGACAGGTAGCCTCTGTTCACTCAGTAACTGATTATGGGGGCCTACACAAAGCGATACACAGCCTGACTGAAGAGATGAGGGATATGAAAACTGAAATGAAACTGATAGCTGAGGATAATCAGCGGCTGCGGCTGAAGGTGAATACATGCGGGTGGCGTGGCTCTCCATCAGGGAGGAGCCCATGTCGTTGCACCTGTGGTGGATACGGATGTCAGTCACAAGCTTCCCACGAGCTACAGCAAGGCCGATCACCGGACAGGGGATTCCCATCACCTGGTGGGAACCGAAGGCCATTCGCGGCATCTCGCGGCCATGGAAGTCCTGGTCCTGCCTGGTCACCTGGGAGACGCAGTTCAAGCCCAGGCCGCCACACACGTTATGAGGAGGAGACACCTAGGAGACGGGGCGTGCGCTTCCTCTCCCCTCACGGTGACCACCAGCACAACCGCCAGGGAAACGGATGGTAGCTGATGTTGCGGGCCGAACGCCAGCTGCACTCTCTTTGGACTCCCCGACCAACACTGGCGACAGTGACCCTGTAATTAAAAACTCTGTTAACAGCATTGAATGTGAGACGCCAATATCTTATGTTCAAGGTGTGATTGAAGGCACGATGGTTCCCATGTTACTGGACTTAGGTTCAAGTGTGTCTCTCATTAGTGCTGACTTCAGAATGTCTGTCCCCTCCCTTCGTAACCGTCCCCTGGGGCCGGTATTTCAAAATGATCCAACAGGATTAATCCTCCTGGATTGGATTAAATCCTGATCAGATCCTAAAAACGGGTATTTCAAAGCAAATCTGATCCTGAATATTCAGATTCAGATTTGGGAATCCAATCTTGCCTTTGATCTGGATTAAACACTGCTGTTGAGTATTTCAAAATTTAAGTGGGAAATCTGGATCAGTTTGATCCTTAAAATCAGGATCACCCTGATCCCACCTCAGAGGTGGATTTGAGGGAGATTACATGTAAAGGTTTGAACAGTTTAGGTGTAACTGCTCCAAAAGTTATTTGTTTGATACAGTAATTCACTGATGTTTGATCAATGTTTATTTTCGTTGCACTTTCCTTTCTTTTTCAGAAAACACAGCGAAAGTTTGAATATGAATGCCTTATTTAAGTAACAGTTTTTTGTTAAGTTATACTTACCGATAAAAGAATCCACTGAAATCAGTCAAATTTATTTATTAACATGCATTCAGCACACACACTTAATTTTCATAGCCAAAACTCAAAAGGTTATGCCAATTGGAGCAGGTCTGTGTTAATGTCTTCTCTTCCCACAGACATCTGAAAAGAAAAACTAATATTAAGGTTTTAGGGCTGTCCCTTTTGTTGACAACTGTTTCATAAAAAGATATGTACAACACATTTAAAATCTACACGCAATGCCTTGCGAGTGGATGCATTCAAATCTGGTCTGTGGACCGCAACATACAGACGCTAGCCTATTTGTTAGCTCCTTAACACAGGAGTCAATGGAGCAGCGTTAGCTCGCATTAGCGCGAACTCTGCTCAATTAGAGATCGCCGAGCTCTTCTTTCAACTTTGTGATGATTTACGTAACTGGTTAACTCAATATAATGATTGCCCTTCATCTAGTCTAAGGACGCATCAACACTGACCAAGATTATACTTTAATTTAGAGACAATAGTTGTGTTAGCTCTCCTGTTTCTGCTCAAATCTTCGCTCCATTTCCTGTTTCCTGTCTGTGATCCAGGGGGTGGGACGGATTTGGACATCCCAATCTGCTGGTATCAGGATCACTCTGATCCAATCTGGCAAAGTTTTGAAATACCGGGATAGATCAGGTTGATCCGTGGATGAGAACAGGGGGATTTGGTTATCCGGATCATTCTGATCTGGATTACAAGTTTTGAAATACCGGCCCCAGAAGAAGGACTACCGTAAATCCTCAAATAGTGGCCGGGGCTTGTATTTACTGCATTGGCTGCACAGCGCACCGGCCTTTATTTGGGGCAGGCTTGTATTAGGGGCAGGCCTTTATTTCTTACTTATCTTCTGTTATAGAATTGTATTATTTAAATAATGGGCATTGCAGTTGGCTAATATAATTCATTGCATATGCGTTCAATACTTCCTGCACATCGCGTAGCGCTTTAGGTCGGGGTGTCAACGTAAAAAATAAACATCGGAGTTATGGTCTCCACTGTCAGTCACGGAGGAAAAGATTTCCAAAGCCTTGAATTTAATCATTTTTCTAGACACTATTATGCTTATCGCGGACTGAAAACATTTATTCAACGAGCTGGTTTGATATCCAGCCTAACTTTCTTACCTGCTAGTCGTATAGCCTATCGCATTCGTCTCGGTTAATGTCAAACTTCTTTGCTGCTTTTTCTCCCGAATGTTCTTCAGCAATCAGCATACACCATCTCTTTGAATTTTATATCAAAGTAACGTAAGTCTACTACTGATGATCCCTTCTGGAAAAAGTAACCTAGCCAACTAAAACGTTACAGATAAACAACAGTAGGCTATACGATACGTGCATTTAGGCTAAACATTCGCCTAGTAGTCCTACGTTGGGAAATTTCTTTTTTTATTGGAAACAGCCCATGAGATTAGCCAACAATATATAATATGAATATTAAACATGAGGAGAACATGTATTTGTGAAATGCATTCAATTCAATTGTGATGCCTACTTTGAGCCGACGGACTGATAAGTAATATACCGGTAGGCTACTTTATTTTACCCCCGGCTTGTATTCGGGGCCCGGCCTTTATTTGTCCGTATGGACCACAACCCCGGCTACTATCTGAAGCCCGGCTTCTAATTGAATCCCGGCCTTTATTTGAGGATTTACGGTATGTTAGTGCCCGGGCAGTAAACGGACAAATGTTAGACACATTGGGCACAATTCCTGTTGTATTGTGTTTGGGCACAGACTCATGGCAGCATACTTTTCATGTGTTGAGGGAAACTACACAAGCGGTGCTATTGGGTTGGGACTTTTTAGTGAAAAACCATGCCCTTTTGGACATCACCAACGGCAAGCTTCAACTATGGGATGCCACCATTCCTCTACTCCGGGGGAGTGACTTAACCCCTGTGTGCTGTAACGTTGCCATTGCCAACACCATGACCTTCCCTCCACTTAGTAAGATTATTGTGCCTGTCAATGTCCATCCACCTAGCTCATCTGGGGCTTATTCAAATTACTTTGTTGGATACCTAGAGCCCAATATTCCTGATAGTTCAAACTTAGTTGTAGCTCACACAGTTACAGCAGTGAAAAATGGAGTGACGTGTGCTCGAGTTTTAAATCCTACAAAAAGTAATGTTGTTTTACAGCAGGGCACTCATTTAGGGGAATTTTACACAATCAATGAGACAGACATAAACTCATTTACACATGATGTGGCTGCAGTGACAGCTAACCCGTCATCCCATGTCATTCCCCCTGTGTCATTAGAAGATTCTCCCATCCCAACATCTCAGAAGGCAACAATGTCTGCATTGCTCCAGCAGTATGGCGACATTTTCTCTAGCGATAACCGAAACACAGGCAAATGCACACTGGTGAGTCACCACATTCACACAAACAATCATCCTCCCATTAAGCAAGGAGCGTACCGAACCTCACCTGGAAAGAGGGCTGAGATCGAGAAACAGGTAGCGGAGCTGCTTGCAGATGGCGTGATTGAAGAGAGCTGCAGCCCCTGGGCCGCCCCAGTCGTTTTAGTGAAGAAAAAGAATGGTCAATGGAGATTTTGTGTTGACTACAGACGCCTAAACAGTGTGACTGTGAAAGACTGTCATCCTCTGCCACGAGTAGATGACACACTGGATGCGCTGGCAGGTTCTGTGTGGTTCAGCACACTTGACTTTTCCAAAGGATTCTGGCAATTGGAAGTCGCTGAAGAGGATCGGGAAAAGACTGCCTTTACCACCGGGCGGGGCCTTTACCAGTGGCGGTCAATGCCAATGGGTTTGTCCAATTCTCCTGCTACATATCAGAGGATGATGGAGCTAGTGTTACGGGGTTTACCATGGAACATCTGCATGGTGTACCTAGATGATGTCCTTCTTTACAGTGACACATTCGAGCACCATCTTTCCAGCCTTGGGGAGGTGTTTTCAAGGATCAAGGCCGCCGGGCTAAAGCTCAATCCAGCAAAATGTCATCTTGCCCGAAATCATGTGGTTTTCTTGGGTCATGTCATCTCTCAGCACGGCCTCCAACCTGATCAAAAGAACACAGAGAAAGTCAGGAAATGTCCTACTCCTCAGTCTGCATCAGAGGTCAGGGCGTTTGTGGGCCTATGCTCATATTACAGGCGCTTTGTACGCAACTTTGCCAAACATGCTGCCCCTCTCAATCACCTAATGGGAAAATATGTAGCTTTTGAATTGACTGTAGACTGTGAAACATCATTCACTTACCTTAAGAATATGCTGTCCTCTACTCCTATTGTGGCCCTACCAGACTTCAGTGTGCCATTCAAAGTTTTCACGGACGCCTCCAAAGAGGCTGTCGGGGCTGTCCTGGCCAAAGTGAAGGAGGGGGTGGAACATGTAGTGGTCTATGCCAGCCAAACGCTAAATCAAACACAGCGGCGCTGGTCCACTTTTGACCGTGAGCTGTGGGCAGTTGTGTGGGCTGTTCGTGAGTTCCGGCATTACATTGGGCTTACTTCCTTCACAATTGTTACAGACCACCGCCCTTTGTTAAGCCTCAGACGCATGACTCTTGATCATGACCCAACAGGCAGAAGGGGTAGATGGATCTTAGAGCTGGATCCACTCAACTGGGACATTGTGTACAAGGATGGTCAGCGCCATATGAATGACGATGCCCTCTCCCGACGGCCAGACCGGGACTACCTGGCTGATAGCGAATCGACCACCTTGAACACCATGGTTGGGGTTAACGCCATACACCCAACGCCACCAGACCCTCAGCCATCACTTCTCACTCTAGGACATGACTTGGCAGATATCAGAGCACAACAAGAGGCAGATGCGGATTTACAAGTTGTTCTCGGGTGGCTGAAAGCATCACGGAAGCCGTCTCGAGCACAACTAAAAGGGGCCTCTTGTAGTTTAAGGAAGTTTTCAGCTGAATTTGATCGCCTGATAATTCAAAATGGACTGTTGTGTCGATGTATTATCTCCTCGCTTACTGGTGACAAACTCAGTCAAATTGTGGTTCCTTCTATCCTTATACCAGATCTCCTGCGCCAGCTGCACGGTAGCCTAGCTTCTGCACATTTCTCAGCCGAGCGTGTATGGGAACAGGCACGTCAAGTCTACTACTGGCCATCCATGTTCAAGGATATAAGGAACTGGTGTGAGCAGTGCAGGGCGTGCCAGACACGCCGGTCTCCGGTGCCATCCCATCGAGCACCAATGGGTGGCTCTTGTGTGAACCGTCCATTTGAAAGGGTGGCCGCTGACATTGTTGAGCTGCCACTGACAACAAAGGGCAATCGGTATGTACTAGTAGTTGAGGACTATTTTACTAAATTTGTCAATTTGTATTCTTGACCCAATCAGACAGCACAAACTGTAGCCCGGTGTCTCTTTGAAGATTATGTTTTGGTGCACGGCTTGCCGGAACGCCTGCATACTAATCAGGGGCGCCAGTTCGAAGCAGAGATTATACAGAGCCTCTGCCAACTGCTTGGAATCACAAAAACACGCGCCACTCCCTACAATCCGAAATCGGATGGAATGGTGGAGCGCTTTAATAGGACTTTAATTGATCAATTAGCGAAGACTTTGCTGGACTGTGGGGGTGAATGGGATGAGTATGTGAAACAGATGGCCTTTGCCTACAACACATCAGTACATGCCAGCACACATTTCACCCCATACTTCCTTACCCATGGACGAGAGGCGAGAGCTCCTGCAGACATACTGATACCTACCCGTGCTATGGAGTCACAAGCACCTGGATCCCATTCCGGATTTGCCTCCTCATTGCAGGCGAAGTTGGGAATCGCCTTCAGCAGGGCCAGCATGCATGGCGCAGAGGCTCATGAAAGGCAGAAGCTCTATCATGATGAGAGAGCTCGTCACAAATCCTACAAGGTGGGTGCTCTGGTGTGGCTTAACAACCCAGTGGAGAGCCGCATGAAGTTAGCCCCACACTGGAAGGGGCCATATCAAGTCCTGCAGGTGATGGACTCAGGTGATGTACCGTGCATCACGTACCGCATTGCCAATCCCTTTGACTGTGATGAGCGGAAGCAGGTAGTACATTATGACAGACTTAGACCTTATACACTGCCAACTCGCCTGTCTTCACCGCCACAAGTGCCTGACCCTCCTTTGTCCCCGACCCCTTGTTCCCCTGGGGCTGTGTTTCCGGGCCCTGACCAGTTAGGGCTGTCTCCTTCAGTCGATGGGACTTGTTCAGAGGGGAACGATATGTTGCCTGTGACTGTCAGGAGTATACATGGAAGGGTGCTGAGGGCCCCTGAACATTTAAGTGATTTTGTTTTTTACTGAATATGCGTAGGCAATGTGGAAAAACACACACACACACACACACACAAAAAAGAAATGACTGTCTTTGTAATTTTGTGTTCATGGAGTGCTTTATTCTGTCAGCCATAGATTCAGGTTGCTGTTTGAACAATTTTTTTATGATTGCACATTTTTCCCCCTTTTGCTGTGTTGTAATAATTGTTTTGCTGTATAGCATGCTTTACTAGGGAATGTTCTATTGTAAACGGGGACGTTTATTCTCGTTGGGGGGGAAGTATGTAACAGACTAGTAGCAAATGTATTTTATCCCCTCGGGGTTTCCGTACTTGGATGTAGGTATTCCAGCTCTCACGCTATGACCGGCTCACTTCTGGTATGTTCTAAGTAAACAAGACTATTTTCCCTTCAACGCTTGTGTCATTCTTGTCATAAAATATATAAGTGCCAACGCTCGGTTACACATATATGGGCTCATGGTGTTCAGGTGAGACCATGTGTGAAATAAAAAGGAACAAGAAAATGCCCTTAGTAACCATCTCTGGACTTTAAAGCATGGTATCTTTCTAGGCAAAATTAACTTGAACCTTAGCCATAGTTTGGTCCTGATTGATGCTCCTCCAGCAGGCCTTCCTGCCGTCGTTGGACATTAAAGCGACTGCTTTGCGCTGATGTGGCTCCTTCATTTTGACTATTCACTCGACTTGTTCATTCATTTTCAAACATTCATATCTTGATACAATATGTGGCTGAGGAGCTAAAACAGAGACTTTAAGTATGGCACTGAAAAAAACTGAATCGACATTGATAAAATAAATAAATTAACTGAATAACAGAATATTGACATTAATACATAAGTATTAACTTTGGGCACTGAAAAGGTGTTTTGATGTGTTTTTCAATGACAAGATTCAAGATTCAAGATTCAAGATTCAAAAAGCTTTATTGTCTAGTATGTTGCCATACTAGAAAATTGTCTTTTGACTGAAGGCTTGGAGGTGTGTGTGTGTGTGTGTGTGTTATTTGTGTGAGTTCTTTGAGGAATGAGTGTTCTGTGTTTGTATAGCTATGGGGATGAATGATTTTTTTGTAGATAGCTTTCCTGGCCAAAGGCATTCTGAATCTTCTGCCAGAAGGAAGTAGATCAAAACAAGGATGGAGTGGGTGGGAGGGATCTAAGAGGATGGAGTTGGTCTTCCTTCCCACTGCCTGGATATACAGATCCTCCAGCGCTTTCTGGTGTATTCCTATTAGCTTGCTTGCTTGCTTAGTTAATCTATTAAGTCTGCTTTTGCTTGCGTTTGTGAGGAAGCCGTACCAGGATGTAATGTTGCAAGTGATGATGGATTCCACCAGAGATTGGTAGGCAGTTGACAAAATGTCTTTACTGACATTGAAGGTGTCTAGTTTCCTCAGGAGATACATACGTTGTTGTCCCTTCTTGTAAACCCCATCTGCATGCTGGCTAAAGGACAGACGTTGGTCGATCTCTGTGCCAAGGTATTTGAACTTCACCACCTGTTCAACTACTTGTCCTTCTAGGGTCAAAGGTGAGGAAAGTGGATGTGGGGTGATAGATGCCCTCCTCCTATGGCAACACATTCTTCATGTCAACCTTTTTCAGTGAGCACTTTTTGATATAAGTACTTTTCGACGTCAACTTGCTGTCGTTGTTTTAGCGTGGAAGTGAAGGAGTTTGATGGGAGGGGCAAGAAATACATGTTTTGCATAGATCTGGTTTTAAGGCTGTCTGGTAGACTATTGGGACTTCTGTACACCACTGGAAGCCTACTCCAGGTAATGCAGGGCACCAGTAAATGCACCTCTGATTCAAATGTGATCTGACTAATGTCTTAAAGAAGCATTATGCAACAATTGTACTTCAGGATTAGGGTTAGGAAAAGCAGTTTAACCTTAAAATAACAGCTTGAGAAAAATTGGGGCGCTACAATGACTTTTAATATGGAGAATCGCCACCGTGTCATTGCCATACCAGGGTCCATAGGCTCATAACTGCGAAATGTAAGTAGCTTATTTGCCGTTTTGCTTTATGTGGTGTTGCACTTGCTTGATGTTTGACTGTGTTAGGACAGTTGTTGACTAACTAGTTTGTCATAATGTCAAAGTCAGCACATTTCAAGAGATTTCTTTAGTTTTAGCCGCTTGCATATGGTAAGCGATTAGCAATCCGGAATGCTACTTTTAAACAAACACTTACATTGCAGAAACATACTGTCACGGAACAGATCGGGAACCACAGAAGATTCAGGAAACGGTGTTTATTTGCGGATGGAATAATACAGCACAGTAAACACAGGATGCAGAAAGGCCAAACAGGGAACGTTCGTCCCGTGGGAACAGTCCAGCCCAAGAGGGGCGCAGGCTCAAGGCGATGCCTTAACTAAAGCGCGAGTTCACAAGAAAACTGAAAACAAAGAGGCAACCTCTGACTGAAAAAAACCTTATAAATATAAAAACCGGAAGGTGAACAAAACCCGAGTCAAACTCGGAAAAGGGATATAGCTAAACTAAGACTGATACAAACGGAAAACTAAAGCAGATTCATAAGCAAGACTGAGACAATAGAAGACGAGGTTTCTACAATACATCCAAAGAAGAACTGAGACGTGTGATACCCGTGGAAGTGCGATACCAGACACCGTGTGAACGGAGAGTGAGGTATATGAAGGGACTGTGACAGGTGTAGGTGATTAGGCCTTAGGTGATCCTCAATGTGGTGCAGGTGCGTGAGAGTGCAGGTGTGAGTGATCAGTACACCGGTGAGTGTAACGGGTCGGTCACACGCATGTGTTGGAATGTGTTGATGCGTCAGGGTTAACGCATCCCCTTTGAATGGGGTGACGTCATCCTTTGCCGAACTGAATTGCGGCTCCGTTTTGTTCGCGTGCGTTGCGTTTCATGCTTTGCTTGCGGCAAGAGTTGAAGAATGTTGAACTTTGAGAGGCAATGCATGTGTCAGCCAATCAAATTGCCTTTCATGCATAACTGACAGCACAGGTGCTAGCCAATCATATCCAGTATATGCTCACGTCTACAGAGGGGCGAGCTAAAAAAAAAAAAAAGGTGGCGAACCAAGCTCCGTAGATGGTCGTATTTGTACCTACAAGTTGGTTGTTTGACTTTTTTTTGGTTAGATCTTTTAAAAGTTACAGAGAAATAGACACTGTACAATGTAAAAACCCCTTTATTGTAACTGAAAAATACGTCTGATAGGATTTGCGAGGTGTCTGAGCACCCTATCTAATGTTAACATGCTACCACTCACAGGGTAAACAGCTTGCTAGTGGCGTGATTGGTTTGTTGACCTGTCAATCTCACTATAACGTCTCTGGTATCAACAGAACCCCACGCGCCAGACTCCTCTTCTTTAATGCGTTGGATCAACGCATTGTAATGCATAGGTGTAACTGCTCCGTGAGCGAGGGAGAGTCGAGGTGGGCGTGGGTGGTGCAGGTCCGGGCTCTGACGTGACACATACACAAGAACGACAAATTATCCCATGAGCTTTGGAGCATGAAAGCAGGGCTACGTTATGTCAAATGATGCCTCTATTCGTTTTTACTTGTGGTTTTACTCACGCTTCACTACTTTTACCTTTTTACTTGTGAGGAAAATATTAAAAACTACTCACAACCATCATGTTTTTTTGGTTTTTCATTTAATGATCTGTAACGAGAAAAAAGTATGTGTTGGAGTTCATGCAGTGCTGTGTCCTGTAAGAAAAGCTCAGAGTGCAGGTGTGAGTGATCAGTACACCGGCGAGTGTGAGCGAGGGAGAGTCGAGGTGGGCATGGCTGGTGCAGGTCCGGGCTCTGACGTGACATTACCCCCCCTCCCAGACACCGCTCCTGACGGCCTCGGACCCCGACGTCGTCGCCTTGGTGTACCTCTAGTCCGGGGTGCTGGGCAGAGTGGATGGTCTCTATGGATTCGGCGAGGAAGGTGGGGTCCAGAATGTCGTCCTGGGGCACCCACGCTCTTTCCTCTGGACCGGATCAGGGCGGCGATTAGGACCTAAGGAAGAATCTTCTCGGGCTCCTCTGTACTGACCTTGTTCTCGTGGAGACGCGACAGCGTGTCCGTCTGAATGTTTCTCGACCCAGGTACGAGAGCGAGAAGTTGAAGCGCGTAGAAAATGCTGATGGTGAGAATTCGGTGAATGGGTAACGAGCCCCCTCGAGCCAGTGACGCCACTCCTCCGGGGCGAGCTTGACCGCCAGGAGTTCGCGATTCCCCACATTGTAGTTAAGCTCCGCCGGTCTGAATTTCCGGGAGAAGAAGGCACATGTATGGAGCCGCAATGGCGAGCCGGAGCGCTGGGAGAGCACCGCCCCCGCTCCTGTCTTCAAGAAATCTACCTCGACGAGAAACGGGACCTCTGAATCCGGCAGGGTGAGGATGGGGGCGGTTCCAAACGTGCTCTTCAGCAGGGTAAAGGCCGCGACGGCTTCTGGGTTCCAGGGTAAGGACTTCGGCTGGCCCCGCAGTAGAGTAGTTAAGGGTGCTGTGATCTGGCTGTAGCCTCGGATAAACCGTCTGTAGAAGTTGGCAAAGCCGAGAAAGCGTTGAAGTTCGTAGAATACCTGAGCCTCCTGCAGTTGTTCCAACGCCGACGGGACGAGGGTAGCGATTCTTGACTGTGATGGTGTTGAGGGTGCGATAGTCGATGCAGGGCCGAAGTCCTCCCTCCCTCTTCTTGACAAAGAAGAAACTGGAGGCCGCCGGGGATGTGGAAGGACGGATATATCCCTGCTGTAGCGCCTTCCGCACGTACTCCTCCATTGCCTTCCTCTCCGGAAGAGCGAGAGGGTAAACCCTTCCTCGCGGCACAGGCTCACCGGGCAACAGGTCGATACAGCAGTCCTCCGGTCGATGAGGGGGCAGGCATGATGCCTGCTGGGGACAAAAAACATCTGCGTATTGCGTGTATTGTGAGGGAATCTGATGACTGACCTGCTTGGTGGGGCTTTCCACCGTGGTGACATGCAGTGCAAGACGCATAGGTGTGACTGCTCCGTGAGCGAGGGAGAGTCGAGGTGGGCGTGGCTGGTGCAGGTCCGGGCTCTGATGTGACACATACACAAGAATGACAAATTATCCCATGAGCTTTGGAGCATGAAAGCAGGGCTACGTTATGTCAAATGATGCCTTGATTTGTTTTTACTTGTAGTTTTACTCACGCTTCACTATTTTTACCTTTTTACTTGTGAGGAAAATATCAAAAACTACTCACAACCATCATGTTTTTAGTTTTTTCATTTAATGATCTATGACGAGAAAAAAGTATGTGTTTGAGTTCATGCAGTGCTGTGTCCTGTAAGAAAAGCACCTTACTCAAGGGAAACTGTCTGCATTCCCGAGTCTTCTAGCTGGTCCTCAACTCTTTGGTCGCATGCCAAGATTCTTTATTGACCCCGGCTGTCACCAAAACGTCTGTCACCAAGACGTCTGTCACAGGACGTCAGGCTCAGACGGGTATACGTGAATCAGTGTTTATTGACGGGAAACAGCCAGCTAATAATCTGAAAGGGAGAACTCTAAATTCTTAATGACCAAATGAACTGAACTAAACACCGACTACTAAAACAAGACAATACTGAGATAATGAACTGGACACAGGACCTAACCAGAAGAACTTAACGTCAAAACGCAAATAAAAACAAAACCAAAGTAGGCTACACAGTATCTGTGGGATATTTTTTATGTTTAGATGAACATGGATTAACTCTTTAGTATGACAGTCTCACTTTAGGAAAAGCAGACTAGGCGGGAGTGGGGACGTGCGGTCATAGGAGGCAGGGGAGGCAGAGCACAGGGACGTGCTGTGGGATGAGGCAGATGTCTATGGGCAGCTGAGGCAGTGCCTCAGTTAGGATTGCGCAATCACTCCAAACTGGGTTTTATGCATGCGTGCGCAAGTGTAGAACCTTTGAGTTGAGCTCAAAACGCATTGAAAAATATTGTTCCTGAGGCAGGCAGTACCACTGCATCAGGAAAGGAGGCGAGCGAGAGCACAATTGTCGGGTATATGTTGGTTCTAAAAGTAGGTCTTGTTCTACACTTCTACTTGACGGCGAAAATGGAAGGTTGTATTGCTAAGCTGAAGCAGTTCTCAAAACTGGACTTGCAGTCCAAACTTGAAATGATTAATAATGGGAGACCAATGGCGGAGCTAAAATGTTTGCTTCAAACGACGGGCAGAAGGTATTGACATTTGCATTGGAGTGTTTCACGTTTCCCAACGGGACATATTCATGCGCAATACAAACCTCGCTAAAGGCTGCTAGGTGCAGGAAAGTTGCCTTGAAGTTGTGAGTAGACTAGGTGCCTGACCTAAACTAGCCACTGACTGCATTCGCTAAAGAAGAGGAGGTAGATCGCAGGAGAAAAGGACAACGGATTTCTACTGAACTATACGGGGAGCCGTGAGTGGATTACTTTGGTTTCACCTCAAATTGACGGTTAAGAGCTCCAACGAAAGTGCACCAACTTTAAATTATACCGGTCAGTAGAACATTTTGGTATTGTGTGCTATGTCTGTGGTGTTTAACTGTTTGCTTGTTAATACGTTGTGTAAATAAAAATGTAATTGTTTTTTTTTTCTAAACTGCGAATTCAAGTGTCCGAGTTGTGTAAAAGGTAATTTAAATTAGCATCCCACCACCGTAGTTATATTTTCCATAGACAAAATGAAATGAGCCATATCATTGGCGGGAGGGCTACATACGCTACCTAATAACTATTAATATCTTATTTGACACGGTGTAAAAGTTCAATTACCACACCGATTGTACGTTTAGCTGTAGGCCTATAGCCTCGTAAAAGTCAGTTGACTATTGAGCCGCATAACTACTTATAATTTAAAAAAAAAACAATCGTTTAAAAGTAATAGTATTAGACAATGAAACATAAAGTTTTTTCAGTTCTGGTGAGATGACAATTTTAAAACCATAAGCATATATACATGTATGATGTATACATTTCTATTTTTTTAAACTTCCGGTTTCTGTGCCTCACCAGCTGCAAACCTCACGGCACGTCCCTGGTGGGAAGCAGTAACTTAGCGATAGACATGATTCACTGATGTTAAAGACAGCAATAAAGTCATGACACAGGCACATTCCAAGAAACTCCCTGTTAGGAGGGGGTCCCACAGGAACCCAGGGGAGCCAGACACGACCCATCACACACACACACACACACACACACAGGGGTACTCAGGGGAGTTAAGGAAGAAGGAATAGTACATTCTGATTGGTTTTGGCAAACAGCCAGATATGCAGAACGTTCATACAATGAGATTGAGCTTATCCATGGACCATCTCCTTATTGAGGCTTATTGATTACAATAATAAACCTCCAGATTTCTACATCCAGTCTTCTGATTGAAAGAAAAGGTGTAGTGAGACCCTATTCTCGCCACAACATATTTAATAGCCTACTGGAGAAACACAAAGAACAGCACAGAGATCCCCAGTGTCAAACGCTAATAAACGAATAGGGGATACTAACTAAACACAGAGAGTAAAACTCAATTAATGGTTGTCACGTGCAAGAGCCCTTTGCACAGGTAAGAACTAGTATGCGAATTGCAGAGATTCGAATGGATGAACCTATTCACCAGGGGAGGAGATGCGAACGAGACAAGACGCATTTCATCACTTAGAGGCAGGGGCGCGAAAGGAAATAGTAGACCTATAGGCTACTAGAGCCTACTAGTCACGATAGAGCCTACTAGTCACGATAGAGCCTACTAGTCACGATAAACGTTGTTGATAACGTATAGTTAGCGTAATAGTATTCGAAGACTCTTACTAAAGATCTAACTCATTTTTGTGGTTAAAAGTCGGTAACAAAACAGAGAGAAATAGCTGCACGGTCAAGCAATGTCATTTATTTCCTAAAAGTTGTTGATAGAAATAGAGATAGAAAATACACACTCACAGAAATACACTCACAAAAATCACAGAGAATACACACTCACAGATATCACGCAGGCGTGTAAATCACCCAAAAATCACGAAGGCGTGTAAATCACCCTTAGGTCTCTTTCGCATCTCCTTCCCTGGTGAAGAGGTTCACCCATTGAAATCTCTTTGCATACCGGAACTTAGCTCCCTTGCGTGCGACATGCGTGCTTTCGTGTGTCGCCTGCAAGTGTGTGCTGCCGAAAGCCTGTCCCCACAGACGAGTGCATTGCTATAGCGCTGTATAAACTCGCAACATGTGCAGAATACCGTGTTGTGGGAGACACATTTGGCGTAAGCAAGATTAATGGCTATAGATGTGTGTATGCAGTATGCTTTGCATCCGTGAACAAGCCAATCAAACTACAAAGTTACCCGACCTAGGCGAGGCGCAAGAGATTGCTGACCGCAACAACATTTAAACAATATACCGTTGAAGTTTGCACGTAAATCTATTTAATCAGTTAGCCTACAATAAACTAGGTGTCCATGGGCAATGAGGGGAAACAACACACAGAACCATAGATATATGATATTAGTATAGTATAACAGCAACTGCATATGCATAGAGAAAATGCGCATTTAAACATGGGTTTGAAACCCACCTACTGTGTGTTTATCTTTCGCGCTGCGCACCGTTACGGGCTAGTCCATTTCATTGTGAAAGTAGGGGGTGTAGGGACACGACAAATAACCATGAACTGGACATTTTAACTACTACTTCAAAGTGTCAACGTATTTCTTAAGAATACTAATACAATGCACCATGCTTTTGAAGCGTTCATGATGATAAGGGTCTTTTTCTTTTCTTTTTTTCTTTGTCTTTTTGAGGTTGGTTGGGGGCCCCCCTACTACGACCACTAGTAGGGGGCCCCAAGCAGCCGCTACCTATGCCTCTATGTTAAATCCGCCCCTGTGTGTCTGTCTTGGCAGGGGAGGAGGCTGGAGAAAAACACAAACAAAAGCAAAAATGTATGAGCCATTGGTGCAGTTTAAAATCCCTAAACAAACATTTAAAACACAATATTTTCAACAGGACTGCACAATTACTTGAAAAATTAGGAACAACTATTCAACCAAATCATATTCAAAGCTTTCTTATCTTACAGCCTTACCGGACATATCAGTTCAATTTCTGCAGTGGTTTTAGTCATTATTCACTACAGTAAAAAACAGACACACACTTCTACCATTGCCATTGTTTTGCTAGCTAATCAAACCATGTAGCAAAATTAGATTGATAGATAGTGCTGTACTTGAGTAATGAAATATTACGGAACTGTTTTATTTGAACCGTTCAAGGTTCCTCTGTTGTAGAACTGAACAGAAAAAGAAAATGTAACAGGTCAGGAACAGACAATACAATGACCAATACTCAAGCTATGCATTCAAGTTCACAGGAGATTTCTCCCGATTCCATTGTGCCTTGTCTGTGGGGGGGAAAAAACTCGAACAAAGTAAACTTAAAAGGCATTTCACAACCAAACAACGCAATAACATGTAATGCTGGTGTGCCGTGAGACTTTTTTTTTCCATAGAATACATATATTGTGCTTCGAGAGAAAAGGGTTTGGGGAAAACTGATTTACACCACTGGCATTGCACCTGCTCTATGGTTATAAAAACAAAATGGAGCAAACTAGCCAACACGATATGCTAAATAGCTAGCTCTAGAGCTATGACAAAAGAGTATCTATGATATGTGCTTTAAAAAGAGCCTTCGTCATTAGAAAATGCAATATGTTACTAGCCAGGTTTTTACTTTCTCTCACTCTGCATGTTTTCAATAGCAAATAAAAAATGGATGTATTAACGAAACCTCACCTAACCTCATATGCTGTTGCAGTAAAAGCTTAAGATCATTCTTCCCCATCACCACACTGTAAGGTTAGCTGTTTGGGAAAGGAAATGGCTGACCTAACATACAACGGCCGTGAAAGAGCCAAGAGACTGGAGGCAAACAGTACATCTGCATATCAGAATGCTAACGTTATACTTATTAGCAGCAAGGCTAGCTAGCTACTATGTGTCATGACTGTCAGAACTCGGCTCTTCTGCTGGCTCGTCTTCCAGATACGGCTCGAATCTGTTCGGCTCAATGCCCACAATCACCTTTACAAACTGATCCGGATCATAGTCTTCCTCAATCTCATCTCTGCTCGAGTCTGTGGCAGAAAATTGCTAAAAATTGCTGAATTCTTCACCCTCCATCGCTAGTTGTGTGGCGTGGGAACGGATAAGGTCTACCGCCACGTGACCCAGTGATGTCAGTGGCGGTAGACTTCATTAGTTCCCACGCCACAATTTTCTGCCACAGACTTCAGGTTTCAGGTAAGCCGGCACTGCTTGGCGAAGAGCGTTGTGAAAACCACACTTTGAAACGCTGTACAAACTTAATTTTTCAATCATCGGGTTTACACATGACTTCAAACATTGCTTAACAAGCAAATTTGCTTAACAAGCAAACAAGCTTGCTTAACAAGCTTAACAAGCAAATTTGGCTGCCAGTGCGTTAAGCAAATTTGGCTTGTTAAGATTTCTTAAAATAAGTAATATTTGCTTGAAATAGGCAAAAATAACCTTACCACAAAGCACTAGGTAAGTACAATTTAGCTAGAAACAAGACCAATTAGATTTTTTCATCTCAATATAAGAGTAATAACACTAGGTTAGAAAAGCATTTTTGCAGTGTAGGAGCGGGAGTAATCAAAATTTTTGAAAAAAGATGGCGGACATCGGGACTCATTTACCGTGACATATTTTATGTGAATAAAGGTTATCTACACGACTTGTATACGTCTTATCGACTCGGTTTGTTGTTTATATGCTACACGAATACTGTGAGGTCAAACTGAAATATTGTAGGTCTTAAATTAAGCTCTCAACATCAAGTTAGCTTGTCGCTAATACTATGAGCAAAAACCCATTGTAAACTCATTGTAGCTAGCTAGCTGCTAAATATGTTGCATACAACGTTTTCGTGATTGAACTGGCTGATATGGTTTAGATAGAATAAGTACACAAATTATATGTTGTGATATCTAGTTATCATTCAGTGATGTCTAGTAGTTCAATCAATCTTGGGTTGATTAGTTAGGTATGGCCTCCTGAATGACGTCACAGCAATACAACGGCAGTCTAGTAATACCTGTGATATTGAACAGTGGTATATCAGTTAGCTCCAGGACCAAAGTTGTAAGTTGTTACCAGTGAATAAATATTGTACTGAACTGCAACTGGAGTCTCTCCTATCGTGACATGGTGTCAGACTTTACGGACTTCAAGCCGACAAAGTGAGGAAAAATGCCAAAATTCAACCCACCGGAGCCGTTTGATTTCTCCATGCCAGCGGCGTGGCCAACATGGAGACAACGTTTTTCCAGATTTCGTGTGGCTTCGAAACTGGATAAAGAGAGCGGGGAGGTGCAGGTGAATTCGTTACTTTACTCGATGGGCAGAGACAGTGAACACATCTATAATGCATTTGAACTAGATGAGGATGATGAGTTCGACTATGATATATTGATTGCAAAGTTCGACGACCATTTTGTGCCAAAAAGAAATGTGATTCATGAGCGAGCATGTTTTCATAAGAGAGCTCAGAAAGCGGGAGAATCAGTGGAATCTTTCGTCAGAAGTCTCTACGAGTTGGCTGAACATTGTGAATATGGAATTACCAAGGAAGAACAAATCAGAGATCGGCTAGTGATAGGCATTATGGACAATGAAGTTTCACAAAAGCTACAAATGGAAAAGGACTTGACTCTGGCCAAGGCGGTTCAAGTTGCGCGCCAGTATGAGCAAGTGAAAATGCAGAGCGCGGACAGGGCTGACAGTAGCGCCATGAGCCAAGTGGACGAGGTGAATCGCAAGCAGCGACATGGATTTCCAAAGAGGAGCAACGGAGGACAGCAGCGGCAGTTCAACAAGCAGACTAACAGTGAGTTTAAGCAAGGAAATTGCTCACGTTGCAATCGAATGCATGGTGATACTGACACATGCCCTGCAAGCAATAAGAGGTGCAGGAAGTGTAATAAAATGGGACATTTCGAAATTGCATGTAAAACAAAGATGGTGAAGGAAGTCACAACAGGGCCTAATGTGGAAGTGGAAAATCAAGGAGCATTTTTTCTTGGGTCGGTGACTAAACAGCCAGACTCAGATGAAAGGTGGCATGTCGTGCTCCCAGTGAATGGCTGTAATGTAAAGTTTAAAATCGACACTGGTGCAGACATAACTGTCATATCTCAGTACACATACCAGAGCTTGCCACAGCGCCCCAAACTAGTGACAACAGGAACTGATGTTAGTAGCCCAGGTGGCAGAATTAATTGCATGGGGAGATTTCTCGCAAGAAGTGAGCATAAGGGACAGCAGTACACATTCTGGATCTTTGTGATAAAAGGGCCGTATGCAAACAATCTTCTTAGCAGAGTTGCAGCATGTAAGATGGGTCTAGTCCTGAGAGTCGACGAGATTGACACAGACGTGTTTGGTGATATGGGATTACTGAACTGTGAGCCTGTTAAAATAAAACTGAGGTCAGATGCAAACCCATACAGCCCATTCTGCCGAAAGTGGAGGAAGAATTGAAGCGAATGCAGTCGCTGGGCATCATTGAAGAGGTCACCGAACCAACTGACTGGTGTGCACCTATGGTGCCTGTGATCAAAAAGACAGGTAAAGTCAGAATATGTGTTGATTTAAAGAAACTCAATGAGGCAGTGAGGCGGGAGAGGTTCATGTTGCCGACCTTAGAGGACATAGCCCCCAAGCTCGTTGGGGCAAAGATCTTCTCCACATTGGACGCGTCCAGTGGATTTTGGCAAATTCCGCTGGAAGCCAGTTGTAGGAAGCTAACCACCTTCATCACCCCAGTAGGGAGGTTCTGCTTCCGCCGCCTCCCATTCGGGATTTCTTCAGCCCCTGAGATTTTTCAGCGGGAGATGACTACTCTCCTAAAGGGTCACGAGGGAACCGTTGCCGTGATGGATGATGTGCTAGTCTATGGACGAGATAAGGAAGAACACGACCGTCGCCTGAGCACAGTGCTTCAAACCATCAAAGACTCAGGTCTAAAGCTAAACAGAGACAAGTGTCACTTTGGAAAAACTGAAATACAGTACTTTGGACACATCATTGGACAGGACGGGATAAAGCCTGATACCAGCAAAGTTAAAGCCATATCCGAGATGCCGAGTCCTATGTCAATGAGCTACGCCAAGTGCTTGGACTAGTCAACTACCTGGGGAAATTCTTGCCTGGCCTGTCAACCACACTGCACCCAGTCACAGAGCTGCTAAAGAAAGAGACTGCCTGGATCTGGGGTGAGCCACAAGAGCAGGCGTTTGCCAGAGCAAAAGAGCTGTTAGTATCAGCACCTGTACTAGCCTATTATGACGCCAGTAAAGTGACAGTCGTCAGTGCCGATGCGAGTAGTTACGGCCTAGGAGCCACACTGTTACAGGCACATGGAAGTGAGCTTAGGCCAGTCGCCTTTTGTTCACGCACATTAACGGAAGCTGAAAAAAGATACGCTCAAATAGAGAAAGAGTGCCTGGCAGGAGTATGGGCATGTGAGCGTTTTTCCCGCTACTTACAAGGTATGGAGAGTTTCTGTTTACAAACTGATCACAAGCCGTTGGTTCCATTAATCAACACGTACGACCTGGATAAAGCGCCACTCAGGTGTCAGCGTTTGCTGATGCGCCTTATGCGCTTCAATGTGAAGGCTGTTCATGTGCCAGGGAAGCAGCTTATAGTGGCTGACACTCTCAGTAGAAACCCACTGAGGGAAGAGACAACGTCAGACACCGAGGAGGATGTTAAGGCGTTCGTGGAGAGTGTGGTGACCAGCAGACCGATGTCAGCACATCGACTGGATGACATCAGAGAGGCTACACGCGATGACATTGATCTCCAGATGGTCATTGGGTGGATCAGGACAGGCTGGCCACAGAGAATGGCATACTTGCCATCACTGCAGGGGTTCTACATAGCGAGAGCACATCTATCCGAGTCAGATGGCCTCGTACTGTACCAAGACAGGATTGTCATCCCAGCCACACAGAGAGCAGAGGTACTGTGACAGATTCATGAGGGTCACCAGGGGCTGACGAAGTGCAGGGAAAGAGCCAGGATGTCGGTCTGGTGGCCAGCTATAAGTACAGACATTGTAAAGATTGTGAAGTCATGCACGTTTTGTGTGGAGCATAGACCAACACAGAAAAGAGAGACACTCAAAACAACCCCCTTACCTAAGGGTCCATGGCAAAAAGTTGCAGCCGACCTGTGTGAGCTTGAGGGCAGAAAATACCTCATTGTCGTGGACTACTACTCCAGAGATATTGAAATAGCCCACCTAACTACTACCACAAGCCAACAAGTCATCACGCGACTCAAGTCTATGTTTGTGAGATGGGGCATTCCCCTGGAGTTGGTAAGCGACAATGCTATGCAGTTCACGTCTTCTGAATTCCAAGATTTCAGACATCAGTATGGTTTTACCCATACCACCTCAAGTCCTCATTACCCTCAAGCGAATGGGGCTGCTGAGAGAGCTGTACAAACAGCCAAGCGTATCCTGAAGCAACAAGATCCTCATCTTGCACTGATGTGCTATCGTGCAACCCCCATCAGTGCAACTGGAGCAAGTCCAGCGCAGCTCATGACTGGACGTCAGATCCGAACAACACTCCCGATGCTGGACAAGAAACTGCAGCCTAAGCACATCAGTCATGAACAAGTGCTTCAGAGGGACGACAAAGCCAAAGAAGCCTATCGGTTTTTCTATAACCGCCGACATTCAGCTCGTGCTCTGCCTGATTTACACCCCGGCCAGAGCGTGAGAGTTAAACTTGATGGTGAGAAAGGTTGGAAAACACCAGCGAAAGTCCTGGGTAAATCTCCCGAGCCAAGATCCTATGTCATCAGAACTGACCATGGAATGGTCAGTCGTCGGAACAGAAGACATCTTCAAGTTGTCCCGGAGTCATCTTCCTCAGAGATGCCAGACCAGCAAAACAGTAGTGTTCCTGGATCAACTGGAGGGACCCAGCCAGTGCTCCAGCCAACTACAAGCACTCCACCAAGGTTTACTGAGCCGCCTACAACCCCTAGGGCTGTGAGACTAACCTCTAGAGGTAGAGAGGTTAAAACCCCTCTAAGGTTCAAAGACACTTAGTTAAAATAAAAATAAAAATAACTCTTAAAAGACTCTTATGTTCAAGAAAGAGCAACAAAGTAATACTGATAATATGGCTTATGTTCTAGGAACAGTGACTGTTTGAGGGCAGAATAAACCCTAAGTTACTGTGGACGGAGGGCAGTCTACCCCGATGTCCTAGTTTAGAAAATATATATAAAAGAAAAAAAACCATTCATTTGATTTTAATATTTGAAAATGGCAAGGGAGCTAATAAGGGTAGCAGATAATGTTTTGAAAAATGCAAAGTTGTTCTGTGTGTTAATTGGTCCTGAGGAATATGTTAACTAGAGAGGCAGACAAACATTTGTATATTCTCTTTGGGAAAGGGGAGATGTTGTGATATCTAGTTATCATTCAGTGATGTCTAGTAGTTCAATCAATCTTGGGTTGATTAGTTAGGTATGGCCTCCTGAATGACGTCACAGCAATACAACGGCAGTCTAGTAATACCTGTGATATTGAACAGTGGTATATCAGTTAGCTCCAGGACCAAAGTTGTAAGTTGTTACCAGTGAATAAATATTGTACTGAACTGCAACCGGAGTCTCTCCTATCGTGACATTATAAATTAAAGTAATCAGCACAACATCTTAACTGAACTCTGAACTATTACTGAACTGTTACTGTTAGCTTGCCGCTACAACTTTAACCGAAACCCCATTGGAACACAAAGTTGCTATCTAGCTGGCTGCTAATAAGTTTCATATAACATTACATTGATTGTTGTTTACTTTTCATATGAGCAGATTTTGGGGCGAATGACCCACTTCAATATTAACGATCTCACACTGCAAAAATGCTTTTCTAACCTAGTGTTATTACTCTTATATTGAGATGAAAAAATCTAGTTGGTCTTGTTTCTAGCTAAATTGTACTTACCTAGTGCTTTGTGGTAAGGTTATTTTTGCCTATTTCAAGCAAATACTACTTATTTTAAGAAATCTTAACAAGCCAAATTTGCTTAACGCACTGGCAGCCAAATTTGCTTGTTTTAAGCAAAATCTGCTTAAAACAAGCACATTTGGCTGCCAGTGCGTTAAGCAAATTTGGTTATTTAAATTTAATTATGTATTTTAATGATGACTTTATTGGCAGCACAAAATAGGCGGTTATAACCTCGGCTACAACAGTACTGTGTTGGGTGCTTCCAAAACCACGAGCGCTCAAAAGCTATCCCTATCTGACCACGCCCCCCAGCCGACTTTTCGCGTACCGATTAAACGCAAGACATATCTACCGTGGGCATCCAGGCTGCATGCCAGTGATGTGAACTGAATTAAGTTAAACAGCTGAAGAAAACATTGTGCCTTTCATCTTCAAAAGCTAAAGGTAAGCTCACATAATTTAACTTCTGCCTACTTTTGTAATTTGTCAGCGATATTGAAAACCAAAATGTAGGCTATGTAAATGACCAAGACCTCTGGTTGAAGTTAACTTTTTAGCAAACAAAGCTAAGCACAGTTGGCGTTGATGTAGAGAATTGGTAATACTTTGTACTAGATCTGAGTTCGATGATAATCAGAAGAGCCAAGAGCCATCAAGATTGAGGAGAATTGGAGCTGGTTTAATAATATACACACGCCGAAGACGTGGAGACAGGACTCCGGAATCCAAGATCTAACTAGCCACAGATTTCATGCACATTTTATAGTCAACAAGTACCCTGAAATATACGTGACTGTCTCCTCTCAGATGACATTTTAGAAAGTTACTTCCAAATAAGAGAGAGTCTGTTTAAAATAGGTGGAGACAGTCCGTCTAAAGGGAAGCGGCAGGTGGCGTCCAGCTGAGTGTCATCTTAAGCAAAACCCTCTTTGTCTAGCAGTTAGGCCTAAAATACAGTGAACTCTGACCTCTGCTTTCCCATTTAAGGTACACTGGAGCACCCAAGAGCCACACTTATTAATACAGAAAGAGGAGATGCTTAGATTAACTTAGAACTTGATAATTTCAGGCCTACATCCGCCCCTTTGTGGATTAATCCACACCTTATCCTAGCACATGTTATAACCCAAACATTTATCACTATACTATACAGCAAACAAGCACAGTTTTACTTATACAGTAAAGCCTACAACTAACCTTATGCTAAACATCACCTTACTCCAAACATCCAATACAGCTATGTCACCAACTTCCAGTAGTTTACATCACAGAGCAATAATGCCTCCCTAGGGTACGCCTAGGAGAGTTTTACACACACACAGACCATGGAACATTCCCATATGGCCTGTCATATGAAAAATAAAAAATACACAAGTATGGAAATATAGCTTCGTCTAAAAAGCTACAAGCACATTTGTCTATTTTACTAAGGCACTCTCTGTTTATATAAACTATTACACACACAATTTTACTATAGACGTTAACTTCACTATGGATACTCAATTTCTTTTTACCCATTACACTTTACCATTACGCTTACATTCTTCTCTAGGAGGTGTAGTTCCCTGAGAGGCCTTTCTGTATGTGATGGAAAATCCTCTAACAAATAATAATACGCCCCTTTGTTCACATCATACGTTATTACATTTTCCCTGAGTTATTACATTATACTCATAAGTAAATCAACTACTGCATTATACTTTTAATACATAACACATGACTGCTGGTGTTGTGATTCTTCAACTTCCTTTGAGTCTGCCGTAGAATCAGAGGTTGCGATAGTGGTAAACCACTTATCGCTCTGCCTGGCGAGGGCAGACTAGCACTTGATTTTGGCCTGCTACTTTGTTTGTTTCTTTTTTTCCAGGGCTAATATGGTCTAGTCACCTAGTTCCCATATGCCACCGTTGTAGTCAGGACTGCCTCCCTGACCCATAATGTCTTAGTTGCTCATAACCTGTAATATTTCAAGCGCTTCATCGTTACCATAAGACATTGTTAACCCCACTCGGCTTTCACTTTTATCAACCAACACTGTCATCTGGGTAAATTGAGAAGCTATTGCTCTGACTGCAAGTGACCTGCAACAAGGAATAACACAACATACAATTAGACTGAACACCAATACGATTAGTGCAATGATACCAAGTACTGAAGCAAACCAGGTCCCCCATCCCCCGAAGATGCTCTTGAACCCGTCTGCTAATACAGAACCCATCTCAGGGGGCCTGCATTCTGCTTCAGCTCTGTCCGTAAATTAAACAGTTTGTTCATTGCTATTGTGAAATTCCCACCAGGTGCTGTGTCCACGTTAATAACTTTTATTTGTTGCATTATGGCTACTCTAGCACATTTCCCTGTCCAATCATGAGGTAGCGTGTTTCTTAATCCATATTCTTTTCCACAAGCCCACCATATATCAGCTAATGGAGCATCCTGTGGAGAATGGGGGAAATGATATGCATACATAAATGTTCTTTGACCGTCTGGGAATCTATCCATTTTAGTACAGTTAGTCATGCCTGGTTTACATCTGATAGGAACAAGTCCTCGCAATTCCCATGCTTGCCTGTATAACTTGGATTTCTTATTTGAAGTGTTAAAAGGACCACTGGTAACCAGTGTCCAAGTTCTATTACAATTTCCTTCAAAAATACCCACATGCTCTTTATTAGTCATGTCAAAACATTCGTAATTGAAATAATCTTCTACAGTGTACTCACGGATTTCCGCTAAATCAGTTTCTGGCCAATTGTGTACATCTAATTTACAATGGTCTCGTAATGTGTATGCAACACCCTTTTCAACATGAAATGTCCTATTCCTATGTGAATGACTTCCCATGTATATCATACAACAGTTCTTTCCTGCAATGACAAGAAACATTCATTCACTGCAGCATTTCCATGACCTTCACAGCCTCTCATCCAGGTCGAGCTGCTGCAACAGAATGCTTCCCATTCTAACCCTGATACAATAAATTGTAGTAGTCCCATCACCTTGTGGTCCTGAAATTGTACAAAAAGTTAGTACAATATTAGACACTAGACCCTTGATATCACCATAGGCTGGAAGCTCTTTTTGTTTAAAATCTTCACCTATACCCAATCTCCTGACTGGATCAGTCCATCCGCATCCACCTGTGTATATATAATCTCCAAAAATTAGAAATGACAGGTACACATAATTTCCACATGCTCTAAAAGTGTAATATGATTGATGATTTGCAGTACTTGTATTCCATGCTTCCTATACATTCCTATTGTTATACTAAAAGCATTGCTGTAATGCTAAAACTAAAATAATATCACATATTTAAGAAGTATACTTACCCTCTCTTAATTTTGGTCCTGTCCTTAGACATTCCTCAATCAATCATATAAATCACTCCATATCTCCAATACCTTTTCATATCTATGTAGTACGTAACTACCTATACGATCACACCTTTTAGTGTAAAGTATTATGCAAAAGTTTTATCCGCACTCCTTTTCTCTGATTAGAGATGCTACAAACATAGCATTATACAATTTGCAATCCCAAACTTCCCATAATAGGGTGACCATAACCCCAAATTCAAAATTATTCTCATATACCCCCCCTTACGCACTTAAACTCAAAGTGCGTACAAAACAACAGGGCTAATAACATGTACGAAGTTACCATGTGGCCATCATAGTACATTCATATTTTATCATGCCCGCAGTTAATCCCCTTTTTTTATCTAATGGTCTTATTCCATCAAGCTTCATCACATATTTCTCAGTATATTTTCTAGTACTAAGTTTACTGCAAAGTAATTATTGAATCCTATGTGGCAAACAACCAAAGCCCACATGGCTTATCACATATATAATGGCTAACCCCCCTTAGTAACATAATAATAACCAAACGGCTTACATTGATGTTCACAATCTGCATACTACATCAACCCTACTCAATACCAGGATATATCACTAGTAAACTAATACTTCACAGGCATGGCATTCCTACCTCATGCCCCTCACCCACTGAAAGTACAATTACACGTGGCATACCTTCCCTTGATGCCATTTCTGTTCCTCAACAAAAACCCCTTAGTGTAGATATAACAGCCAAGCCTGTAAGAGACACTTAAAACCACATATATTTAAATATACCTTCATGTGTTAACATAAAACTAACACAATTCCCCTCTCACATCTTCACTGTTTGGAAGATTCTCATTTTTCCTCACGGACTCACAGACACGCCCCTTCCTATCACTCAGAAGAACAGCAACTTCAATACTGCTACATGTCTTATCCAGTGTGCGATAGCTGAACAAAAACCACACATACCTATCTTCATCACACAAACACACAAGCATACCCACAAATCTTTGAATTACACACATCCATACAGTCCCACTCATATTACCGAAACTGTGATTCCTTATTGGAATATGTGTTCTCACCTGACACCCCCTTAATCTCAAGCCAACCATTCCAAAACTCCTTCAAACCTCCCTGTCATTTACATAAGCCAAAAAACACCATACCCCTAATGGCCTAGTTCTAAGTTTCACTGACTCCTGCACTTTGTATAAATAAGAATACTGATAAGAGAACCTTTCAATACTCTACTCCTTTTTTCTCCATGTCTCTATTTTCTCCGTATTTCTCTCCTGTTTACCATGTCTAATTTCGAAATTCTAAATGCATATCTAGTTAAATCTATCTTAAGTGTTTGTGTTGAGCATCATCTCATCTTTTAAACCCCTTATTAACCCTATCTTTATATGACATATAATGGATATACTCACTATCAATAAGGATCATTTACTCTAAACCTGTGTTTTTGTAGGTGTAACAAAAGTCTGAAGGACCATCATGTTACCTGCAGTGAAGTTCTCTATCAGCTTGGTTTGATTACATTTGCGGCGTAAGAAGTGCTTGGAGAACCATTGTGAGGCATGGTGTCTGATTAGTCAAAGAAAGTCCATCCAGGGCACACTCAATTTAAATTCTCATATGGCAAAACACATAATTCTCTAATAAATGAATAGGAGTATGATTTTGAATGAATATGGGCATCCTCACTTCCTTCCCACTCATTTTAATTGATACTGGAATTGTAGAATTCACTAGGCCTGTTATTACTACTACACACCCCAGTACAGGGAAACTAGACCCCCTGGTTTCACCAATTCATGGCTGAGCATACCCTCGTCCCACCACATAGTACATATACTTGAGAGAAGTCCTTGCTGTGTGGGTGGTCATGTCGGAGGCCTATTCACCTGCCACCTCCCTTCACCCCTTTCTCCCTCTTTCCTCTGAGGGCTGCTGCCACTGTCGAGATGGCTGTGTCCAGTTGGATTGTTCATAAGCTGGTCGTGAGCTGCCATGAAACTTTTTTTGGGAGGGAATTGCTGTGCAGACGCCAAGCAGACTGCGACACAGGCATGAATTGCAGTCTCAGGCCAGATGCAAGGGCCTGAGCTATCTTTGTCCTTCTCACATAGTCCAGTTAGTTTTGCATTCAGATCTTAGGCATAGATCCAAGCAAGATGTTTTCTTTCCATCTCTCTTTCCAGACGAGTTGTATTGGAGCACTTTCTTGCACATATGGGTAGTAGAGGTCAGCCCAGCCACAACCTGATGTCCCCACAGTCAATAGGTTATATGTGTTGGCCTTTCTTTTTCCTTTCTATCTACACTCCCCTCAGAATGTATTTCTACTCAGCTCTGGTATAAAGCATTTTCCTGCTATTTCTGATTCTTAATTACTGCCTTCTCTGCTTTCTCTATTCTTGAATTATCTCAACACTTTCCCTAATGGACTATGTGCTGTCTCTTTTACTCCTGTTTAAACCTTAATGGGAGCACTAGTGTAAACAAATCTGGCTGTGGAACTTTTCCTTTTCCACCTCCCTACTAAAGTTACCTAGAAGTTATATTTACAGATCCCCATCAATTACTGTTTACTTTTTACTTTAAGTTATAATGCTTTTTATTTTGTTCCCTTTTCTGGACTGTCTCCAACACTCAGACATCCCCACACCTCAGCCTGCATTCTCCACAAACTTCTCAATTGCCTTATCATTTTATCAAATAACTTTTTCCTTATCCTATTTTCCTTGGCCTTAAAGCATTAAAAATCAATGTCTCTTCTTTCACAATTTTCTTTATCAAGTGCTCCATGTCTGCCTTTGAGCAATCCTGTTTTATTGTTTCCGTCACAAATCCATTAATGAGAACAATTATTTCATCTATCTTACCCCAAAACTTCTCATAGTATTTGTTAATGACCCCGTTTTCTTTGATATTTCCAGTTGGTCAACGGCCCACTGAAACTCTACGTTGTTTTCTAGTAATCTATGTTAACGGGTGGTTGGGCGTCGTTCAAAGTATTTAACACAGGAGATGAAAAGGAGGTTTCGCAATGGTGGCAAGATTTATTGTATTCCACACAGCATCTATCTCCTTCATCTAACACACACACTCACCGATTCATTCAACGCATCTCTGACATCAGAGCTCCTCAAACTGTACGGGTCACCCCGAGGTACAAACACCCCAGCGCGAACAAAATATAAACACGCCTGCCAGCCTACCTAGAGGCGTAGCACATAAACTACCTTACAGGACAATCAGATTCTGTCCATTTTCCAAATTTATCTCTAATCTTATCTGGTGGTGCGCTGATCTTTTGTCTCAATTTTGTCAAATCTTCCTTTGTAGTATGACTATAATCTTCCCCCGCTATTATTGTGTCATCAGCCAGAGACCAAAATGCAGCGCTAATGCCTAGTTTCTCACTTGCTTCCGACAAATACAATTTGCTTATTTCTTCCAACGCCATCCTTTGAATTCAAATTTTTACCACAGCTCTATGTATTATAATTATTCCTCTCTCTCTTTTCTGACTATAACCGTATACTTTAAACTATATTACTGTACTTTGAAAAATAATTCTTTGCTTAAAGCTTACTCAAGGATTTTCCTCTTCCTCTGTGTGACAAGGAGCAGTACGGGAGGGGCTAACCCCTCCTTTCTCTGCTTCTCCTACGCGCTGTCCCTCTGTCTCTCTCCCTTGATGACAGAAAATAACCCGTATGGCAGGATGATATGGCCCTAACCTTTTTTCCCTACTCACAATTCTGTCAAATAACATTAATTACAATGTCTTTTCCACATATAATTTTCTCAACAAACAATTTAGTTATCTCGCTGCCCCACATTTAAATTTCTTACGATCACCTAATATTTTTGCCAATTTAAAAATACTCACAATAACCTATAATGTAGCCTACTGCTTATCATCATACAAGTCTTCCAATTTAAACCCTAAATTCAATTTACTAATGTATTCTTTTTAGCTTATGTTTCTTCCAAAAACTTAAAAACACCTCTAAAACTTATATTTTAAACTTTATAACAACAACAATCTCAAATTCTCTAGAATTCACTATACTCACAATGCAGTCTCTTATCTGCTTTCTCCACTAGTCACGAAATTACCTTTAAAGGAATATTCAATGACAATTTCTCATTTCAATGACAATTTCTCATTTATGATTCATTGACAATTCATAACTGAACAACTGCGTGTGGTGTTTATACCGGTATGTCTGTTGCTTAGGGAAATGTGTCAATCTTGTTCTCCCAGCACCCTTGTGTTTTGTACCTTATGTGTTAAATGTATTTACCTTATTTTCAGTTTAAATGCTTAATACTTCAACTTACAATATTTCACAGAATCGTCATTCTTTGAAACTACACATAACATAAATACCACACTCTTCACCGAAGAGAGCATTACTCATAGCGCTACACTTTATATAATCTGCATATATTTCCACTGGCTGTACATTCACTTTCCCAGGCCCACACACAGTCATACGTTTGCAAGGAGTTCCTCTCCTAATTTGCACACTTTCTCACTCGCAGAGAAGTCCTGTTACCTTCACTCTGCACACCCAAGCCTTATCAATGTTGAGATCCTCTCAATAATCACACGGCCTGAAATCATCTCATCCGTAATTAAGAAATGCAAGATCCTCTTGCAGTCACACGGCATGAAATCATCTCATCCGTAATTAAAAAATGCAAGATCCTCTTGCGGTGACACGGCATGAAATCATCTCATCCGTAATTAAAAACAAATGCAAGATCCTCTTGCCTCCACCCGGAATGAAATCTTTCATCCGTAACCTTTACAAAAAATGTGATGGCCGCTCACCGCAATTTTCTCATCCGTAACCTTCACTAGACGCGATACATTCCTCCAAATCCGTACATATCTTAATATACGGAGAGTTCCATATATCTATACATTACACACGGTTAGTCCTCTAAATCTATTCATTAGGCTATACCTAAAAACAGAGAGTTCCATTCATTCCGTAAACACCGAAAACATAGACGCTGATACAAACAACATATATTCTTTTATCTTTATGTTTTATTCCAATGACTTAAACAACACATAGGCCTAACATTTAACACTTTCACAATTTAACATACTTTTTCAACGCAGAGATCTCACAATCAACTTTCTTTAACATTAGCACCTTTCTTTGTACATTAAACACCTTTCTTTAATTATCACGTTAATCAACAGAGATCCTCTCCTATCCGTTTTTAGATGCGTCCGGCATCTCTATAAGAGGGTATGTCCGTCCGCCTGTCGGTCGGTCGGTCTGTCTGAAACGCATTCTTTCAATTGTAATTCCCTCCTGTGTCCACAAGGTGGCAGAGTTGAGTTGACGCATCTTGTTGTCCGCTCGGACTCGTTACTATAGGCTACCATCCACTCGTAACTCAGGCCCACAACCACTCACAATGTAAGGAGCTCATCTTCAACCTGCAATCATTCTTTCTCGCAGAGAGCTCTTCTCCAATCTGCACATACCGAACCTTTATTCTAAAGAAATATACCAACGTTTTTACTACCGTATATGCCTGTAGCGTTTGTACTCCTACTGCGCATGCGTAACTCTAAGCATGCTGGGAAGTGGAGTTCTAAACACTATCAGCGCATAACATCATACCATTTAACCGAAAGCACGGCGAACTCCTCTCACTCGTAAACTTTCACTTTAGACACGATATACACAATACGTACACACCAAGACATTGGTATACAAACATACACTTCAACAAACTTCACCAAGACATTAGTATACAAACATACACGTTCTACAAACATAAGACATATTATTACCAGGTATTCCAATGTTCCTCAACCTTAAGACTCTTTAATTTAGAGTTCTTTAACTGAGGACTACGTCAGGATAGCCGTAATCGCTTCTGACTTCACTCAGCTGCATATATTTTAGCAAAAGTATGCCATCCTTACCAATTAATGCGCGCTTGCAGCTGACCGAGAGCCAGGCGGCGAAAACCACATCTCCTGACGCTTTCTTTGTCCTTATTCAGTACCTTTCGCGGTCGACAACTATGATGTAGAGAATTGGTAATACTTTGTACTAGATCTGAGTTCGATGATAATCAGAAGAGCCAAGAGCCATCAAGATTGAGGAGAATTGGAGCTGGTTTAATAATATACACACGCCGAAGACGTGGAGACAGGACTCCGGAATCCAAGATCTAACTAGCCACAGATTTCATGCACATTTTATAGTCAACAAGTACCCTGAAATATACGTGACTGTCTCCTCTCAGATGACATTTTAGAAAGTTACTTCCAAATAAGAGAGAGTCTGTTTAAAATAGGTGGAGACAGTCCGTCTAAAGGGAAGCGGCAGGTGGCGTCCAGCTGAGTGTCATCTTAAGCAAAACCCTCTTTGTCTAGCAGTTAGGCCTAAAATACAGTGAACTCTGACCTCTGCTTTCCCATTTAAGATACACTGGAGCACCCAAGAGCCACACTTATTAATACAGAAAGAGGAGATGCTTAGATTAACTTAGAACTTGATAATTTCAGGCCTACAGCGTCAGCTAGCGGAACGGAGTCGAATATCAGCACGCGTCGAATATCGGCCGCATACCACGTTGTCATGTTTACATTCACTCTAGTGATCAACTTCGGACACCAATGGAGAGAAACGTAATCTCCCACAAAAATATGGCATTTAAGCTTTACTTGTGGAAAAAAATCTCTCTCGAAAACCGTTGGTTTGGTTAAGTTTATACCTAACGTTAATCTATAAATAGACATAGAATAGCGATTTCTTAACAAAGCGGCCGATATCCTACACAGTTAGCTGTCTTAGTTTGTGATATAATAGCTAGTAGCTGCAGTTAGCTCTTAGCTGGCTAGCTACTCTATATGTTAAGGATCCCCCACACTGACTGAAGCTTTGACTTGAAGTTCAAGATTTGTTTCTTTCTGAAAGAGTAAGAACCCTTTTCTTTAAATTACAGATGGAGCAATTGGACAAGACAACACAGTCACTTCTGGAAGGTAAGTCTATGATAGTAGATATGATAAAAGATGGTTAGATAAAGCCAAAGATTGTGGCTAGACTGGCTATGCATGTTTTCCATAGAAGTGAATAGTTACCTGGCTGGCATGGAGTGGCAGTAAGACATGTAATGACAATAGTAATACAAACTTAAAGCTGTGTAAGGGATAATGTACATTGAGGTGGTCATTTTCGCCACATAGCCGACATGCTTCCACTCTTTTCCTTGAATCCTCAGTGCTCTTAAGTATCCATAGTTTCAGGGACATCATAAATATTGCTGATTAACTCTTACCACTTTGTTTGCAGCTGCACAGATCATTGCCTTGTTGGAGGCGCTCCCAAAAATGTTCCCTTCCCCAGCCGTCCCTCCAAGAAAACTCAAGACGGCAAGTGATGCACTATACAATGTCCTTGAGGTGGGTTTTAGTGTCAGTACATAATGCTTTCAATTGTGAATTTCATGTGTTCGGTTTAACTTCATTCTGCCCCCCTCCCCCAATTTGTTGCCTTCAGCCATCTGAGGACACCAATGTCTTCTTGCGTAAAAGGCCGCTTAGCAGTCCTGTCGTCATCATCGACTCCAACTATGTGCTTCAGGCAATCAGCACTACCCCACTGACGACCTTGCGAAGAAACATGCTTCCGGAGTCCCTCATGATACTGATGGGATGTTGCCATGTGTGCCAGTTCACCTATTCCAAGTGAATTGCTACGCTATTGTCCATAATACAAACAGATGTGCTGTACTGAAAGATTCTATTGACGTGAGTGAAAAGATGACAACATATAAAAAGGTGCTTGCTGACCGGCAACAATTCATCCAAACCTAGTCTGTCTCTCCCTCTCCTCTTTGTCAACCTCTCTCTGTATGTCACTATTCTCTACTTGGAGATTAAGGGCTGATGTATTGGGCCTTATTGAAAAACCATTTGCAGTCGAGTTGAAAGTTGTGTTATTAGGTGAGTAGGTATTTTTTTTTTATTGAAAGTGCTTTAAATATGAATTTTTTTAATCTTGTTTTCAAAGATTAATCAAATTATTGTTGTATACTATTATATTACATCTCATAAAAAATAATATACAGGATTTTTACACAAAATAATGCCATTAAAACCAACTAATAACAGCACATTTCTGTAAATGTAAGCATTATTACTCGTATAACAATGTTAATTTACAATCTTCATGGGCAATTTAATATAACAGCACATTTCTGTAATTATCCAATAAATGGATTTAGTGTGTGAACAAGTGATAGAGAGAGAGGCATATTCTCAAAGGCTGAAAGATCAGGTAAGTGACTACACTGTAATTTTTTGTAATAATAAACGGTAATTTTCTGACAGCTGGGGCGCCAGAAAAATACTGTAAAATAACATTTTAAAAATATTAAATTACTTAGAAAAATGGTAAATAATGTTCGTAACACAACGTTTATTTACCATTTTTCTAGGTCATTTAATTGTTTTAAAATGTGAAAAAGTTGTAATTTAATGTTAAACAACCTGAAAATAAGGCAAAATCTTGTTAAAATTACAACTTTAAACTGTATTTTAATTATGAAAAATAACCATATTTTTACGGTACAGTAATTTTCTGTTATTTCACTGTCTTTTTCTGGCGCCCTAACTGCCAGAAAATTACCGTTTTTTTTACAAAACATTTTTTTTACAGTGTAGAGTAAACCAATCAATGCAGAAGGCATCTTTGGCTTTTGATACCAGAGAGACAGGGACAGACTGGGGCTCAAAAAAGGCCCTGGACTTTTTCCAAAATTTAGGCCCACAGCCCATACGCGATTTTGTGTTTAAATATCCACTTGTCAGCGTTCCAAGATACTATACCACAAGCCTACTAAACTGAAGATATTCACAAATAAATAAATTTCACAATCAATAATAATTTCTGTGGTGTTTATTTATAACAAAGGTACAATAAAAAAAAAAGTATTTTGAGAACACTTTCAAAGAAGGTAGGCCTAACCGGTATTTTAACTTGAACTTAAAAATGTACTTAATGCTCTGGCAGTAAAAGCTTCCTCAACAGGGTACTGGTCTCTCCAACTCTATGATGAGCTCATTGTCCAGGGACATTAGGATGTCCTTCTCAGTGGCCATAAGCATAAATGCTTCAAGGTGCTCCTGAGAATTAGGCTAGTGCTCCTTAATCTGGACTTGATGTATTTGAGGACAGAGAAACTTCTCTCACAGGCTACTTGGGTCACAGGAAGAGTGAGGAGAAATTTGTAACCTAGGCCCAGGATATGGTACATGCATCCGTTAGGAGGTTGTATCTTGACAGAATCTGATAACAACATACTGGGCAATCTTTGCATGATTTGCACGGGCCTTTTTTGAGCCCCAGTCCGTCCCTGACTACTTGTAATTAGACTCATTAGACCAGGGGTCTTCAACGTTTTTCAGGCCAGGGACCCCCAAACTGATGGCGAGATGAGCAGGGACCCCCTACTATATAAATTGCATAAAATTTAGTTTATAATATACTGGGCCTAGTGCCAAATAAACATAGCTACCCTGTTATTGTGTCGATGGCACACATCCTCCCACATTACTGAGATGTATCTTCTTTTCAATTACTCCTGACTGACACGATCCAACGGATGACGGAGGAGGAGTCTGGAGTTGTGTTGACAACATAGATGTTAAAGTGAGATTGACAGGTCAACAAACCAATCACACCGCTAGCAAGTTGTTAAGATTGTAGTAGCATGCTAACATTAGCTAGGAGGCTCACACACCTCGCAAATCCTCACTTATTTTTCAGTTACAATTAACGTTTTTTGACCTTGTACAGTGTCTATTTCTCTTTATTTTAATTTTTTTTTTAAATCTAAGCAAAAAAATGTCAAACTTACAATTTATAGGTACAAACAAGACCAGCTATGGAGTTTGGTCTGCCATGTTTTATTTTTGACCTTCGCGCTCTTTAGATTTGAGCAGAAACGCGATCTGATTGGCTAGTGCCTGTGCATGAAAGGTGCTGTGAGTGAACCGGTGCCCAGCTTGAGAGAGCTCCTGTGGGTAGCTGAATGTGTCGATTGGACTGAAAGATAACGTCTTCTCGATCAATTTATAAGTTCACTACAATATGTTGGATTTATGTTAATGTAAATTTAAAGGGAATAAATACAATTCTGATTTGGAAGACATTTCAATTTGTGGAAAAAAAAATTGGTTTATTTTTTTTTTTAGAAATATTAAAAAAAATTATCTTATCAACCAAAGATTTCGCGACCCCCCTGCAGTACCTCTGCGGACCCCCTGGGGGTCGCGGACCCCCTGTTGAAGACCCCTGCATTAGACCATTTGGTAAAAGAGGGCAGAACAGTGTTTGTGTTTGAATGTGTGAGAGGGAGAGAGGGCGAGAGAGAGAGAGGGAGAGAGACTACTAAAAGGCTACGCTCCCTCTCCAAAACATAAAACTAGCCTATTTTCTTCCCTTTTTCTTACATATCAAAAATGACACTGGAAATTAATGAAATAATCGCGAACTACGAAATGACGGTGTTATTTTATCATTTCCCATATTGCGTTATTATTTTACGCATTAACGCTGTCAGCTCCAAACACGTCAAGTTGGCCTGCCCCGAACCGTGCTGAAAACTCGACGTTCATAGCAAGATTATCCAAATAAATAGGTGAGCGTATAGCCTACTTATGTAACTACTGCTTCTGCAACTTACCGGTACCTCTCGCTCTTCTGCACTGGTCTGTCCCTGCACTACCGGGGGATGCACAGCCTCAATCTCAACCGTCCTGCGGAGGCTCATTAGGCCTACTAAATAACTCTGTAATCTTTTTGCATGTTGATGCCTCAACCGCCAATAATTTGGCCTTCTTTTCTTTCGACTTTCCCAGCCACCTTTCTCCTTGCGCTTCCTACCTGACATTCCTTCTTCTTTATGTTTTTTGTTTGTTTTAACATTGGTACCTTTTCCCCGCGTAGCCTAATCATTTATCGTAATAGCGCCCTCTGTTGTTTTGACGTTAATATCGCTAGTATTTTTTTTTCCTACGATGAACACGTCGGCCTAGGCCACATAAAGGGACGGCCGTTCTGGACTTTGACAGAACGTCCTACCGGTCAGTCCGCCCCTGCAGAGAGACTAAGGTTCATGGCAGGTCATGCACAAGATGTGTCATGTTGAGTAATGCATGTGTCCTCTTAAGTAGTGCAAGGGTATGAACATGACTCACTTTGTTTGTCTTCTGCAGTAACTCAACCACAAAGTCGAATCTTTTTATCAATTGGCTTCTGGTGAAACCAGTTTTGGTAGCAAGGATTCACAGTGTTGCTGAAATGAAAAAAGTCCTCTTTGCCCAAGATTTTCGTATTTCTGTGATCAACATATATAAGTCCTTTAAGAGATTAATCAAATTTTTTTCAATGCTTCAATTTAAAAACAATGCCTGTGATGATGAATAACCATGTGCTATTTCCACAATTGCGCAATAAAAGAGCTGATAGCACAAATTGTGGATGAAATCTGTTTGTTCGTGTACAAGATAATCCTTCCAGGACTGTTGTGTTGCAAGAGTTTGTTATGATGTTTTTGAGGCTTGACAACAAACTACAAAAAATAAACAGATGTATTACCTGCGTATTGTTTTAAATGTCACACCTAAAAGAACCTGCATGGGTCACAGTAACAACTCAAACAAGAACGTCAATACAACAACATAACATTCTAAAAAAATTGTCCTTACCTAAAGAGTTGAATAGCCCAACTTCATTGAACAAAGGGGCCAGCTATAAATCCGTGAGAAACCTATGTCATTTAAAGGTAAAAGCCCTGCTTCCTGGTCTTTGTTGCAATAAAGACACTCCCCCTTAGATTCCATCACAACAATACATGTGTGTGTAGGGGTGTGACTGTTGTGTTTGTGTGTGTGTGTGTGTGTGTCTGTGTGTGTGTATGTGTGTGTGTGCCTCGACACTCATTGGGCCCTATCTTGCACCCAGCGCAATTGACATTGTCACCGACGCATGTATCATTCCTATCTTGCACCCGGCGCACAGCGGGATTTTCCCTCCAGAGGTGCGCGTCGAAATGAACTTGCGCCGACATGGGCGGGGCGGAACACAGAAGGCGTTTGTCAGGCTGTTACGTGGCCCTCTTTTGCCATCCTTGGTTTTGGCTTTCACTGGTTATGATTGTCACCACTAATTGTTGCCTTGATTGCGCTCTGCTTCCTCTAATGTGATTGTGTGCAGGTGTGCCCATGGGAAGGAGTGCCCTCATTGGCCGAGCCGTGGATAAAAGTTCCAACCTCCAATTTCCACGCTCTCTCTGCTCTGCGCTCTCATGCTGCACGTCGCGTTCTAAGAAGCTCTTGGCAAATACTCAATTACTCTGCCCTTAGCCGTAAACTCATTATTGTCTTACTTTGAGATAACGTTGACTTTTGTAACTGGTGGCGAGGTGGTGATTATTTTTTCTTTGATCTTTGAGCACGACATAGGTTTTAGTTAAGGAGTCAGGAAGCTTGCGGAAGATTCACGTGTTTTCATTTCGAGGAGGTAAGGAAGTTTCTGGATTTTAAAGTTAGGTTTTTATAATAGGGTTTTTCTTTTCCTCCAAGACTTTTGAGTTACGTGACATCCTCTGTTTTGTTGTTGTCCAGGCGTCCGACGCCGTTTTTGTAAACTTTTGAGGTCTTGACAAATAAAAATCGCCATACTTGACCCCGCTCCAGTTGTTTCCTGGTCTTTATGTTCCACTCCCATGTTTATTTAAAATGGGTTTGTAACACAGGCGCAAGTGGTATTTTGCAGTTTCAAAACAACACTGCGTCGTTGACCAGAAAAAACCTAGTCTAATGCCAGAGGCGCATTGTGTAGAGTCTGTAGCGCGTATTCAGACGCTATTTTAAGGACGCGTGCTTGGCCGCACAGTAGGCTACACCTTACTTCTCTCATCTACACGAGAGATTTACACCAATTTTTTGGCAAGCCATATATAATTACAAGGAAAATAAAGTATTTACCATATGAGGAAATCATTGTGATATCCATATCCAAGATATTAAAAAAATAGGCATACATCTAGCGTACACATTGACCCAAATGATTCAGGTTAATTGTAATGGCGGTTCTGATGTCTGCGATCTCCTGGCAGATGAGCTGGGGACAGACGCACACTGTCCCTATCACAGTCTGCAATAAGTTCGGCTATACATGCAGTTACGTCAGGTCTAGTCCGACATGCTGGGGAATTCATAACATTTCCCGTAACACCCGACAGCCAAGAGAGGGCTAAGCAGGCGTTCTGGGAGAAGTATGGGTTCCCTGGCATCCTTGGCGCGTAGACTGCACCCATATGGACATACGTGCCCCCCCAGTGTTTAACACAACATTGCCATGAATCATGGATGTGTCAATGACATAAATGAGGATAGATTAGAGGACTTTAGAAGACCTGAGGTTGAACTGCATGTGCCGATGGGTGCAATATTATTACCATGCATACATAACCTAGTGATTCAGTGAGGGTGAACCCAAAACATCGGAAAGTATGTTTTTGTGAATTTTATTTCAAATATGTTGCCACCAAAAAACGAATGCTAGTAACTGAAAAAATACAAACGAGAAATGAAAAGTAGGAACATTTCCCCAAACAAGCATGGGAAAATATTGCCGTGATTGTTTCTGGTAACACACGTTCTGGTGGCCTCACGGTCTTCCTCCAGGTAATTCCGCCATTATAATAACAAGCCGCTATGGAATATGCGCTCCTCGCTCTAAAAGGGAATGTGAGATGACGCTCTGATTGGTTTATTGCATATTACGCCCAAACCACACCTATGGCTGAGTAACCTCCTTTGGACCACCCCATTTGATGTGTTTTTTCCGCCGCTATAATAGCAAATGCGCCATAGAGCCGCCCACACAGCTACTTGCTTTTGGCGCTGTTCTACTTGCATTTCTGATCGTTAAAATAGGGCCCACTGTGTTTGTCAGGGACCAGGCAGTAAGGCTTTCGTGACGCAGTTTGTAGGGCTTCAAAAATGGGATTTATTAAATAATGTTCTCGAAATAACCAAATCCTATCAACCAATATCAAAACATCAAAACAGAAGAAGATATAATTCTAGGCCTAGGAGGTCAACTGAACAGAACATAAAGCATACTGTCAACTTATAAGCAAACCAAACACAAAAGACTAACCTCTCGAAAGAACAAACAGAGGAGCCTATATACAGACTGGCCAAACCAATAAACACCACAAAGGGGTAAAGAAAAAAATCATCATCATCTTGAACCAAACAAGACAATTTAAGCCAGTTCCACATAAGAATAAAGGTAAATACATCATATTTCTTCAATAAGAATAAACATAAACAATAAGCAACGGATAAACTTAATCTTTGTTAACCAAATTAAATATCCTCTCCCCCATGACGTGTCTGGACTGGTGGTGACTTCCGGAGGACTCTTATTCTGACAGGTCGCAGACAGGAAACCCTTTGACCGCTGGAGGATCCAGGAAGCCACGCCATGCTCCCACCACGCCACGGTAGCTTAAATAACTCAAACCATTGTAAGTAAACGAAACAAACGCAATATACAGAGCTGTAACTTAATACATTCAAATGCCAAATAAAGTTCAGAATGATTAACTAAAATAAACGTGTTGTGTGTCTTTGTACTGTCACGTAGATGGAAGTTATTGTAACTACATAAAACCGGTTAGTATGGGAAATGCTAGTGGAAATATCTATTAACGTGCGTGAACTGAAATAACTTAAAGATAATCCATCACGTGTGGAGGGAGTAGGCCAGGTGTACCAATGGCTCTACTGTGCTGGCAAGGTCTGAATGTGCGGCAGCGGCGGCGGCCGTCACAGTGTTCCTGCAGGTGAGCCGGGCGGAGGGTTTGCTCCTGCAGGTGCGGAGGACGGAGGGGGAGGCCGAGAGGAAGGCCCTGCTGGAGTAGGTGCGCTCTGTGGTGCCCCACACCCTGCCTGATACCCTCCCTACTGCCAAACTCATCTCACAGACACTGGACCTGAGACTGGAGAGTTGGGTCTTTAAGAGCTTCTTAAAGGTAAAGAGGGGCTCCCCTGCTCCGGTGGTTCTAGGCAACTCGTTCCACCAATGTGGAACTACGAATGGGAATAGTCTAGATTGCCATAGTTGCAGAGACGGCAGTGCTAAACCACGCACATTAGACAATAGTAGCATCCTGGGGGTAACTTTTTTGCGGTACCACTTTACAATAAGGCTCCCCTTATAACGGTTTATAAATAGTTCATAATTAGGTTATTAATTAGGTTGTAAACACTTCATAGGCCATTATTAAGCCATTATAAAAGAGTTATAACGCATTTTTCATACATCAATGCGGGCTCACTATTTGGCAAGATCCTCATCTTGGGAACCCACTGTCACTGTGCTCGGGCAAGAAGACGTATTTCCACTCGAAAACGTGTTTCCGGACGTCGTCACTTTTCTCCGGTCTCTGGTTGGTTAAACCTTGTTATCTGACCTGAACAGAAAATTAATTAATTAAAAACTACTTATTTGAAACGGTTTTATCTGTGTTTCCAGAGTTGATATAGAAATAAAGAAAAATAAATGTTATTGTGCTTTCTTTGTCAGCTAGGTTAGTGACGTGATGACACGATGAAGGTCACAGACTGGCATGCCCACGGCAAATAGGGAGCTTGACTTTTGATATCTTGCCTATATGGGGGGGCTCTCACAGTTATTCTGCAGGGGGGCTTCACGTGTTTCCGTTACAGTACTGGTTACTACCCAACTCCTTTTGAACGTGTTCTCCCTATTTCTATGTCTATGCAGTGGCGGTCCGTGCATTTCACGACTAGGCCTTCAGCGATGTCCTACTACACGACAGTTAAGCTGAGTGAATCCACCTCTTAATACCATTATTATGACGCCATGGCTCTCGAACCATACCGAAAGGCAGTATAAGTGAGCATTGAATCACCTCAACATAGTCGAATACAACAGACTTTATTAATATTTCCGGAGCCTTTAAAATCAATACATCCGTATTAACAATAAATTAAGAGTAGTTAACTCTCAGTTATATGATCGCTTGGATATTACTGTCACAACTTAATAATAAAAGGCGATTTTCAGGGATTATTCTACAAAGTTTTATTAAGTCCACCGAAAGTAGCCTATGTGAGCTTTAACAAGTTCGTCCACTAAACATCGCATTGTCCCACCTGCAAAGCAGTTTCATTAAACTGACCCGATCCTCACGAGTCACAATATCCAGTTTTCTTGAAGGCCCGTCTTAAAAATGGCGTTTCTATTATATTAGCGACCAGATCGATTTCTCCTCCTTCAGCCATTGTGGGTTGAAAATAAACTGAAAATGACGTTTTCCCTAATTCACCACCACCATCTGCAGCTAAAATGAGCACTTCCTGAGGCACTGCCTCAGTCTGCCGCACTAGTGCGTATCCAATCAAAGAACCGGTACGTGTCACGTTCAACGTGATGCCTGCTAGCTGGCCTAGGCTGGCCCTAATGTTGCCAACTCGAAATCTGATTGGTTATCACAACTGTCTGTTTCAGTTCATTCAACTTAAAGGTACCGTATGTAACAATAGCTATTCGCTAAAGGTATGCTAGCAGCTAAAACTAACGAAATCTCTTGAAATGTGCTGACTTTGACATTATGACAAACTAGTTACTCAACGACTGTCCTTACACAGTCAACAACATCAAGCAAGTGCAACACAAGACTAAGCAAGACGGCAAATAAGCTACTTACTAGATCGGTAGAAGGTAAACAAGTCAGGTCGGCGGGCATCGGCAGGTAAAACTACATAACGCAGTTATATGCCTATCGACCCTGCTATGCCAATGGCAACAACGCGATTCTCCATATTAAATGTCATTGTAGCGCCCCAATTTTTTTTAAGCTGTTATTTTAAGGTTAAACTGCTTATCCTAACCCTAATCCTGAAGCATAATTGTTGCATACGGTGCCTTTAAATGAACTGAAACAGCCAGTTGTGATAACCAATCAGATGTACAGGCGCCTTCAATGTTAATTCTGAAGGCCTCAGGGAAGATTTCTTGGAGCCTGGCAACACTACAGGCGTCCTCAGTGTTAATTGTGAAGGCCTCGGGGAAAATTTCTCGGAGCCTGGCAACACATGATAGCTGAAATATGATTGGATGAAAGCTCTAACATAAATAAACAACGCTGGAAGCTATGAAATGAAGAGAATGGACTATGGGGAATAATTGAATACATATTTATGAAAAGAAAATATTAAAATAAAATTTATTTTATTACATTTATGTTCTGATGATGTTTAGGCCAGCAGAGAAGGCCTTGCTGGCCCTGACGGACCACCACTGTGTCTATGTGATTTGTTGTGTCTGGATGCTACTGGATGTCCTAAAATTTCCCTCATTGTAAAGGAGTGAAGCTTGCCTAATGTGCTAGGGTTAGGGTAAGGTAGGTACCTGGTTTCTTCTAGGAATAGTGTCGCACAGGATTGTAATATGCTTAGCGACTCTCTAACAACTTTCAATGGCCACAATACTTGCACCAAGTGTAGGCTACTGGCAAGCTTTGATGAGCGGATATCTCTACTTGAGTCGCGTCTCCTCAACATAGACTTTATTACTTCGTTAACCCAAACTAGCGAAATTCAGCATGCAGATCTAACATTTACCGACGCTACTCTGCCTTCTAGCTCGCCAGTGTTACGGTGCAGATCCATACAAGCGATCTGGGCGACGCGATCTGGGCGACCCCATGCATTTCAACAGGAGTTTGAACATGTTCGAATTTTCATCAGACGCGTCGCTCAGATCGCTGGTCTACGTCACAATGAGCTAGAGCAAATGACATCAAATCCCACTTAAAACTAATCGCTGATCGGAGATTCTCTAATATAATTATTCACACAGGCGTAAACGATGTCCGCCTACGGCAATCGGCAACCATCAAGCTAAATTTTAAATCGTTATTCATTACCGCAACACAAATGGCAGACTCTGTAGTATGTTCTGGCCCTATGCCTATCAACCGCGGTGACGAAATGTACAGTAGACTATCGGCACTTAATAACTGGCTAGCAGTATGGTGCTCACGCAATAACGTAGATTTTCTAAATAACTGGCCAACTTTTTGGAGGAAGCATGGGCTACTACAGAAGGATGGCATCCACCCCTCCAAAGAGAACTGAAAGGCTAGAACTGAAAGGCAGCCCTATTATCCCACACTAACTCCTGCTGCACCAGTACACTCTCTGCCCATATTAAACCACATACAACCGGTATCTATACCCAGAATACATAAGCCCAACTCAATTCACACTAGAAGAAGCATTAATCAGGAAAACCTAATAAAGATACAAACCTTATCAGCACAAATAGACACTTGCAAAATACTAAAACTGGGCCTTATTAACATTCGGTCCCTAACATCAAAAGGTGCACTTATAAATGAGCTGATAACAGACAACAACATCCAAATACTTTTCCTAACTGAAACCTGGCTAAAACCAGATGAATTCATAGCCTTAAATGAATCTACCCCTCCAAGCCATGTTAACTGCCACATCCCCCGCAGCACTGGACGTGGAGGTGGAGTTGCTACAATTTCCCTCGCTAATTTATGTATTTCCCCAAGACCTAAATTTAAATTTGCATCATTTGAAGTCCTCGTACTTCATCTTATGCATCCAAACTCAAAAGCCACTAACCAGGGCCTCGTTTCCCGAACGCGCACTTAGCCTAAAAAGCACTTGAAATCGCTCGTAAGAGGATTCCTACGTTGCAGACGGGTTTCCCAACGCCACACTTAGCTTAAGTGTATCTTTCACTGAGAGGAATTCTACGTGTGGTCAGGACCAGTAGTAACTTCACACTTAGCGATGTAATCCACCAGGGGCGTCGTTCGACCGTCGTTCGGAAGAAACGGGAATTACAAAAAAAAAAACATGGCTACTTGAAGCGAGGAATATTTTACATGAATAAAGCTATCTACACAACTTTGTATATGTTTATAATGACTCGGTTTGATCGGAAATGTGCTACGCGACCAATGCAGAGTATTTAGGTCTTGACTGAAGCTTTCAAACAGTAGTTTGATGGCACATTTAGCGCTTATGCCACCACTCCATTGGCTTATATGGTAGCTTCTAGCTAGATGGTTGTATATTATGTAGAAGAAATCCAAACGATGTTTCTGTGTATAGCACATCATGAGAATGTCATTGTTTCACCTGCCTATTCCCATCAAAATGGAAATAAAGAATATTGAGTATTTGAAAATAAAGATTAGGCTATACAAAACTAGTGCATTGCCCGTAGGAATTATGCATTCTGTAGTGTTAGCAGACGTAGGGCTGTTGGGTAGTGTAATGGCAAGACATATTTGCACTCCACATAGGTACAGGTTACACTGAAGTATTATTGTGATGCCATGTTTCCTTTTCATTAAGAAATGTGTTAATGGTAGCCTTTTTGGAGAGTTACCAACAAATAAAGTTTGAGATTATGTAGTGGATGCAGTTGAATATACTGTAGATGTCAACGTTGCTGTCTAAACTATAAACTAAATGTCATAAAGAAAGACATTATTTAAAATGAAGTTATGGTTGAAATAGGATCACTTCTTTATTGTAAGGGTAAGTGTAGGGCAAGAATGGTCATGCAGTTGGACTCAAATGTAGGTTAATTTTATTGAATGTATGTAGCCTACTGTACTGTATGACTTTGATGATGCTAGCTTTGACAGCCCACTCTCAGACAGATCGTAATAAATGTACTTACAATGGGAACACAGTTTAAATAGGCTTCTCTGCTGGAGATGGCGTTACTATCCCCGCCCCGAATTTAGTGCACATTGCACGTTCGATGCACGCATAGGCTAGCTAATTTCACAGCAATTAACGTAAACAGGTTAACCTGACGTAAACAGCTCCTAAGAGCTACTTAAGAACTCGTGCACGTTGCGCTCGTGCACCTGACTTTAAGTTGATGGTTGGGAAACGCACGTAAATACAAAGTGCTACTTAGTGTACGATGTCGCGAAAATCCACGTAGGCCGTTAAGATACATCGTTATCGGGAAACGAGGCCCTGGTCCCTACACTGAATTTTTATCAGAATTTTCCGAATTCCTATCCGCCCTGATTGTAAATTCTGATAAAATCCTGATAGTGGGAGATTTTAATATCCATATGGATAATGAAAATAATAGCCTTACAATTGCATTCCAATCACTGATAGACTCTATCGGGTTCTCACAGCATGTAAACACACCAACTCACTACCATAATCACACCATTGACCTTGTATTAATGCATGGCCTAGAAATTGACCGCCCTATAGTTCTACCCCAAAATACTACCCTCTCGGACCACCACCTAATTACATTCAACATGAAATTAGAACTCTGTCTAACATCGGAAATAACCCACTTCTACAGCTGCTGTCTATCCGACAGGACTACAGCTGAATTTATATCAAAACTACCCGTTGCCCTCGCCTCAGCTCCTAACGCTGGCAAAGTAAATGGCATATGCACTTCCCCACCTTGTATCGACCTACTAACTGAAGGCGTCATAGATGCGTTGCACTCAACCCTTGACGCTGTTGCACCACTAAAAAAGAGAGTAAGAAAACTGACAAAACTAGCCCCATGGTACACTGATCAGACTCGTGCACTTAAACAAACCACACGAAAACTAGAAAAAAAATTGTACTCCACCAAACTTGAGGTATTCCTCCTGGCGTGGAAGGATAGTCTTCTAGGATGTAAACGAGTTCTCTCTGAGGCGAAATCAGCTTATTCCTCATTGATTGATAGTAATAAAAATATCCCAAAGTTCCTATTTAACACTATTTCTAGGCTAACAAAAAACCACAACACAATCGAACATTCGGTTCCCATAATCTTTTGGTAATGATTTCACGACCTTTTTCAATAATAAAATCCTCAAAATAAGAGAACAAATTCAAAGTTCCTCCCCCTCTGTGACCCTACTTCGCTTCCAAAATGTGCCCTGGCAACACCCCCTCAACCGGGTGCTATCCTTGAATTCTTCGCACCCACCGACCTCCCTGAACTAAACTCCTTGATCTTTTCATCTAAATCATCGACGTGCCTACTAGACCCTATCCCCACAAAATTACTTCAACATGCACTTCCCTTATTAAGTGAGACATTACTCAGTGTAATGAATAATTCACTAATCTCAGGTTACGTCCCACAATCATTCAAAATAGCAGTGATAAAACCATCTCTTAAAAAACCTAACCTTGATCCTGATAATCTCGCTAACTATAGACTGTTACGATCACAGCTCCATGACCGAAACATAAAGAGGAGACCACGCAGAATGTATGTAAAAATATATATATTAGTTATTTATTAAAGGTTACAGTTATACAGTTATCTAATAATTATAACAAACGTGTGGTGTAGGTCAGTGTGGTGAAGACAAACAAAAGATGTGATGTAAATTCAGTTAAATGATAATATAAACAAACAGCGACGATACACCAAAACCAACGATACTCCAAAACCAACGACAACCCCAAATCCAATCACTATCCAAAATCCAACGCTCTCCAACAACCAACGACCAATCCACAACTCCACTCCAACGCTTTCATCCAACTCTCTCTCCAACGCTCTCCTGACTGCAGACTGATCAGGACTTTTGTAGCCCAGCCAATCATGGGGTCCACCTGTCACCAATCACCTGCCGTACACCTGCTGTAAATTACCTGCTGAGGAGACAGAGACAGAACAGACATGCATCTCATGGGGCGGGGCCTAGACCCGCCAGGGTCGTAACAAGACCCATATCTAACCTCCCTTTCTTGTCAAAAATACTTGAAAAACTAGTTGCTAAGCAACTTACTTCCTTTCTACAACAAAACAAAATTGAAGAAACCCTCCAATCCGGTTTTAGGGACCACCACAGCACTGAAACGGCCTTAGTCAAAGTCTTAAATGACCTACTAATGGCATCTGATCATGGGTGCTCCTCAATACTAGTTCTCCTAGACCTTAGTGCTGCTTTCGACACTATAGATCATCTGATCCTGTTACAGAGACTTGAACATCACGTTGGCATCAAAGGCTGTGCCCTATCTTGGTTTAGATCTTACCTCTCGCCATCAATTTGTTCATGTCCATGACAAGTCGTCAAATCACACCAGAGTAAGCTACGGTGTCCCACAATGCTCTGTCCTTGGACCACTGCTTTTTCCACTTTATATGCTACCCTTAGGTGCTGTCATAAGGAAACATGGCATTAACTTCCTTTGCTATGCTGACGACACCCAACTCTACCTGTCAATGAAACCTGATGAAATTGTACATCTACCCAAGATAGAAGCTTGCCTCCATGATGTAAAATCTTGGATGACTAACAACTTTCTGTTCCTCAACTCTGATAAAAACTGAGGTTATGCTTGTAGGCCCCGATCAACTCACACATAAAACAGAACTCAAAGACATCATTTTTTCAGTTACGCAATATTGCCAAAATTAGAAAGGTCCTATCCCTCCAAGATGCAGAAAAACTAATCCATGCAATTATTACTTCCCGCCTCGATTACTGTAATGCTCTCCTGTCCGGATGCAGCATTATACAGAACGCTGCTGCTCGTACACTCACCAGAACTACAAAATATGAACACATCTCACCGGTACTCGCCTCGTTGCATTGGCTCCCCGTCAAAAGTAGAATCGATTTCAAAGTACTCCTGCTAACATATAAAGCCCTAAATGACCTGGCTCCAAACTACCTCAAGGAATTAGTCGTCCCCTATTGCCCTTCAAGGCTGCTCCGTTCCCAGAGTGCAGGCCTCCTGGTAATTCCAAGAATATCAAAACCCACAATAGGAGGCAGAGCCTTTAGCTACTGAGCCCCCCTCCTCTGGAATAACCTCCCTGCCTCCATCCGAGATGCAGATACCGTACCTATATTCAAATCAAAGCTTAAGACATTCCTCTTTAGTACATCCTATAGCCAAAAGTAATTGCGTCAACAAACCCATCACCTGCTGCGCTAGGCAAAAGTGTATCCTGTTTGCCGAGTGGATGCATGTACGACCCCGGCATAACAGCTTATACTTCAATGTAACGAACAAAACTGCCTCTCGGTTTGTCCACACCATCATCTCACCGTCTCAAACATTGCCGAGTGGATGCATGTACGGCCCCGGCATAAATATATAAAACTTAATAAGAACAATAGTGTGCTTAATGCCAGCATTACTAAATATATCTTCTCCCTTTCTCTCTCTCTCCTTCCTTATCATATTGCTTTTGCCTATAATAACAGTGATAAAATAGCCATATTGCCTACTGTTAAATCTACTACCCAAATGCATCTCCCTATCTGTTTCTGAAATGTATGTCTACTAACATAAATGTTCTCTCTCCCCTATAGCATGTTCCAATCGCTGATGGAAGTGGAACTATTGCTCCTCACCCCCACCACTCCGCATCTACGCACATGGACAGCTGAACTCTACTCACTCACTCACTTTCTTCCCTCTCTCCCTTTTCTTTCCCTATTAATCAAGACTATCTCCGCTTTGGGACGCTGCCGTAGTCTCTCCACCTGGTCAACCTGGAGAAACCCTCGGCCAATCGTACCCACCACCACTGCATTGCCGTACACCTACTCTACCCAATACCCTATGCTAGCATTTATATACAATATACATTATTGCCACCACTGAAATGTTTCTTTGTCCATACATCTCTTACCCCTGTAACAGTAACCCTATTGGCATAGTAATCTGGTCTTGCCTGTATCATGTATATACCACCACATGTCTGTATACATATTATGTCCATGGACCAAATGCTGGCTGTGTATAACCCCTGTTGCTTCCTTTCCCCTTCTGCCACACAACCCTTCCCCCTTTCCCCCCGTCCCACCTTCCTGTCTCCACCCGGCCGACCTCAAGCAGATGGGTTCCCCCTTATGTGCCGTGGTTCTGCTTAAGGTTTCTTCCTGCCCAACAGGGAGTTTTTCCTTGCCCCTGTTGCAGTTGTGCATGCACTAAGGGGGTTTAGGCTCTGGGCTCTGTTAAGCGCCAAGAGGCTATTGTATTGTTATGGCGCTATACAAATCAAATTGAATTGAATTGAATTACTAGTTCTGAAGACTAACTCAGAGGCTACAGTGCTGTTACGGGGCTTAGCAGCATGTTGGATCAAACTATAGTTAACCCAGAACTCAGTATACTCTCCAGTGCGGAGGCTGGTCGGCAATCCACCGCTGTATAATACAATAACAGTTCTGCTGCAGCATGTCTAGCCCAGGTTATTAGCCAGGTCCTCAAGACTTACATTATTGCTATTCAGTTTAATACTAATCCTAGCCATTGCGTAAACACCGCTACCTAGTAACACTTCTCTAGTTAAGAATTTCTTGAGAGGCCACAGTGGGTCAGAGTTTCACAATTTATTTGTCATGTTACTTATACAGTTACATATTCAAACGAGTCTTAAGTTAAAAATATAAAATAAATATATGAAACGTCCGAACAGTCAGAGAATATGAACATACCTTGCTGTTCTGAGTATGATGGCTACACCCATATAGTGCAGGAGGCTCTGGCTACAGAATCACTCCAAGTCCTTTGACTATCCTCACCCAGTGTCGATGGATTAAAATCTGATTATAATCGGAGGAGAAACATACACAGGTGTAGAGGAGAAACACACACAGGTGTAGAGGAGGAGAAACACACAAAGGTGTAGAGGAGAAACACTCAGATTATAATCCTCTATTCGGATTATAATCGGAGGCAGGATTAGGTAAATAATTTCATGAGCTTCCCATTGTTCAGAGTTATTATCTAGTAAAGATGTCCTGGCGGATATAGAAATAGACCAGGACCACAAAGGCATCGACAGCTTTGGCCATCAGAGCAACCACAGCACCTGGAAGGTGCATCGAGGCACAAGGCATCGTTGGATAGATGGATGAAAGAGACGTGGAAGAGCTTTGGTGAAGTTTCACAGTGGCTAGTTGTCAGTAATGTTGTTGAACCTGCACAGCGTGATGTTATGCAGTGTCACAGCAAAGGGGAGTGGCAGGGCTTGAATCTCCCCTCTTAGACACTCTGTGCTCTATGTCTGCAGGCCTCTGCTGAACAGTGTGGACACTGGTGTATCAACCTGGTGGAAAAACATGTCAGAGATGGTTTCACTTTCACTTTGTCATTCACTTCTCAGCAAACATACATTTAAAAGCCATGGAAAAGACTGTTATTCACTCAATTCATTTTCACTGAATACTAAAAGAGTCGTTAAGTACAATTGTGCCTTTTATGTGACTAAGTATTAATCATGAGCAATGCCTGTGTGTCAATTCAACAAATGTTATCTTGTTTCTGTTCAGTCAAAGCCGTGTTTTTGCCCTGTATAGTTTTCAAGTTTGTGAATGTCTGAGTGAGTACGTGACAAACCTCTGTCTGGTAATGACAGTCTTCTTTGTTTGTCTTGAGGTGATTTCATACGCCTTCATATAGTTGACTCTTAAGGTTTTTTTTACTTAAGGTTTCATGTCCTTCTTGCAGAAGGCTTGTGGGCACAGCTGTGGCATTGTTAGTGTTGACTTGTGCTTTCCTGTTTCACATGAGAATGTTCTGGCATTTAGATATGTGCCTAATCAAAAAGGCTGGAGCGCTTAAAATGACATACAGTAACACTAATTACATCGTACTTAACTCATTGTTAATTAATCAGCGTATCTTCGTGTCTTACAGTGTGGTCACTACTAGTTACACTGGAACATGGGCAAAAGGAAATGAGCATGGTGCTATAATTCAGATTTTAATGTTATAGGGAAGCAACTGCGTATTAAGTATAGCCTTGGTCTGGAGAAGTACAGTGGAGGGGGTGGGGTTAGACAGCAGAGCGCTGTACCCACCGGCCTTTGTTTTAAGCATGTCAAGTGTTTGTCTGACTGAAATGTGGTTTCTCATAGGACTGTTTTCAGGCAAACTCCTCCCCTCAGGGCCAGCTGATACCAGCTGAGGCTTTCTGTTATATACGTGTTTCCTGTTTTAAGACATTAGTCAGATCACATTTGAATAAAAACATTCACTTGGTGCCCTGCATCACCTGGAGAACCAGTGGTATACAGAAGTCCCAGAAGATTAACGGACAGCCTTTAAACCAGATTGGCACAACATGCCACATCCCGAACACCAGCTTTTACCAGATTCCTTCCTGTCGAAGATGATATCATCAACTGCTGGGGCTGTTGCCTTTTTGGCCATGTTCCTGTTTTTCCAGATCCTATTCAAATATGATTTTGTGTGTCCTTGTGATCCAGATTTTGGCTGTCATGTTCGTTTTTGTATTTTGTACATGGTGCTCCCTGCTCTCATCTTTTTTTTCATCAGCATCCTGGTGGACCAGCAGCGTTTGAAGATCTGTGGATTTACCAGAGAGGACCTCCCCTGTTCATCTTTTGAGTCCTTCACGAAATGCTGCGCTGTCTTTGCGAAGGCTTGCTGCATGGGGCTCTTATGGGTGATAATAGCCCTTATTGATGGAGACTGGTTTGTCTGTCTAATGACACATAGCAATGGTACAGCTGAGGAACAATTGGCTTGCAAGGAGCTGAAAGACATGACAAAAACTGAAGAGGTTGATGTCAGGCGTCACACCAATGCATCTCGCGTAAGTAGCTGAACTCCTTTCTCTATACAAAGCATTGTACGCAGACTTTTGGCACATTGTATTTACCTATAGTACCTAATAGCCCTATAGAGGTTAATAATATTAATATTTTTCTACAAATAAGTATAACTGCATGAATTACAAATGTTATATCATTTAACTCCTTTTAAATATATTCACTTCCACTTGTTGAAGTATTCACAGTACTACAACGCAAAACATTTCAAATACTCTTTCCTTTTTAGTCTATAGGTTTAGGATTGATTTTACTATTAATAATCATCTGGATCATGGGATCATGTCGACGCAAGCCATACAGAGAGCATCTCTTTGATGAAGAACTGGAGAATCAGCATGAAGCCTTTTTGCAAGAGCAAATAGCTGAAGAAGCAAAACAAAAATCACGTAAGAGGACAACAATGGTCAGGCGATGTATCATAATGTAGATCGCATTTATAAACGTATTGTAGTGCTTGAAAAGTACTATGTTGACATTCTTATGCTTCCTATTGAAAAGCAAAGTAATATATTGTTTTATCTAGGCTTCTTATTCCTCTAGGTTTAATACCTCAAGTACCGCTTAAGGTAAAAACTTGGTTCAGACCTGTCTTGTAAATAGAACTAGAGAAATAGGTACACTTTTCCCATTGAAATGCATGGTGGAATGTTCGTGACATTAACTTTATATGCACTGTTGAACGAATATTTGAGTTCTATTAATGTTACATCCTACTGTGCCCCTTTCAGTCTATGCTTGATCTGAGACGACTATTGGGCTCTCTAAGCGACTATGGATACTATTCAGCTATTGCTATGGGTCTCTATTTGGTAATCTGAAAGAGATTAAAAGAATGCATACACATAATCAGGGCTACTTCCACAATATTTGTATTCTATTTTATGTACATTCTTTTAATTATGTTATTCTATATTATGGAATGTTTATTGAATCTGTTCTTGAGGTTTTATTTGTTAAGCTCATTTTACGGTTATAGTGCAATTTAATTCTGGAAGTATGTATTTGGTGTTCTGAAAGAGATGAACTCACAGCAGGGGCTAATTCCATAATAATTGTATTCTATTTCATGTACTTTCTTTGTTATGTTCTTTACTTTCTTTAAGTTATATTTTTGTTCCTTTTGCTGTTCATTGTGAACAACAAATTGAATTGCCTCTGTGTATGAAACGTGCTCTATAAATAAACCTGCCTTCATGAGGAAGCAAAAAGCCCAATGGCTCAACAGCATGTCTTGTGATCTATATGTTGAGGGCAGCACTATTATGGTGCATCTAAGAGTAGGACACTGAAAAGGAAAAACGAAATACTGAATTAAATGTGATAAGTTGTATGTACGCCCATTGCTTATTAGAAAACTGCACATCGTCTATGTCCGTTGCTAAGATAAAATGTCAAGCAATGATGGTTTAACTTTTGTAAATGTGTGCCGGAGAATTCTTGCCCTTAAAGTCTTTCAGTTTGCTAAGCACCCTGTTGCCTCATGTGAGCGCTGAAGTTGAGAAGGCCAGTTTGCTTGAGAGGTGGCTAGGGTCAACAGATGTCACCAGATACAATGCAAACACTTTGATGGTGATTGGTTATCACCTCTGGCACACCCACTAAACGCGGTTAAACTACCTCAAAAGCTATTGGGCACCGGTGTGCATCGTAACCACCAACCACATGACGAACCGGTATGTAACGTAACGCTGTTGAATGTCCCCCATGTGGATCAGCGAATGATGTACAAATATACACTAAATACATGCCATACAAGACAGGCCCCGCAAGTCGCTAGGGTCATGCCCAACGGCAGAAAGGCTGCTCAGGTTGGTCCGCAAGTCGCAAGATCCAACGAGGACCCAGTTAAAACACCCCAAAATGCAAAAGTTAAAACTGAGTCTGGGCAACCCGGGTCAGCCTGCCAGACGCAAGACTAATCAAGAGGGCCTAACCTCTGCACCACAAAAAACACACACTGGCTAACACCTTCAGGCAAACGGCTATGCCTCACAATTAATCAACAAAAGGCAGACTCTTAGGGCCTGATTTACTAACAGGATTGCGCCCATTTTCTGGCGTAAAATAGCGGTCGTAACGAAAAACGGTATTTACTAAGCGGCCGCAGCGCATATTAACGCCTGTGGGGGAGGTAACGTGGAGGTGGGTGGTAACGTAGGCGTGAGGCGCAATTTACGTGGGAGGAGACAAGGTAAGTGCGCCTAATGATGTCATGCGTGGTATTTACTAAACTGCCTGTCGAGCGCACGTCTCCAATTTGCAGGATAATTCTCCGCCTCATAAAAGCACGTCTTAACCAGTAAGCTCATTTCCACTGAGTCTGAATACGTTGATATGGCAGCAGTAATACGAGCAAGGCGAAGACATAGACAGAGGCAGCGCACAGAAATAATTTTTTCAACTCGTATAACACTTTTTCAATTAAGCGAACCAGAAATCATTATACGTTACAGGTTAACCAGCCACGCAGTACTTCAATTACTGGACCAGATCAGAGACGACATCTAACCCTCCAACCGGAGATCACATTCCATTCAATCAGTTGGTAAACATTGCAAATATTGGCACCGGATCATTTCAAACAGTTATAGTATCAGCAGTTGATATATCTCAGCCTTCACAAATATTCACACAGGTACTCGAAGCATTGCTATGGCGCACTGGTCAATACATTTCCCCACTGCCACAGCTGAAATTATAGACATCAAACAGGACTTTTTTTGAAATCGCAAACTTTCCGAACGTAATATGAACCATTGATTGCACCCACGTCCATATATTGTAGTGAACCCATGTCCCTTGTAGAAATAATTAATCTCGCCATGTACACATCTATATTGTTATAATAGGCAGTTTATACATTAATGGCACCAATAGAATATTCTTTATAATAGTGTTATTTTAAACATCTTGCTGTATGGCGGGCAGAACAACAATATAGCAGCACATTGAATCAGGTTCAGTGATTGAGCGAACGTGAACCAATACATCTATCTCCAATTCGCTGAAGCTTCATTTTCTCTTCCTAAATAAATACCACGGAAAATGCGGAAAAACACCGTGCGTTAATGTTTAAGCAGCGGTCGCAATGTTAGTAAATCAGGCCCTATATAGGGCGGAGTAAACACAGTTTGCCCAGCGCAGATCTGGTTTGATAAATACCAAGTAAAATGCGCAAAAACACTGTGCGTTAATTTGCGAACGCAGATTAAGAAGCGCTCGCATATTAGTAAATCAGGCCCTTAGTCTTCATTATCCTCGTCTGTTCTGTCATCATCTTCACCCTTCATCACTCTCTTTCTGTTCTTGCTGTTGAGTGAGTATGTGGCAGCATATCTCATCATTGCCTTTGCAGATGTCGGTATGACATTTACCGAAAGCGCAAAAGGCCCCCAGCACTGAAAAAAACTACCCAGCTACAGAGCGTAATATGCATCTTCATGAAAGACGTGCCTACCTACAGGTGCTCTTATGGAAAGCAGCAGACCAGGCTGAATAAACCATAAGCACTAGTGATGCGCGAGAGGGCGTTATTTTAACACCCGCCCCAACCCGACCCAAGAAATTTTCCAAACCGCCCCGCCCGACCCGTGGGGAATTCTGAAGCGGCCCGCCCGACCCGCCCAATTTGACCCGCAAAAAAATAAAAATAATAAAAATAAAATAGAAAGCCTGGGGCTGAGGGTTGTGCCTAATTTAACACGTAACTAAATGAGAAGGATTTGCGCTAAATTCGCATTATTGTGAAACTTCAACGGCAGGTCTACATCAAACAACAACAACAACGACAGCTTTACGCAATTATTTATTGAAGAACTGTTAACAAATGCGTGGAAGACATAGCCTTTGTCTATCTATGATGTTCCCACAAACAGACACATAGCGCAGGCAATGCACACGCACTAACTGGCAAAACTATCAAAGGCAATGTAGCCCAGATATATGACAATCTGATTAACTAGACTCTTAGCGCAGTTTTGTCTAAAACAAAAGGGGAACAGCCACTTCATAACAAGTAGCATACTCAATAGTTCACCTGACTACGAGGTTCCTACAAAATAAAATAAATAAATAAACTAACATGTACCTGTTTTATGCCCATCATATTTGTACAGCGCCTCACATTGAAGACATGACGTAGTCTGCAATGGTGTCATCGGACAGCACGACTTGTCCAAATGTCTCCCACACCGCTCTTTTGGTCGGCTTTCCGTACAACCTTTGCATCGCCTTTTTTAATCTTCTCTCTTATTAAGTGAGCCATTATTGGTAGCCTGGCCATTACCAGACTGTGACTCCATTTCATTCCGTCTTTCAGTCTGGCAAAACGCTATGCATTTTCGTTTCCGAGATGAGCGGGTGCTTAGCTTGAGGTTTAAAATCATTGGAGTTCCCTTAACCAATCAGCAACGTTTAGTAAGCATTTGGTAGATTAAACTCTTCCCAAAGCCAGTTGGGAGAAGAGCTACGACGTCCTTTCCAATCATAAAACTTACAAGAAAATACTCTTGTTCTCCTTTTAATTTTCTAATGTTCTCGAGAGTTGAGACAACTTTTCCGATAGCTTTTCGATAGCTTTTCGTGTCTTTTCCTCCAAGGCGAGTTTTGCGTCACAGCTCTAAACTTTTCGCTGATTGGTCCTACAGGATTTTGAGTCCTGGAGACGATTGTCAACGGGGTTGGGCCAGACTGAGTATGAGCTTGAAATCAATTCAGGTGGAAATACGTAGGCTGGTGTCACCAGGCTACATTATTGGAGTCATCCTAGAAGTTTTGGCGGTGCAAACAAAAACTACGGATGGCGTGTTGGGATAAACTAACCGGAGCTGTATCTTAAACTATACCATTCTAAAAGGTAACATAATTTTACAAAATATAAAGTATAGAATAAAATGTGAGGTGGACACCAAGGTTATGTAGCCTAACTCAGACGACTAGCAGGAGTGGGAGCTTTGAGTGCAATAACTTTGTGACAGTGGGATGTATGCAATTGATAAGTTCTGTAGGCTAACGCAAAATTGCGATTTCACCTATGTATTCCAACAGTTCCGGGTTGCGGGTTTTGACTATTTTGACCCGCCCCACCCGAACCCGTAATACTTAGAGAAAACTGCTACCCAACCCACCCGGCCCGCGGGTGCCCGCGGGTAATTGGGTAACCCGCGCATCACTAGTAGGCACACAACAAAGTTAGTTTCAAAGAATAAATCATTTTATTAAACAAACATAAAAAACAAAAAGCAAAGGAGAGCGTCTGGCTAATGGGACAAGTGATTGACTTAAACTCAACCACGTATGACGAATAGCCCCCCATATTGTCATCCTATTTTGCACATGTATGAACACTGATTCCGGCATTAATTCTGGTCTGATTTTGTCTCTTTTGCCTAATTGCGTTTGTAAGGGTCATATTCTTGCTTGCATGACAAGTTAAAACTAGAGACAGGAGCGCAAACATTCAACTATTTTTTGGAGCGGGGAGGGGGTTAGGAATCTTTGATTTAAATACTTTATAACACACACACACACACACAGTTTTATTAATCACATCCCTAAACCTGAAGAGATTTTGTTTTTATACGTCATGTGATTGCAATGTTTGTACTGTATACATGCTATTGGATTGTATGTCCTATTACTTTGTAGTTAGGCTGCTTGAAGGACACATTCACTTTTTAAGGTAAAAGGTATTTTCTCTTCTGCTTTCATATGTTATATGCCTTGAAATAAAAAAAAAAACAATGTGGACCCGATACCTTTGTTATGTTTTTATTCAGACTTCAGCATTAATCTTTGCCAAGCGGTAAAGCTACTTCCAACAAGGTAGAATATCATTACTGTATCACGGTTTGGATAAAATAAATAAATACCAGCCACAATCTGTAAGAGAGCCTGATAGCCGTTTTCAGATAAGGACCCGTAACAGAGACATATTATTCAGGAAGGAGTCTGGTAGAAGCTGGTGGTCAGGATGTGCCATGTTGACTGAGGGTTGTGCCATCTGGTTTAAAGGCTGTTGGTTATTCTACTGGGACTTCTGTACCACACTGGTACTCCAGGTGATGCAGGACACCAGTGATGCACCCCTGATTCAAATGTGATCTGACTAATCTAATGTGTTAAAACAGGAAACACTTACATAACGGAAAGCCTCAGCTGGTATAAGCTGGCCCTGAGTTGAGGAGTTCAACTAAAATCAAACCACATTTCAGTCAGGCAAACACTTGACATGCTTAAAATATAGGCCGGCGGCTACAGATCTGTGCTTTGTAAACCCCACCCCATCTGCTGTACTTCCCCAGACCAAGGTTATACTTATTAAAGTGCATGAAATGCCCTGTATTGTTATTCCTAAGCATTTTCTTCTTCTTATTACAGTGCATGAAATGCCCTGTATTGTTATTCCTAGACTTCTTCTTCTTCTTGTTACCTTTTTCTGCGATTAATTCAGCCCGAACCGCTTAACGTAGAAACTTCATTCAAACTTTGTCGCGTAGGTCTTGTAAACGACACTTATGCTATGTATTTTTCACTTTTCTAAACTTTATACTTTTTAAGATATTAAAGAAAAACGAATATAAATTTCTCCTATTGACTTGCATTGGGCCATTATGACATCATAATAGGGTCTTTAAACTGGCTTGCACCTGTGCTTTACTGACACCTGCGCCAAATCCAATGTAAGATTCTCTCTGTATTTAGTCTAATACTCTTAACTGCAAAAGATGGTTCTCGTGGGTTGTAGAATGAAGTCTCAATCAAGGAGCTTGAAGCAGTTCGGATCAGAGCCAAAGATATTTATTGTAGCAGACAAGAAATATCTCGAAGTACTTTTCTGAGTCTAAGTATCTAAAGTACCGGTGGAGCAGAGTTCTTTCAGGGCACACGCAGCCTGCGTGGATCCGTCCTGGAGAGGAGATGGTGTCGTCTCTCGTGATTCTTGCTCTGATCGACCTGAGTCTAGCGCGCAGCCCAATTTAACCAGTATAATTACGTAAGCCAAATAGAATGTATAACATCTCTACCAAAGGATTACACACACACATATGAACACGTAAACAGTACCCATGCCCTTGCCCTTGGGCCTGATAAACCGGGCGCCTCTGGGGAATGCTACATGGTACTTACACAGAGGGGCCTAGTCAGATACAGAGTGAAACTGTCTTCAACAGGCACCAGCTGCCTTTGGTATACGTTATGGTGACATGTTAACCTTACATGGGTCTGGGCCTACCTGGTCCCTCAGGAGCCTGACAGACATGGAGGCACCTACACTAGAGATTTGTACATGAGAAATACACCAGAATCTAACACCAAGGAACCTCTTCTCTCTCTGTCCCTCTCAATTTAACTGTAACTAGGAACATTAAGACACCATCCATTCTCTATTTTTTTTCTCCATCTCTCCATCTTTCTCTCTCAGTCAACTTTCTCTCACACTCAATCTCTCTTCTTCACTCCATTTTTATCTCCTTTTTTCAATATTTTCACTCTCTCTTTATCTCTTCATCCTCTTGTTCACTCTTCTTTCCTTCTTCCACTCTTCTTTCCTTTCTTATTTTCTTCTTCCATTTTTCTTTCCTTCTTTCACTCTTCTTGCCTTTCTTTTTTCCTTCATCCACTCTTCTTTCCTTCTTCCACTTCTTTCCTTTCTTCACTCTTCTTTCCTTCTTCCACTCTTCTTTCCTTCTTTCACTCTTCTTTCCTTCTTTCACTCTTCTTCACTCTTCTTCTTTCCTTCTTCCACTCTTCTTTCCTTTCTTCTTTCATTATTTCACTCTTCTTTCTTTTCTTCTTTCCTTCTTCCACTCTTCTTTCCTTTCTTCACTCTTCTTTCTTTTCTTCTTTCCTTCTTCCACTCTTCTCTCCTTTCTTCACTCTTCTTTCCTTTTGTCTTTCCTTCTTCCACTCTTCTTTCCTTTCTTCATTTTCTAGTTCTTCTTACCTTTTTCTGCGATGAATTCATTCAAACTTTGTTGCGTAGGTCTTGTAAAGGACACTTATGCTATGTATTTTTCACTTTTCTAAACTTTATACTTTTTAAGATATTAAATAAAAACGAATCAAAAATGTTCCCATTGACTTACATTGGGCCATTATGACATCATAATAGTGTCTTTCAACTGGCTTGCACCTGTGCTTCACTGACACCTGCGCCAAATCCAAGGAACCTCTTCTCTGTCCCTCTCAATTTAACTGTAACTAGGAACATTAAGACACCTTCCATTCTCTACTTTTTTCCCTCTCCATCTCTCCATCTTTCTCTCTATCCCTCTCAGTCTACTTTCTCTCACACTCAATCTCTCTTCTTCACTCCATTTTTATCTCCTTTTTTCAATATTTTCACCCTATTTTTCTCTTTCACTCTTGTTCACTCTTCTTTCCTTCTTCCACTCTTCTTTCCTTCTTTCACTTTTCTTTCCTTTCTTCACTCTCCTTTCTTCTTTCCTTCTTTCACTTTTCTTTCCTTTCTTCACTCTCCTTTCTTCTTTCCTTCTTTCACTCTTCTTTCCTTTCTTCTTTCCTTCTTCAACTATGATTTCCTTCTTTCACTCTTCTTTCCTTTCTTCACTCTTCTTTCTTTTCTTCTTCCACTCTTCTTTCCTTTCCTCACTCTTCTTTCTTTTCTTCTTTCCTTCTTTCACTCTTCTTTCCTTCTTCCTCTCTTCTCTCCTTTCTTCACTCTTCTTTCCTTTCTTCTTTCCTTCTTCCACTCTTCTTTCCTTTCTTCTTTCCTTATTTCACTCTTCTTTCTTTTCTTTTTCCTTTCCTAACTTTTGCATTTCATGCACTGGTATTTCCTTCAGGAAATGCATTTTATAGTTATGTAGTTGCTTCCCTATATCATTAAAATCAGAACGATGCCATCATACTTCCCAGAATGCAATGATTCGTGTTATGGTCCTTGACAGAGCAGATTGATGCTAACAGTTTATGAGACAAAATTACTTGTCTTTAGATCATTTAGATTCTATAAGGGACTAACACAACCTGTGCACAACAAAATATTAGGAATGAACACATTTATACACTCCATATTTACATATCTCTGCTCTCCTGACATGGTTGGACAGAACAAGAAGTGAACACACTCACACAAGTTTAGAGTTTGAAAATGCAGTGGCATGAAATGGTTGACAGCAAAGAAAGGTGGCACTGACTGACCACAGCGCTTTTGCATTGGGTGCACAGGCTTACCACAGTCTCAGGCTTCACACAGTGCCTTTGCGCCTATGGCAGCCCCTGCAAGCCTGTCTCTAGTTTTACCTGGTCAGACAAGCAAGAATATGACACTTACAAACTCAATTAGACATAAGAGGCTAAATCAGATCAGAATTTATGTCGGAATCAGTGCTCACACATGTGCCAAATAATGACAATATTAATAAAATACTCACACACACACTCATATTCATGGTTGTTAACCTCCACAGATCACGCTCATTAGATATTTAATAATAACAGCAACAGTCTATTCTGATTATATATATCACTCTCCGCCTGAATTACAGTTTTTCACTGTTGCTAAAACCCGTTTTTCAAAACAGTAACGTCTTTCTCAAAACTGCCCACAGAAAATTGAAAACCTCACACACAAAATGCTAAACCTGACACTCCCTTTGCAAGATGACTCTTTGCTATCAAATCTCTTAACTGTTCACAAAATGGAACTCGTGTTTTCATTTGGGACACACAGCCATATTTTCAAAACACACACATATACATTCATTTAGGACACACAACTAAGCATTAGCTGCACACTACCAAGCATTTACAGCACACAGAAGTGCAAAATTGAAAACACAATCATCGAAACACACCATATGAATGACAATGACTCATTGAGCCCTTTCTCCTTTTGTAAAATGTATCAGTGTAGGCCTACATTTTTCATAGTCAAACATAAAACAGCAATACCGTTGTTCTCACAAACCATATTTACAATTTCAGTCTCCTGTTCCACCAGATTGTATTGACATAAAATTGTATACAAAATGCTTATAGTTTTTCCTCAATTGCTTACACACATTTTTTGAAAGCATGCCTCGTTCTCAAAACTCTAAACACAAATCCCAAAGCAACTAACTGAAAATGCAAAACCCTTTATATCTCCTGGAAAATGCTACTTTGCTTTCAAAAAATATTGAAAGTGTGTTTTCTTCCTCCACAGTGTGGTTCTCTTTCAGTCCTGCAAAATACAAATACTGTGAGCACACTACGTATATTATATTGATATGCAGTATTACAGTACACAAGGCAGCAGTACCACAGCGGCCCAAATCTCATTAGAGATGACCATTCTCCTTCTTCTTTCTCCTGATCCTCCTCCTTCTTCACCTTGTCCTCATTCTCTTCCTCCTCCTTGTCCTCCTCTTCCTTCTCTCTGTCCTCCTACTCTTCAACCTCCTACTCCTCCTCCTTCTTGTCCTCCTCTTCCTCCTCCTCGCACTCTTACCCCTCTCCTTCTCTGGTTGTCGATCTTTTCAAAGTTTTCAATAGTTTATCAAACAAAACAGAGGCTCAAGACACTTTTATGGTGCAGTCCTCACTGCAAATTGGTCAAAAGACCTGAAAGTTTAGAGATCTGGGGCCGTATTCACAAAGAATCTTAGGGCTAAAAGTAGCTCATAAGTGGCGAATTTAGGAGAAACTCCTAAAAATAATGGGCGTGTCAGTCTTAAATTTAGGACTCCTATTTTTTTTTACTAAGAGCAATTCACAAAATATTTTATCCCTAAAAGTAGCACCTAAGTCTAGGACAGCTTAAAACTCCTCATGAGGACTCCTAAGTCACTAAGACCTATTCACAAAAAGTCTTAAAATGGCTGAAGCCAGACGTAACGTGTTGGAGACAATGAACGACTCTGAATTGTTGAGAAGATATCGTTTAAACCATGAAGGCATCAACATTTTACTAGAATTAGTGCGGGATGCAATCACGTCTCCAACTATCCGAAACAACCCAATCAGTCCGGAAGTTAAATGTTTGATAACATTAAGATTTTTGGCTACGGCGAAAATGCAACTTTGCAACGCAGACGACTTCAGAATATCGCAATCATCAGTAAGCCTATTCATTCATCAAACAATCACCGCACTCTGTAGACCACACATTGTACAACAGTTTATTCGGTTCCCTATGGACAATCGCCTACTTCAAAGGATCAAGGTCAATTTCACGGCGTTTGCAGGAATGCCCGGTGTCGTGGGTGCCATCGATGGAACACACATTAAAATAATTGCTCCATCCAGAGATGAGGACGTCTTTGTAAACCGCAAAAAGGTACATTGAATTAATACACAGATAGTGTTTGATCCAAATTTCACAATCATGGATATTGTTGCGAAGTGGCCTGGATCTACTCACGATTCGCGCATTTTAATGGAGAGCGCGGTCTGCGCCAGCTTTTTGAGCGGCACCATGTACCTGCTGGATGCCACTTGTTGGGTGACAGTGGCAACCATGCAAGACATGGCTTTTGACACCCTTCCTCAATCCACAACCGGGAGCACAGTTGAACTACAACATGCAAGTATACGCATGAGGCCTATTTTGGTGACACAATACCTGTAGCCGCGACGGCTCTTTTAAAGTCCACTCCGCAATCTCCATCCTACATTGTGACTGGAGCGCATACCACCGCTTCTCGCAGTCATCGACAGAGCGACACACGGCAGGGAATGAAGCATTTATGTTAACACATATGTCCTCCCATGCCTCACGCTTCTTTTTTGTGGTCACATTTAGCTTTTATAACTCCCTTCCTCTCCAGCACACTCTGGGCCAACATGGACAGTTGGTCCTGGGACCAGTTCGACTTTCTCTTACGTCTCGCCCTCGTTTCGTCCATTATGACAGGAGGACTTAAAGAGCCGTATGAACTGATATTTGAAGTGTTTAAGGGCTGGAAATATGCCGATTACCTAATAGTTTGCAGGGAGCTTTAATTATTACTTCCTTGATTTCATGCAATTTCCGTGTTTTTTTCGGCAATTTCTCTTTCTCTAACGTGCAAAGCGTCATTCACGTTGGATGCACAAACTTGTCATCATGCGTGTGCATTCTGCTAAGTGCACTATCCATAACTATTTAATATGGCTTCATTTGAAGCCTAGGTTATTCTCTTATTTTCTGTTGATTTAGTGGGATCGTTAGGGGGATGTTAGGACTGAGTTTTGAATGAGAGCGCCTGTCAGCAACCAATCACCGTACGCACCGCTTCTAAACTCGTGCATGAGAATGGACGTCATCCATAGCAACGGAGTTTTTATCTTAAGCTTAGGAGTTGGTTTTATCCTTAGTATGAGTAGGTCTCAGAGCCGTTGTGAATCACTTTTAAGAAATTACTCCTACGTAAAAGGTTTTAGCGCGAGTTAGGAGCACTCCTAGTGGTAAGATAAAAGGCTTTGTGAATACGGCCCTTGACTATTTGTGGCTTGCAGGTTGATGCTTGGAGATTTTACTTGAAAATTGTGTGCAACAACAGAACTTTGTGTACACTGTTTTGACAACAACGTGATGTGTAATTGACATCAGTGTGTTCACAAGGAAAATCGGACTCTAATGTAGATAAGGGAATCTTAAGTATTTCCCACTTGGGGCGAGCGATTGATACATGACGTGAAGGTTGTGCAGATTGTGCCGAATTTTCGCTTTTTACTTCTTAACAATAGTGAAAAACTGTAAAGTGAAAAGGCCGGCAGGTACACACCTGTGCTATGTTGCCGCTGTAGGTGAAACCGGGGTTGTTACATTAGTTTAATTAAATCAGTCTCATAAAATGTAATAATCATTACATTTAGTATTGAATATTTTATAATTAAATGACTAAAATAATGGAAAGCTCTAGTTGTACCACTATGCTACAGTCTAAGTATGGTATCACAATACTATCGTACTACAATATCACTACAAAGTCTATAACACTTCATGGAACAACCAGAGAAGTGAAGGCAATTGGAGTACTTGGTTGGTGGAAAATGGCTTTCAGTGGAATATTGGAACAACAACAGACAAGACAATTGTTTAAGTCTAAATAAACAATTTATTAAAGGTAACAGACAGTAATTAATGGCTAATACTAATCACATAAACCACTGAGTATAACAATGAAACAAGGCACAAAGGATGGAGTTGGGATTTCAGATGAGGAGGCATGAGAGCCTGCTCGTCCGTGTGTGTGTGTGTGTGTGTGTGCGTGCGTGCGTGCGCGCGCAGGTATGCGCAGTTACGCGCTAAGTGGAGAGAGGGGGAGTGAGAGAGGCTATGCGAGCGCACAGATAATAAAATCTGTTTGAGGGAAGTGAAGAGTGCGCTAGCCCTAAATTCAGGAGATAAGGCTGCGGGTCCGAGACCTAAACTCATTTGTTTTCTTAGTTGGGGGCAGGGCACCTTTCTGGGTAAAGAATGCCTGAACAAAGGGATTCTTGTCTTAAGGACTAAATCCAAGCTGCCTTAATTCAAAACAAGATATTCAACAACACTTAACTCGCGATATGACGTGTATATGTTTAGACGGTGATTGAGGTAGTTAGAGAGAGAGAGAGAGAGAGAGAGAGAACGTGCATGCACGTTTCTAACAAGTTAGCGAAAGTAAAAACAAACGCAAGATATAGCACGGTTACAGACCGTGCACTGTGAATTACAAAGTAAGCATTTAAATCATAAATGAAATAAAACAACAATACTTTCACACATATATTAACACACATATAAGACTAATCTCTGCCCAGATGTCAGCCTTACGTGAAGAACGCTCTTGCTAAGCATTCAACGTGTTTCGCGGAATCCTTGGAACAACGCGTCACGTAGGTTCACTGGATGTCCGTCTGTCCTTTCTGCGCCTCGTCAGGCGAATTCGCGGAGGCCTTGCTGGAGGTCCGATGTTTTAGAAGGATGTAAAGTTCTGTCGACTTGGAGAAACGAATAAGGGAAGCCGGTCGCCTTATCCTACTCAGAATACTGCTGGGCTGCAGTAATATACTACCGGTATAACTTGGTTGCAACTAGACGCGTCAAAGTATTTTCTTAACTTCGGCCAAAAGTTCAATACGACTGTCGTGCGTTGTCCTTTGTTCTGCAGAGAGAGAGGGTATCTCTTAATTGAATGATGTTCACGTGTGTGAGACCACCGCCAGAGAGAAAGATTTGGGGGGTAGTCACTGTTTTAAAGGGCAAAATGCGTCACCCTTTTTATGACTTTGATGTGACCAATTGCGAGGTCACTGACTGTTGATAAGGATTGAAATGTGATAAGGGAATTGTGGGTAATGGAGTCTATGGTGTCTCATTCACTTACATCCCCCCTTTTGCTCTCAGGGCTGGGATTGCTTCGTAGTCCATGAGAGCAACAGAAAGCTGTGTAGTCCATAAATCCATAGTCCAACAATGTCTCTTATTCCTGCTGACACAAATAGTTCGTAAAAAGGCTTTTGACATCTGGGCATCATAAAGGCTTTTGAACATCTGGGCAGATGGCATTTCTATACCTTAGTTCTAGCAACAAACATTCAAACAACATTCAAACACTCCAAACTTAAAACAGAGTTAAAATATTCATGGAAAGGAAGGAAGGGGTGTTAGCATTGAGGGTTAACAAGCCTATTCCTTGAGAAAGTTAGTGGAAGCTTTTGGTGTGAGGGAGGTCTGAACTGAAAATTCTTGAGAATATTTACTGTGGTGTTAAGTTTTACGTGTGCTGTTGTATTTGTTTGTGTAGCGTGTATGCAATGCCTATGGGGTTAGCGTGGCATGCAAGGTTAGTGAGTGGAGTTAGAGTGTTAGCGTCTATCCACCCCCCTTTGGCGTGAAGACGGCTCAAAGGGTAGAAAAGCTAGCAGAGCTTTCTGTGAATATCCAGTAAGGGCATCAGCCTTTTTCAGCTGTAGCTGGATTTCATTTTCGACCCAGGGTATGGCTCACATGGTGAGGAGTCTATGTCATCCTCTGATGAAACTGAACTTCTGGATGGACAGCGAGAGCATAGATAACCATATCTTTCTGGTGGGCCGGCACTGCAGACCTTTATGTTTCGCAGTGTCTCATGTGATTGACGTAAAAGGGACCTCTTAGGGTCTATTACATCCACATTGGATTCAACATATGAATGTTGAAAATCAGCCATGGTAGGGACATGGATCTCAGGAGGGCTAGGCTGCTCCTAGTGGCAACCGATCCTGTCACTCTTAACCTGTTGGCCTCCTGCTAGATAAACAGGGTTTTGAAAGATGAGCTGCTCGTGATGGCAGTCAATGAGAGGAGCCAACATCCAAAAACTGTGAGAAAGACGCCCTATGTGTGTTAGGTCTAACCACCAGAGGGGCTCAGGTCCTCGGTGGGTGTTTACGCCTTCTTTGGGTTTCTCCCCCCTTGGCGGGGGGCGGGGGATCACTATTTAACTATCAGGACCTCTTTAAGAGAATCAGTGTCTGACCACATATGACTCCCTGATTCAGATTGTCCTGACTCTGTTTCCATATCACTATTACCATGCTGAGGTCCATGGTTGAACCGATCATGGGGCCTTTGAGGGAAGTGATTTCTGTTAATATTGTGAGGGTAACGGCCCTGCTGGCGGTTACCCTTCCCTTGGTGGGGCTGTTTCCGGCGTTGACCATTTCGTTTGTTCATGTCATTTCTAGGTTGACCATTGAACATCTGATAACGATTGCCTTGCCAGCTCTTCCACCCACCCTGGTGGTGGTTTTGTGGAAAGCGGTTTTGGGTGGCACCTCTCTGGGTTGGCCACTCCACCGGCACTACCCAGCCTTCCGAATCTAACGGATCACCAGCTGTGGATTGTACGTTGAGCACTCTAGGCTCCTCATCCGGCTGGTCAACCGGGCGCACAACTGTTTCCCATGTCCTTTGTGCTTTTTTCCTAATCTGCCGCATTTTGGGTTTACCCTGTTGACACATCAGTGCAACATGCGTGCGCACACAAGGGTGGAGGTTGTGTATGAATAGGGACCTGAAGGCCCTATGCTTTTCCAGGCCTGGGGCGCTACTGCCTTGAAAGAACGCGTGTCTTAAACGTGCATGATATTCACGCGGGGGTTCTGTCCTTCTCTGCCTGATTTGGATGGCGCTAGTGGTGGCCAATGTCTCAGCGGGGGAACTACCTCTCCGTGTTTTCCTTGACCTGGGGCTGTCACTCTCTGAGCTTCCAGATGAAGAGTTCCTTAGGGGAGAGCTGCTCTCATCATAGCTATCAGAGGAAAAGGACGAGGACGAGGAAGAGGGTTCACGGTAAGTAGGTTTAGCTACTGCGCGCCTTTTCCTCTTTCTCTCCTTCTTAGCAGCCTGAGGCTTTATGAGCCTTTCAGGTGCTGGTGGGCATGACCTGGCTCCACCTGGGTTGTGAGAGGGGGCTACAGCATGGCGCTCAGGTTTGTCTAGGAAGAGTGAGGTGTGCAGGCAATCTGAGGTATCTGCTTCTGACTCTACTCCTCTCCTAGTTACTGGCTCTACTTCTGCCTCTGTCTCTCTGAGGGATGCTTTAAGCATTGCTTGGGCCCTGGCGCTTGTTTCGCGGCTTTCCTGTGGGGCCTGGTCATAAACGGCTACTCTGGACCGTTCAGTGTCGAGCATGTTAACGCAATTTACAAGGGTCTCCATAGTGAGTTGGAGCTCCTCATGCAGTTCATCGTTGCGTGTGTCTAGTTTGTCACAACTAGAATACAGTTTCCTGTTTTCCTTGCGGAGAATCTCTATCTCCAGGCGGGTGCTCTGGTGATGAAACAGGAACAATCTACCTACCACTCCATGATTGGTGGAGACTTTACGGTAGGGATTATGAACATGCCTGATTAAGTCGCCTATCTTGGACTGACACTCATCTAGGTTCATCTGTTCAAGTGCCTCCCTCTCCTCAGGGGAGGTTTTGAGGAGGTCTGCCACAAATTTTAAAAGTTGGGCTGACTCCACAGGAGGGAGGTTACTCTCAGCTCCTGGCGTGTGTGGGGTTGTCGGGCACATCCTGTCTGCCTAGACTGGGGCACGGAACTACGCCTGGCAAGCTAGTGACGTGATCACTGATACTTAATTTAACCCTTTTAATGCAAGCTAATGCAAGTAGTCACAACGCAAACTACAACAATGTTATGCTTAATAACAAAACAAGGAGATGCACAGGTACTCGAACCTGTGACTTACACTCACGGCTAGGTAACTACCGTGTTGTTTTTACAGTTCTAAAATGCTAGTTACTCTCTTGTTACAACTATTACAACTGATTGTACAGGTTTCTATGGTAACAAATGGTACTTGTGTGTCCAATGGGTTGCTGGTATCACAAGTATGGACTCCCACTAATTATACTTACAGTGTGGCTGGAACAGGGACTGTTAGATAATTAGTATGTATTAAACAGTTAGTAGACGACACTTAAAATTATTCAAAACCACATTTGATATATGCCTTAGAAGTTTCAATGGACCTGGTAAGGTCCTGGAGTTACTCAGGGGGTTGGATTCTTATTTGTTATTGTAACAATATCACTGAAGCCAACAATACCAATCCTCACACGGGCTGCACCATATTATGTAGGTGAAACCGGGGTTGTTACATTAGTTTAATTAAATCAGTCTCATAAAATTTAATAATCATTAAATTTAGTATTTAATATTTTATAATTAAATGACTAAAATAATGGAAAGCTCTAGTTGTACCACTATGCTACAGTCTAAGTATGGTATCACAATACTATCGTACTACAATATCACTACAAAGTCTATAACACTTCATGGAACAACCAGAGAAGTGAAGGCAATTGGAGTACTTGGTTGGCGGAAAATGGCTTTCAGTGGAATATTGGAACAACAACATACAATTGTTTAAGTCTAAATAAACAATTTATTAAAGGTAACAGACAGTAATTAATGGCTAATACTAATCACATAAACAACTGAGTATAACAATGAAACAAGGCACAAAGGATGGAGTTGGGATTTCAGATGAGGGGGCATGAGAGCCTGCTCGTCCGTGTGTGTGTGTGTGTGTGTGTGTGCGTGCGTGCGTGCGCGCGCAGGTATGCGCAGTTACGCGCTAAATGGAGAGAGGGGGAGTGAGAGAGGCTATGCGAGCGCACAGATAATAAAATCTGTTTGAGGGAAGTGAAGAGTGCGCTAGCCCTAAATTCAGGAGATAAGGCTGCGGGTCCGAGACCTAACCTCATTTGTTTTCTTAGTTGGGGGCAGGGCACCTTTCTGGGTAAAGAATGACTGAACAAAGGGATTCTTGTCTTAAGGACTAAATCCAAGCTGCCTTAATTCAAAACAAGATATTCAACAACACTTAACTCGCGATATGACGTGTATATGTTTAGACGGTGATTGAGGTAGTTAGAGAGAGAGAGAGAGAGAGAGAGAACGTGCATGCACGTTTCTAACAAGTTAGCGAAAGTAAAAACAAACGCAAGATATAGCACGGTTACAGACCGTGCACTGTGAATTACAAAGTAAGCATTTAAATCATAAATGAAATAAAACAACAATACTTTCACACATATATTAACACACATATAAGACTAATCTCTGCCCAGATGTCAGCCTTACGTGAAGAACGCTCTTGCTAAGCATTCAACGGTGTTTCGCGGAATCCTTGGAACAACGCGTCACGTAGGTTCACTGGATGTCCGTCTGTCCTTTCTGCGCCTCGTCAGGCGAATTCGTGGAGGCCTTGCTGGAGGTCCGATGTTTTAGAAGGATGTAAAGTTCTGTCGACTTGGAGAAACGAATAAGGGAAGCCGGTCGCCTTATCCTACTCAGAATACTGCTGGGCTGCAGTAATATACTACCGGTATAACTTGGTTGCAACTAGACGCGTCAAAGTATTTTCTTAACTTCGGCCAAAAGTTCAATACGACTGGTGTGCGTTGTCCTTTGTTCTGCAGAGAGAGAGGGTATCTCTTAATTGAATGATGTTCACGTGTGTGAGACCACCGCCAGAGAGAAAGATTTGGGGGGTAGTCACTGTTTTAAAGGGCAAAATGCGTCACCCTTTTTATGACTTTGATGTGACCAATTGCGAGGTCACTGACTGTTGATAAGGATTGAAATGTGATAAGGGAATTGTGGGTAATGGAGTGTATGGTGTCTCATTCACTTACACCGCTCATGTCAGTAACTGCTTGGAAACATACACCTGGATCAGTCTGGGTACAAACAGGCTGTGGAGCAAAGACAGTATTCAGTCTTGCATGGTTAGTATGGAAATAAATACTTTCATGCGAAGAAAATATGTTTTCATAGGAACATTATTTTGTGTCATTATTATACCATAAGTAGTGTGGTGGGCTTTTTAGATATGATTAACAGTGAACAGTATGGTGCCCTCAGATGTTTCATATGGCATGACACCTGTGGTTGGTTTGGGTGCATTCTGATACCTAAATGTTATAACATTCTCATGTGAAACAGGAAAGCACAAGTCACGGCACTGTCAATGCTACAGCTGTACCCACAAGCCTTCTGAAACTCATCTGAGAAAAAAAAGCATAAGAGTCAAGTAAATTAAGGCATATGAACTCACATCAAGACCAAGAAATCTATCATTACCAGACAGAGGTTTGTCACTTACTCGCTCAGATAAACAGGGCAAGAACACGGCTTTGACCTGGCAAATAATAAAAAAAAGAAACAAAATCAATTTCGTTGAATTGACTCACAGGCATTTTCATGATTATCAGAAAAGGCGCCTCTGACGGCTGAACTTCACAAAGTGTAAGTAAAATACATTCTCATTTTCTGACAGGTGAGGTAGTTGGAACATACATAAGTTCAGGGGAGATTTTGACATTTTTAATGCATTTTTGTCAGATAACCTTTACATTTAAATGGAATATGTATATGTCCTTTTTTTAAAGATATTTTATATATCCGATTAACTCTTTGTCAATTCAGTTTGCAGTGCAAAAATCACATTTTAATTGAACATGCATCCTTTCCCCTGAACAGAGAAAAATCTTTATCTTGGGTGCAACAAATTCCTTAGTTATGCCTTCACATATTTTTGGAGTATGACCACTCTTTATCTTAAATAAATTGTTTGTTTGGAGGATCTTAACACACAAAACAACAGAAACTGAGGTTTTGTGCAACATTAGACTACAAATTGGCACTATCAAATCAGGTTCAAAAAGTATATTAATACATTTTTGTATTCATTTTCTTAAACTTTTTTTATAAGTATCACTTCAGGTTAGGTATGAGGGCTGGCAAAAGGAAATTGACTAATTATCGTAAAAATATACTTTTTCAACCTGAGTCCTGGCTGTTCAGGACTATCAACATATTAGGTTTTTGGGCGTTATGCTGGGGTATTCTCTAAAAGTGAGCAGAGGAATCTAAATAACACACTATCTGTTACTTAAAACTGAATGTTTATGGCAGTTGCCAAATAGCTGATGAGTTTGAAATAATCATCTATGCTCGCTAATCAGCTAATAAGGTAAATATTTACAGTGCATGAAATGCCCTGTATTGTTATTCCTAGGCATTTTCTTCTTCTTCTTACCTTTTTCTGCGATTAATTCAGCTCGAACCGCTTAACTTACAAACTTCGTTCAAACGTTGTCGCGTAGGTCACTTTTCTAAACTTTATACTTTTTAAGATATTAAAGAAAAACTAATATAAATTTTCCCATTGACTTACATTGGGCTATTATGACATCATAATAGGTTCTTTAAACTGGCTTGCACCTGTGCTTCACTGACACCTGCCCAAATCCAAGGAATCTCTTCTCTCTGTCCCTCTCAATTTAACTGTAACTAGGAACATTAAGATCCCTTCCATTCTCTTCTTTTTTTCTCTCCATTTTTCTCTCTATCCCTCTCACTCTACTTTCTCTCACACTCCATCTCTCTTCTTCACTTTATTTTATCTCCTTTTTTCAATATTTTCACTCTCTCTTTATCTCTTCATACAGAGCACTCTTGTTCACATTTTTCTTTCCTTCTTCCACTCTTCTTTCCATTCTTTTTTCCTTCTTCCACTTTTCTTTCATTTTTTCACTCTTTCCTTTTTTCTTTCCTTCTTCCACTCTTCTTTCCTTCTTTCACTCTTCTTTCCTTCTTTCACTCTTCTGTCTTCTCTTCTTTCACTCTTCTTTCTTTTCTTCTTTCCTTCTTCCACTCTTCTTTCCTTGTTTCACTCTTCTGTCCTTCTTCAACTCTTCTTTTCTTTTTTCTATCCTTCTTTCACTCTTCTTTCTTTTCTTCTTTCCTTCTTCCACTCTTCTTTCCTTTCTTCACTCTTCTTTCTTTTCTCCTTTCCTTTTTTCACTCTTCTTTCTTTCTTCTTTCCTTCTTCCCTTCTATTTATCTTATTTCCTTGTTTCGCTCCTTCTTTCACTCTTCTTTCTTTTCTTCCCTCTTTCTTAACTTTTGCATTTCATGCACTGGTATTTCCTTCAGGAAATGCATTTTCTAGTTACTTTTTACTACTTGCCAGGATGCTGAACAAGTCTGTTGTAGGGCTATTTGGGAAAGCACAACATACAAAATAGATACACCATTCATTCAGACCTGGAACATGGACAGAAAAATGTAACTGTTAAACTGTTTAACACATGAACAAAGTCATTGATAAAGCAACAAGGCAGTCAAATGCAGCATTTACGTATATACTTTTTATTATATAAATTATATAAAAACGCATGTCTGCTATATAATGTATGACAGCAAATTCCACACTGAAACTCAACAGTGTTTCCTCCCTTTCCAGTGTCATCTGTCCATCGGCAGCATCACAGCATCATCTGCCTGAACATCCTCTTCAGTGGAACTATTGTTTTAAGCAGACCATCTTTACCTTCCTCTACCTTTAATGCCTCTTCTTGCCCAGGCCCTTCCAGAAAATCTGAACACTGTCTTATCCACAGCTGCAAATGCCTTAGTGGCCTTTGTCATATTCTATATCCTCAAGTACATATTTGAGCTGACTTTCCTTTGCACCTGTTCTCCTGGAATCAAGTTTTACTTCCATAATATAATGTACATTGGTACGCCTCCATTTATCATATTTTTGTTGGTATTCATCATTGACAAACACCAACATAGACTGTTTCGCGGTTACCTGAGCCTGAAGAACAAACACTATAATCGTTGGGGGTTTGTTGTGGAGCAGTTCCTTCATTTTCTGTTGACAGGGCTTGTAGAACCTGATAATGTAATAATTTCCTGATAACGTAATAACCCTGATTATGTAATAAAAAATCCCTCATAAGTCCCTAAAAGATGTAATAAAACCTGATAATGTAATAATATCCCAATAATGTAATAAAGTGCATTTCCCAATAATGTAACAATCGCCATACCAATAATGCAATAAAATGTTACATTAATTGGAAGTTATTACATTATCAGGTTAGCCTCAATTTTGCCGAACCTGATAATGTAATACATTCCTGTTATTGTAAAAACTTTGGTCAGTGCTGAAATGTTGGGACACCAGTTATTCAGACCAAGTAGTGATGCTGTGTAGACAACCACCCACTATTGTTTTGCTCATATTTTGATCCCAATGGTATAGGCCTCGCAAGCCAAACCTGTACAGCAAGAAGCTGTACAAGGGTCTGGCACAACACGATTTTCAGTGTGGGCGGGATTAACGGTTGTCTGTTAAGTTGCCTCTGCACGCAATGCCACGCAATAGGAATGGCGCTACAACCAATCCGAGCGACTGACGAATGACAAAAGACGATTTGATTGGCCTGGTACAGTTTGGATTTTCAGCCGCGCAAAACAACGACAGTTGACCAGATGGTCCCTGGCTGCAAATTAAATTTGCTGCCGCTAGGGGCGTCTAGATTTCTAGGCTAATAGGCCCCCTCATGATTGCTTGCCATTATTGCATGATTTACAGTGCGCTCTGAGCTTTTTTAACACCACTTCATTTCATTCAACACAGCAAATTCTGAATCATGACAGTTATAAACATAGTTTTTATTAAGAGTCAAGATTCTAATTGTCTATAACATACCAAAATGTTCTTATTTTTTTCTCTATTAGTTGATTACCACTGAATATCCCTTTCACCATTGTGAAAATTGTGCATTCGCAATCATATAAAATATATACTGTATCTGCTAATAGTGAAGCAGCAGGTCTCTGGACGGCTTCACTGTTTGGACCTCTGAAACTGGAGACCTGATGCTACAGCACCAACCAAAGTTATTACAATATCAGGTAATTAATACATTATCAGGTTCTGAAAAATTATTGGGAAATGCACTTTATTACATTATCAGGGTATTATTACATTATCAGGTTTTATTACATGTTTTAGGGACTTATGAAGGAATTTGTTTTACATTATCGGGAGTTATTACATTATCGGGGAATTATTACATTATCAGGTTCTACAGGGCTGTTTTGGATGGCAGCTGTATTCCTTGATGGGGACTGGTTTGCCTGTTATCAAGCAATCGCTGGAACGGTTTGCAAAAATTAAACTCTCTTGCATGAAACAATTAAACTTAACCCTCTTGATAGAAATGATTCACTGGTAAGCATATGCCAGAGTAAATTATCGAATGGCCAGTAAAAAAATTGTGTATAGTCATTTACTAGAACTGCTTGTACAGAGATGTATAGGGCACTTTGTCACTTCTGTGTTGTAGGTGAAATGGGTACCATTCTCATATGGGAGTACCAGATTATGTAGGTATCTTACCCAGTAAGCAGGCGCCGGGTGAATGTGGGTGCAATTGTGTATGAATTGTGATGTTGTCTTCACAAGGGCCACCAAGACACACTGGTGCTGTCCTTGCAACAGCAACAATATGTTGGTAATCTCACCCGATTGGACAGGGATCAACCATTCAACACAAAGGCAGATCAATTAAGTTGATAATCCACAAATCAGTCTCATTAAATATATCAGTCTCATCAAATATATTATACTATCAATTTGGAACTCTGATTAATAATTAAATTAATAACTACAAACAAAGTGACCTTATTAATAGTATGGTTGAAGGTCATTGGAGTTCTGAATAGAAGAGGTTGACAACGTCCATTCTTGTGTAACATTAAATAAACCAGCGTATATAAATCAAAGTATTTATTAACACAATGATAAGAGAATAACACACAATATGTAATTTCGCTAAATGTATCTCACTAATTAATTGAAGGAGTATATGTATGTTTAAGGGAGAGGGAGCGTGCGTGTGTGAGCGAGCTGGTAAGCTCAGAGTTGCGCTGTTAGGAGCGCGCCTGAAAATATGTGTGTGTGTGTGTGTGTGTTCCTTTGTTCTGACCACGTAGTTCCGCGTGCATGTGTGTGCAATCGTGAACATACATGTGTGGTATGAAAGGGACGAGCCTATATTTGCAGCGCGAAGTTCGAGTGTGTGGCTATATGAAGGCCAATGTATTTGTAATCGTATGTGATTTAAGATGCCATGTTAGTAGAAAGAGATGGTTAGTGATGCATGCAAGACTCGTGTGTCTGATAAGCAATCCTAACGATTTCCCTTAGATGGTGTGGCGAAGCCAACTACCACTTAACAATGAAATTATATAACAGTTATGTTCGGTAAACAGATACAATACATTAACAATGGCATATGTAAACAGTCCTATGCTTAGCCAGGTTGTGAATAGCTAAATAGCTAGCTGCCCAGTCGATGTTACCAGTCCTTTGGAAAAGTGTTGGCGCATCCGATGTTCCTGAGGCAGAGAAGAGATGAAAAAGTCCGTAGGTGGGAAGTTGTCCTTGCTGTGATGTCTTTGTTTCACTGCAGTTACGCCCGGAATGTTGCAGGATCGTGAATTCTGTAGTGTTTCGTTCCCGTTGCAGTTTGTTAGCTCGCAGGTCTATTATTAGCTGCTTTGCTAAACTTAGGTCTACTACGTTAGCGGCCAGTGTTTAGCTAACGAGAGATCTTAGGCAATTGTTTGCCGTGGTGAGAGCTTAGTCTGTTCTCTTCCGTTGTGAGTGATGTGGCGAGAATAGGATCTCACTACACATTTTCTTTCAATCAGAAGACCAGAGGCAGGATGTAGAAATCTGGAGGTTTATTATTGTAATCAATAAGCTACAATAAGGAGATGGTCCATGGATTAGCTCGATCTCATTGTATGAATGGTCTGCAGGCCATTTTAAGGCCTGTACATTGTGGGGTGTGTTCTAGCTGGTTGTCTGCTAAAACCAATCAGAAATAACTATTCCCTCTTCTCTAACTCCTCTGAAACCTCCTAAGTGTGTGTGTGTGTGTGTGTCGTGACAGGCACCCCAGGGGTCCTGTCAGACCCCCTCTTTTCTTGGAATGTGCCTGTGTCGTAACTTTATGGCTGCCTTTAACATCAGTGAATCATGTGTATGGCTAAGTCACTGTTTCCCCAACTAGTCTGCCTTCCCTAAGTGAGACTTTCATACAGATGAGTTAATCCATGTTCATCTAAACATAAAATAGATCCCACAGTGAGAGAACAAAAGAAAGTTGTTTCTTCACCCTTGGAGGTGAGTGGAAGGAGAAATGAGCCTGGCCAAAGCCAGTGGAGAGAGAGAGTGAATGTATCATTTCAACGCAGTTTATAAGCAAAAGTACGTCACGATTTTAACACCTTGTTTTCAGCCAATACTGTCTTTTGTTGGACTCCACCTACAGTGTGTATGTCCTTGTGAGGCTTGATGAACACAGTATCAAATAGGAGAGTGAGATATACTGTAGAGGGCTTTGTTAAGATACCTATCTTTAAAAGAACATTACACAAGTTTGTAACCATTTTCAGGTATGTTTTAGGTATGCTTTCATGACATGCTCAAATTAGTCTGTTGTTTTTTGGCTACTTAGCGTGCTTATTTTAGACAAAAGCTCAACTTATTGTTGCTTAAACAATCCATATTATGTTTCTGTTTATTCAGGGGTACGGCTTACTCCTAACTATTGCTGGTGTTGTCTTTTGGGCAGTATGGTCTTGCTGTCGGATGAAATGGAGCTGTTGTCAACCATACAACCTACTGAGAGAACGCCTCAAGAACATCGAGGAACAGGGGGGTGGACAGGGGGGTGGACAGGGGGGTGGACAGGAGGGTGGACAGGGGACGGACAGGGGGGTGCACAGGGGGATGCACAGGGGGAAATGCAAACTGTTGTTTGGCTTGTTTGTCGAAATGGTATTGTATGCTGTGTAACAATCATTCTGACATAATAGAGTCCCGCGATGTGTCACTCTTAAGTAGACACTTACAGAAAGAGATTGAAGAAGATGTGGAAAGGCAGATACAGGAACTAGCTAAAGAGAGAGCAGCTGTCTATACTGAAACAAGGTTCAGAGAGTTAAAAACAGCCCTGCAGATCAATGACCAGCCACAGTCACAATCTGATGAAGGAACCCCATCAACACAAAGCAGTGGCTTAACTGATTAACCTGGGCAAGAAGGCAAAGCGAGCGCCACAGAACAGCTTGAGGACCAACCAGGACCAAGCTTCAGCCCTGGAGTGAATGTCCAGCTACAGCATCAATCTGAACCAGAGGCAGGGGAGGGAGATGCATTACTTTATAATCCAGATGAAGGAGCTTTACTAACCAATTAGGGCAGGAAGGCAAAGCAAGCGCTAAAGACCAGTTCAAAATGGATGAGCAACCAGGACCAAGCATTCCCCTGGAAGATACCATGCTTTAATTCCAGAGATGATTAACGGGGGCATGTTCTTGTTCATTTTTATTTCACACAGGGTCTCACCTGAACACCATAAGCCCATACATGTACTGTTTGATGTTCCCTGAACACCATGTTTTACAAAATGATGCCACATCTATCATTGTTCAAAAATATCTATAATTGTCTTTTCCTCTGGTAAAGAAATGTGAGTGTTCTTATAATGAAAACATGTGGGACTGAGCTGCAAATTGAACTAGAATGCGTTTCGTGAACGAACTGCGAGAGTGTGCTTGCTCTGTTGCGGCCATGACCTTTGACGTTGCAGCCATAACATCACACAAAAGATCATACATGGCAACTAAGCTCAACCATTATATTTTGGCTCCACTGACGTCTAGACATATGACGGTGTCTTTGTTGTTCTGTTTTTGTTTGCTTGTTTATTGTGAAAGGGTCTAGTGTGTTACATTTAGAAGTCTTAAAATAGGCTCCAAGTGACATTTGTCTTATTGTGTATGTGTAATTTACCTCCAAAGGTCGTGTTAATCCATGAGTGCACCTGAATTGTGCGGTATTTGCTGAGTTTTAATCTGCTTGTTTTAATTGTGTGTGTTGCGGCTGCAATAAATCGTGTCTGTGCTTCAAATTTAAATATATTTATTGTCTCTCTATGGTGGAAATCAGATGTATGATGGAACTTGCATATTTACTATGCACAAACATTTCAGCTGTCATGGTGATAATAGTTCCAGAGTTTCGTTGGTAACACTTTATTTGAAGGTAGCGTCATAGTAGCGACATGACACTGTCATAACTGTGATATGACACAGTCATGAACGTGTCATAAATATTATGTCAATGTCATTAACGTTAATGACTGCTGTCATTAAGTGTCATTCGGGTTTTGTCATGACAAGTTGACATTGTTTAGGTTGTCTTGATTATGACAACTTGACATTAATCAAAGTGACATGACCAGAAGGTGTCTTTGTCATGACAACTTGACAATAAATTTGTTTGGGATGTCCTTATTATGACAACTTGACATTAATCAAAGTGACGTGACCAAAACATTTCTTTGTCATGACAACTTGACATTAGCAAAATATGCTAATATCTATTTTTGTGTTTATGGCAAGTTGACATAATCACAGAAGTGTGATCAAGATAAAAAAAACAAGTGGGCTTTATGTAAGGATTGACACAGTAAAGTGCTGCTTTTGTTTTAAAAATAAATCTGAATTTCTGCCTCTCCAACAGTGGAAGAAATAGGAATCTATAAGCCATTTTAATCTTTCTATTTTATAGGAAATTTTGAAGGCATTATCTTCAAGATTCAGAAAAGTTATTCAAATACAACCAAAAAGACAGCAGGCAAGTATGAGAGGCGGGACAGGGCAGGGTGGGGTCTGTGTCTAGCAGGGCAGGCCAGGGTGGGGTTTGTGTCTAGCAGGCCAGTATGAGAGGCAGGGTGGGGAGGGTAGGGTGGGGTCTGTGTCTAGCAGTATGTCAGTATGAGCTGGCTCATCTTCAGAAGGGGGGTTAGGGGGGAGAGGGGGTGCAGGCGGTCAAAGCCCAGGAGCTGCCGGGTGGACGACTCCCAGTCGCGGCCGAACTCCAGCCGGCTGCACACACACGGGTACTGCCTGTCTGCCCAGCACACCCAGTCCACCGCTCGCTTCAGAGCCTCCCACTCTGGACAACTGTTGGCAACATGCAACAAAATGGACATAATGATATATGTACAGTATGAGTTGGAAATAAAATGTACTTCTGCAATTGTTGCTGTTTTTCTTTCTCTCTCACACACACACACACACACACACACACTCACCTGTGATGAGGAGGTTCTCTGAGGCGGAAGAGTGACTGCAGCAGCTCTCCCTTGACCAGCTTCTTCACTCGCACCAGCTGCAGGATCAGCAGGGTGGACACCAGCCTCAGGATGTCAGCATGGGCCTTGGGCCCTGAGAGAGAATGAAAAAACACGTACATAAACACACATTTAAATCCCTGCTTTCATTTGGACCCACAGGGCAATGGCTATAAAACAAGATCTAAATAAAGGTCTTACATGCAAATAAAGAGGTTTAAATGGGACACAATGCACCTATACAGATGAGAAATTAATCATTTATAAGAGTAAACAAAAAAAGGGTCTTCTCCATATTTGTTGGCTAGCTATTATACTTGAGAACGAGCAAAACTTCAAGCTTCCCCCACCTGAAGTGTAATTATTGTAATGTGGACCTTTTTTTTTACCGGGTGCAAAACAGACTTCATCAGTGAAGCCTTAAATATGACTGGAAATGTTGTGTGTAGTTTGTGCACAATAGGGGTATGTTCTCACCCAGAGACGTGATGCCCTTTTCTTTCAGGAAAACTCCGGCAAAGAAGTTCAAATCCACACTGAGGAAAGATCCCACTGCCTCAGTGCACTCCCAGTATCCCTCCTAACGAGGCAGTAGGTAAGGAAATAAGTTGGCAAACGATTACACAAAAAAATCATAATAGTGTCATGAAATTTATGACAACCAAAATATTAAGAGGTATCCATTTTGTATTGAGTCATAGGTACGTATAGAGTACTATCGCTTTGCATTATTACTGATAGATGATTTTTGAATAGCAGGCTTCTTACTGGGCTCTGTAGACATGCCGATCTCTCCCAAGTCTCTCCCAAGCCGTCGCCCTTCCTGCAATGGAGAACTCATCCGTTTCACAGTCTCCAGAGTGTGCTCTCATGTTTTACAGACTCCTGAGTGTGCTCACATAATCTATAGACCCCTCATGTTTTATAACAAGTGTTCACACACCCAAAACACAACATGCTGTCACAAAAGCATCAAGTGCAAAGCCTCTCTGTTTTTTGAGTGTGCACAGATAAAGACTAGAGAAATGACAGAAAAGCGAATGTATTTATTCCTTTACCGTGGCATCCCCGTTTTCCTCCTTGCTTTCTTCTGACGACCGATGGAACTACCACTCATGCTGCGAGGTGCGGCATCAGCTGCCATGGACCGGCTGAGAGAACACTCCTCCATCACGTCAAAGTCTTGGAAACGCACAGTTTTCTGCACAGTTGCTTTTCTGAATATCTTTTCTGAAATGGCAGGAGAAGCAGCCACATAGACAGGAGGAGAAAGAGGAGGAGGAGAAGGGGCAGAGATAATATCTGAGGGAGCAAGGAGACAGTCCAAAGAAGACTTTTCTGAGAAACTTGCATAGTCACACTCCTGGGGAGGAGCAGCAGAGAGGTGCAGAGAGGTTTGAGGACAAGGAGGAAGAGGAGGAGGAGCAGCATGCTTGGAGAAGCTTGACCCGAGGGGGCTCAAAAAAGGAGTAGAGAAGTGCAGAGAGGATTGAGGTGGACCAGAGAGGCGCCGAGAGGATTTAGAAGGAGGAGGAGAAGGAGGCATGGAAAAAAGTCCCTGCTGCTGAGAGGTTTGAGGAGGAGGAGGAGCAGGAGCAGAAAGGAGGTGAGTGGTTTGAGGAGGAGGAGGAGGAGGATCAGGCATGGAGTGGCTTGAAAACCCCCCAAAAAGTCCATGGTGCTGCTTGAGTGTGCGTTGCTGCTCTTTGAGAAAAGAGTGGGCAGGAGCTCCAAAGACAGGAGCACACGTAAAAGCAGAAGCACTGGTAGCATGGGCAAGAGCACTGGATTGGGCAAGAGTGCTGGATTGGGCAAGAGCAAGGTCAGGGGCATGGGCAAGAGTAGGAGCATGGTCAAGAAAGTCCTGCCGTTGGCTTCCTTGTAACTCTCGGGGACCAGGAGCAGGAGGAGGAGCTCCACCTTCAAAGCTGAAACCATGAGAGCGCTGAGCACCAAACAAGACAGGAGGGGGAGGGTCTGGGGTAGGACCAGAGAAGATCGGAGAAGGAGGAGAAGCAGGAGCAGGAGCACGGGCAGAACCAATGACAGGGAGAGTATGGGACAGAGTACTGGGAGAGGCATGGGCAATGGCGAGGGGAGGGAAAGGGGCACAGACAGGGACAACAGTAGGAGCAGGGGTAACAGTAGGGGCAGGGGCAAGAGTGGGGGCGGCACCCCTGTAGCTTTGAAGAGAGGGCGTCAACTTGACTGAATTTGCTACAGGACCTGATGCTAATTGCATCTCTCTGGGACCATGGGTCATCAAGGATGTTCTCCTCGAGGAGATGGACTTCTCTCTGCACCTCTCAAGACTTGGCTCAGGACTTCCATGCATCAATCTTAATGATCTTCCTTGCATCTCTCGGGGACCAGGGGCCATCTTCCTGACAATTGACTTTGACGATTGAAGAGCACGCCTCTCAAGACTTAGGTCTTTCGGAGCGACGAATGAAAAAATGTCATTCACTTCTTCACTTTCTACGCAGGGGGCACCTAGGTACCCACAGATAGGGTCGATAGAGTCGTTCATACACTCTGGAAGGGCCATAGAAATGATGGATTCCAAAAGGGGCATGTCATCTGGTGAAGAACTTTCAGGCCATTCATCCAAGGCCTGAAAAACAAGAGAGGGGAGATTTGAATCCCTGTAGGACTGTTTTTATACTGACTATTCAGTGGATTGAAAAACTGTAGATAACACAGACAGCAGCAGACTGCTCCAGACATTGAGGAATTTCAATTGAACTGAATATGATTTTGATTTAAATTTCAAATTCATTTTGAAATTTTAAGTATTCTCACACAATTTGAAGGAACTCAGGTAAGGTAACAGAGAACCATAATCGATTGAATTCAGGTCCGATTGATTGGAATTATGTTATAATTGACTGACCCTTTTTTCTAGGGAACGTGAAGCAATATGGGGGAGGTTGGGAAGTAAGCGGGAGATGAACTTCCTGTCTAGAGAATCATAAAGACAGTGCATCACTGTAGCACCAGTAAACTTAAACACTAAGGCTACAGCCACACCAATACGTTTTAGTTTGAAACAGCATCACTTTTACTAGCTAACGCGTCCATCCATCGGTCCGCCATTCTCCTCAGCCAATCAGCACACCATTGTCATGGTGAATGTTTACGTCCTGGTTCCCACTTCTCTGGAGTGCCTGAGCTCCCTAAATGGAGACTTTTGGAAACGCTGCTGGCCGGGCAAAAACGGATGATGAGACCCCTTACATTCGCTTCCTGACTGGGTCTTGTCAATCACAATCTGTCTTTCCCTGATTCGTCACTTTTTCTGGAAGGTGTTTTTCTGTTTTAAGGCATGGCATTATGAAGAGAGATTATTTCTGATATGGAGCTAAAACGCTTGTCTAATTTGAATTAAACCACACACCTCTACACTCCTTTTCTCTGATTCATGATAGCAACCAGACATCATTATGGCATGTGAGAAAAAACAACAACAAAACAAAGTCTGAGGAGCTCAAACTGCTCGTAAGCTAACACACTCAGCACAAACTGCAAACTGTCTCATCCACTCTTCTGGTGAAGATCTTTATGTGTTCAGGAGCTTTGAAAACTTTCTGTCCATTTTCACTCCCACCGCACCTACCTCATCTGTATCTTCCTTCTCATCTTCACATGGCATGTCACAACAAACCTAGAACATCAATAACAGAATAACATGTCAAAACACGACTAGAATGTCAACATTTCTTTCCATTTTGGAAGAAAAAAATGGCGGCGTAGAGGGAGGTCGCATTGAAACCAGCTCCTACACTAAATCCTATATTCTAATTTAACTTCTAACAACAACAACAACAAAGAAATAACTCTCATCTTTTAATAACACAATCCTAACACTATTGAACTGAATATGCCGGGGGAAAAGTCTGAAACAGCCGCGAAGGACGATAAAAAGCAAAAAGCCAAAAAGCTTCCAGCAACGACCACGGCCAAAGACAGTGCTAGTGACAGTCAGTCTCTAGCTAATACCGATGTGCCGCCTGCTTGGTTTCACGAAGAAATGGAAAAAGGATTCAACAAAATCCATTCATTGCTAGACCAAAAGCTGAACACCTTAGCTGTCTCGGTGGAAAAACTTCTTAGTGACAACCGTGCTCTTGGGCAGCGTGTCAATGTGGTCGAAGAGGAGCAAGCTAGCTATGCAGAAAGCCTGAACGTCTTCCATCAAGACTTCGCCGATTATAAAAAAAAGACGCAGGAAGAAATGAGCGGTTTAAAAGAACATCTTGACGACCTGGAGAACAGGGCCTCGTTTCCCGAACGCGCACTTAGCCTAAAAAGCACTTGAAATCGCTCGTAAGAGGATTCCTACGTTGCAGACGGGTTTCCCAACGCCACACTTAGCTTAAGTGTATCTTTCATTGAGAGGAATTCTACGTGTGGTCAGGACCAGTAGTAACTTCACACTTAGCGATGTAATCCACCAGGGGCGTCGTTCGACCGTCGTTCGGAAGAAACAGGAATTAAAAAAAAAAAAACATGGCTACTTGAAGCGAGGAATATTTTACATGAATAAAGCTATCTACACAACTTTTTATATGTTTATAATGACTCGGTTTGATCGGAAATGTGCTACGCGACCAATGCAGAGTATTTAGGTCTTGACTGAAGCTTTCAAACAGTAGTTTGATGGCACATTTAGCGCTTATGCCACCACTCCATTGGCTTATATGGTAGCTTCTAGCTAGATGGTTGTATATTATGTAGAAGAAATCCAAACGATGTTTCTGTGTATAGCACATCATGAGAATGTCATTGTTTCACCTGCCTATTCCCATCAAAATAGAAATAAAGAATATTGAGTATTTGAAAATAAAGATTAGGCTATACAAAACTAGTGCATTGCCCGTAGGAATTATGCATTCTGTAGTGTTAGCAGACGTAGGGCTGTTGGGTAGTGTAATGGCAAGACATATTTGCACTCCACATAGGTACAGGTTACACTGAAGTATTATTGTGATGCATGTTTCCTTTTCATTAAGAAATGTGTTAATGGTAGCCTTTTTGGAGAGTTACCAACAAATAAAGTTTGAGATTATGTAGTGGATGCAGTTGAATATACTGTAGATGTCAACGTTGCTGTCTAAACTATAAACTAAATGTCATAAAGAAAGACATTATTTAAAATGAAGTTATGGTTGAAATAGGATCACTTCTTTATTGTAAGGGTAAGTGTAGGGCAAGAATGGTCATGCAGTTGGACTCAAATGTAGGTTAATTTTATTGAATGTATGTAGCCTACTGTACTGTATGACTTTGATGATGCTAGCTTTGACAGCCCACTCTCAGACAGATCGTAATAAATGTCCTTACAGTGGGAACACAGTTTAAATAGGCTTCTCTGCTGGAGATGGCGTTACTATCCCCGCCCCGAATTTAGTGCACATTGCACGTTCGATGCACGCATAGGCTAGCTAATTTCACAGCAATTAACGTAAACAGGTTAACCTGACGTAAACAGCTCATAAGAGCTACTTAAGAACTCGTGCACGTTGCGCTCGTGCACCTGACTTTAAGTTGATGTTTGGGAAACGCACGTAAATACAAAGTGCTACTTAGTGTACGATGTCGCGAAAATCCACGTAAGCCGTTAAGATACATCGTTATCGGGAAACGAGGCCCAGAGCTAGAAGAAAGAACCTGAGGCTAATTGGCTTCCCAGAGGGGGTGGAGGGGAAGAACACCGGTGCCTTCCTGCAAGAGTGGCTTCCGAAAATTCTTGAGCTAGAATCAGGGGACACTATTGAAATCGAGCGGGCTCACCGTTCACTCCAACGCTCCCCTGGTGAAGGCGGACGTCCTAGGGCCCTAGTGATCCGGCTACTTCGCTTCACAGACGTGACCAAAATCCTCGACGCAGCACGGAAGAAAAGAACTCTCCGGTACGGTAACTCCGACATTATGATCTTCAGGGACATGTCCACGACTCTCTACAGGAAAAGGAAAGCCTTCTTGCCCATCAAGAAAATGCTACACGCTAAGGACATTTCCTTCAGGCTGCTTCATCCCACCAACATGGTTATCAATCTACCGGAGGGCAGACGCACGTTTACATCCCCGGTGTCGGCAGAACACTATCTCAAGGAATAGCACCCGGACATTTTGCAGTAAAGTGAGCAAATGTCTTATGCCTGACAGGCTTGATATCACTGATTTAGTTTAAATGTACATTTAAGCGTTCTACTTTCTAATACTATCTGTGATATTATTGATCTCATACGGTTTTATTCTCATAGTAGGCTGCTCCAAACCTTGTTTAAGGGACGGGGAAATAGTTCGTTCATTTTAGAGATGGCAGTAGCCTAAGAGCCTAGTTTATTAATCTGCTTTCAAAGTGTTTTATAACACAGAGTTGTTGTTGCTTTTATTCTTAATTTGAACATCTACAGGTTGATGTAGGCAGTTTGGTTTCACTTGCTGATATATAAATATGGTAGTACTACGCACGGCAGAGGTTAAGGTAGGCTGTTTTTTTGGGGGGGAGGGTAGTTGGGTTTTCTGGGAGATAGGGTGGGTGACAGGCAGGTCCAGGGCCGGATTAACAATTTTCTGTGCCCTGGGCAACAAGGCTCAAGGCCCCCCCCCCCCCGCCGCCAAACAATCGTAAAGTCGCTATTATCAAGATCATAGCCTACACTAGTGGAGATGTATGTGTGCACAAAAGCCTCAGCATAAAGTGCATGCATTCAAGAGACCATTCAGACGCACAAATGTGCATAACTTTTTACAATTAATCTTTAACAGAACTTGGTGGCTTGATGAGTACTTATCTTGAAAGCAAACAGCTAGGTAGGCCTTAACTTAAAACCATGGAACATTTTAAAAATGCAAAAATGTGAAATTATCACCAACCATGAAGCAGGCAATTAGTGTGTTTTTAGTAAAAGTAAACCATTGGCTACACTGTTGCATGTAATTTCAAAGTCAAGATCATGTTTATTGTATCACAATTCAACATTTGATGTTGATCACTTCACTACTATATATATCCTTATTATTTTTATTTAAACAAATGGACCTTACAACTGGCCTCTCCTTTAAAGACTGAACTCATGACTACACAAACATTATGAGGCCTAATGACCTATCTTTACTTTTAAAACTTCTCTCATTAACACTAGGGGTGCGATATGGGCAAAAAAGAATATCTCTATTTTTTTTTTCATTTTGACGATAATTAGACGATATTTAAAACAAATGTGATTGGAATTCTCAGAGTTATACCTTCTTGGAAATTACAATAATGGGCACAATTAAGGAAAACACTTTTTTATTGTCTTTAAACAAAAATAACTTAATTGAACTGCAATGCAGAAATATTGAACTCTTGAAATAAAGTGCTCCATGCATCCATGAGAATTATTGCACATCAACAGCAGTGATTATGGCCTTAAACTTAAAATTCTGTCCCGGATTGTACAAAAATACAAATACATGAGCATTCGAGCATGGATTGGGATGATTTTTTCTGTCCGAGCCCGGCCCGGTCCGACAGAATAGTAACCGAGCCCGGACCCAGTCCGACAGGCATTCAAATATTTTTTTTTTCGAATCCGAACCGAGCCAGAAGGAATCAATCTCAACTGTTCATAGTACTAATGCCACATTGACGTACGTTTTTTTTATGAATAGCCTGGCTGTATTAAACTGAGGCATCAACAGTTAAATGCTCTCTCACACAAACACGCGCTGTTAAACGCACAAGCGTGCACAATAAGGCCAATAAGTATATTTAAATTAAATGATTGACATTGCAAGAACGTTTAGTAAAATGGTGCGGCTCCTTTAAGAAGAGCACGTACAGGGAGGGAGAATGGTGACGCATAGTTTGGATGCAGCGTCAAAGATTTATGTGCTGTAACAGTGTTAACCAATATGTGAGTAACGTGAGTTTTAATAAAGCATAGCGTGTGTAATGTGTAGCTATTTCATTCCGTTTGCTAAACTTTCCTGCTGTCTGTATTTACTAACCAGCAGCAGACGTAACGGGAAGGGAATTAACCCGAAGTTAAAAACATGTATGCTAATCTACTTCGGCCATGGAGCATTTTACTCCCCTGCAATCTCCAACTACGAGACAGCCTCCGACAGCAGGAAAGGTTAACAAACGGAACGAAATAACTACACATTACACACGCTGTGTTTTAATACAACTCACGTTTTATGCTATACCAACGGAGGCACAACAGACATCACCATGCGCTGCCAGGACTGCGTTCATAACGTGATATTTGTCAACAACGTTGTCAAGTGCCCCTTTGATGTCATGGGCCCTGGGCAAGTGCCCAGTTGCCCTAATGGTTAATCCGGCCTTGGGCAGGTCATCTATTTTACTTAGTTCTTCAGATAGAGTAACAGACAGGATATTCACTTTATTTCTAAATAAGTTGTCAGACATTGCTGATTTATGCTTTCAACTAACATTCTATGGCTTTGGCTGCCGGGACCTGTTAACAGTACTGATAAGCCTATTCATCTCATGAGTGAAGTTATAAAGTATACGTTTTTGAGCTGGAACATCAATGGTCTCAACCAACCAACTAAGCGGCGTAAAGTTTTGAGCTTTCTTAGAAGACATGCTACTGATGTATAGGGTGACCAGACGTCCTCTTTTTCCCGGACATGTCCTCTTTTTGAGACCTATAAAAAGCGTCCGGCAGGGTTTCCTAAATTGTCCGGGATTTTGCCTCGTCGAACGAGTCTGTATATTGCAGTTACCGCGGCGACCGATAGTTGAGGAGTTGAGGAAACACACCAGCGGCCAATGACTGGATACAGCTCACCAAGTGATGTCTACCATATGCTATATATACCGTCGGAATGGCCAACCTTTCTCGGTCATGGTGGCCATTATTTTGTAGAAAGGAAATAGTCAGTAGCAATCTATAACACAATTATATGCTTATCCTACATAAACTATGGAAACTATTTAAAAAAAACGATTCAATTAAATGAATAATTTCTTATTTTCATTGGTATTGTTGTCATATACAGATATGCAATGATTTGTGGGTAATATTTTGATGTCCAATGTCAAGTCTCTATTTGATCATGTGACTAGACGATCTAATGATGCAAAATCTAAACGTCAAGACCTAGAGGCAAAGTACACAGGCAAGCACCTTTCAAACATAAAGGTGGTGATGCATGATATGCTTTTTCAATGGAAAGGATAGCCAGCCTCTCCTGCTCCATGCGGCCAGGTAGGTAGGTCTTATTGAGTTTCAATTTGGAAAAAGATCACTCGGCTGTTACCACTGTCACATATGTCAGAAACAATAGCAGAGCAGTGCACTGCACACCTTACCGAAGGTGGATTTTAGGGAATGATATTCACAACCTGCATCTTGGCAAATTGGGAGACTACGGACTGCTAGGCAATCTGCTCCAAAACAGGCCCTGAATGATAGGTCGCCGCCGAGCACCTGTTTCATTGTATATGTGTTTTTCAGATGTTGGTAAAGCTGCTGTGCCGCCGCAACAAATCGTGCCTTTCTTAAGTGTTTTTAAAGAACCTTTCAGCACTTTGACCGTTTGTTTACGTTAGTGTGTCAGAGTGCTATTGTTGATAGCTTTCTTTTTCACATGTCTACTTTCCCAATACAATAGCCTTAGTAACTAATTCGACTGTAGAATCCAACACATTTCTGGTAATAGGCCTATGTATTGGTAGATACATTAATATTAATGAGAGGGAGGCCAGCTATTAGAGTTTGTTGTTGCTTTATCTTTAGCAAAAGGAGAGATGACACAATGGATTATACATAATTACAACAACATTATACATAATTAGGAAAGTTTAACTTTTATATATATATATATATATATATATATATATACGCCTAATGGTGTGTGTGTGCGCGCGCCTCTTAACTAGTAAATAGCGCGCACTAGGGCCCTTGATAATAGCATGCCCCCCCCCCCCCGACCGTCACCGCTGAAGTGTCCTCTTTTTCACCAACTCAAATCTGGTCACCCTACTGATGTAGCTTATCTCCAGGAGTCCCATTTAACTGATATGGATCATGACAAACTGGGGAAACAATGGCAAGGGCAAATATTCTACTCTTCATTTACTCCTCAATCGAGGGGCGTAGTTATTCTTATAAGGAAAGGGATTCCTTTTCAGGCAGAGCAGGTAGAAAAGGACAGAGGGGGCAGATATGTTATGGTTAGTGGGTTCATTGGGGAACAGAGGGTCACATTGCTTAATATCTATGGTCCTAACCAAGATGACCCCACCTTTTATGTGAACCTCCTTCTTAAAGTAACAGATAACCCTTCAGAGCTTGTGATTGGAGGTGATTTTAACCTGGTATTAGACCCCACCATGGACAGATCTTCTTCCACTCCCATACCTTTAACCTTAGCGGCCAAGACACTCCAAAGTGAACTCTCAGACTTACAGCTACTAGATATATGGCGAGAGCAGCATATTTCGCAGCGTGAGTATAGCTTTTATTCACATAGACATAAAGGTTACTCTAGGATTGACAACTTCTTTATTCATGCATCTAAAACCCATCTAGTCTCATCTTGTGAATATTTAGCGAGGACACTCTCAGACCATGCTCCACTTTTGCTGCAAATGGCTATAAAGGACTCTCGCTCGAGGTCCAAACGCTGGAGGTTTCCCAACCATTTAGTCAATGACAGTGCCTTTGTAGTAATGATAAATGCACAGCTGGAATGCTATCTTAATATTAATTCAAATTCTGCCTCTCCTGCTATTGTTTGGGAGGCCCTCAAAGCCTATATAAGAGGCAACATCATTAGTTACTCCTCCTGGAAGAAAAAACAATACGTCGCAAAATTAAACTCTTTAGAGATGGACATTAAAAATCTTGAAAAGCAACACTTTCAGTTACAATCACAAGCCATCTTAGATCAGCTGACAGTGATGAAGGCGGAATATGACACAATTACTACACGGGAGGTGGAAAATGCGATGGCCAGGCTGAAACAGCGTTATTACGAGCATGGTGATTATACAGGGAAACTGTTAGCATGGCAGATAAGACAGGAGGATGCCGCTAGGTATATCCCTATTATTAAGCAGAAAGATGGAGAGCTGGTCCGCAACCCCCTACTCATCAATCAAGCTTTTGCAGACTTTTACAAGTCTCTCTATTCCTCACAAGGTGAGAAGTCACAGGAAATGTATGATTTCCTAGATGGGCTGGATATTCCTAAAATACCTGACTCATGTATAGGGGACCTTGAGAATGAGATTACCAAACAAGAGGTACTGGACGCCATGGCACGGCTACCTTCAGGGAGAGCTCCTGGGCCCGGTGGTTTTTCAGTAGACTTCTTTAAGACATTTGCAGATAAACTTATAGATCCTCTCTTAGATATGTTAAACTACTCCATCAAAAACGGTAGGTTGAAACCCTGGAGCAGGCCCTAATTATAGTTTTACCTAAACCAGGTAAGGATCCTAGTTTGTGTGAATCGTATAGACCTATTTCTCTTTTATCATCAGAGTATAAAATTCTAACAAAAATAATTGCCACTCGACTTGAGAAAGTAATTCCTTCTCTTGTTAATGTTGACCAGACAGGATTTATACAGAACCGTTCATTATCAGATAATGTTAGGAGACTTCTTAATATAATACACTGTGCCAAATCTATGGAAAATCCGGTCATAGCAATATCACTGGACGCGGAGAAAGCCTTTGACCGTGTAGAGTGGCACTTTCTCTTTGCGGTCCTTGAAAAGATGAATTTCAGCCAAAATATACTACGGTTGATCCGCATACTGTATCTTAACCCCACCGCTATGATACAGACCAACACTGTAATCTCGACCCCCATTCCTTTATCACGCGGCACCCGACAGGGCTGCCCTCTATCTCCCCTAATTTTTGCCCTGGTAATTGAACCCTTAGCCATTGCAGTACGGTCTCATAACTCTATCTCTGGAGTGAAAGTGGGGCCTGAGAAACATGTCATAAGTCTATACGCAGATGATATTATCTTACTTCTCACCAACTTAGACTCGTCCATGCCTGCCCTCTCAGACCTATTAGTAAGGTATAATGCTATCTCTGGTTATAAGGTTAATGCACAAAAGAGTGTGGCTATGCCTCTTAACTCTTCAGCAGAGAGCTTGGCAAGGAACAACTTTCCTTTTCAGTGGAACGCCCATTTTATAACATATCTAGGTTTAAAGATCCCTTGCCAACTAGACAGTATATTCTCACTGAACCATGATGCATTGTTTAATAAAGTAGAGAAGGACCTGGATAGGTGGATACACTTGCCAATCTCTCTGATCGGGAGAGTAAACTGTATTAAGATGAATATCCTACCGAAGTTCCTCTACCTGTTTCAGACCCTTCCTATATCTATACATAACAACTTCTTTAAGAAACTGCAAAAACTGATTTCCTCATTTATTTGGAAGAAGAAGGTACCTAGAATTCAAATCAAAACGCTATACAATACACCAAGGCATGGGGGACTGAAACTACCAAACTTTAAGATATATTACTGGGCAGCTCAGTCCAGGGCATTATGGGTCTGGCAATCAGAACTAGTTAACCCACCAGCGTGGAAACAAATAGAACAGTGCCACACATCAGGTGTACCACTGGCCGGCATTCCTTATATTAAGTCGTATCACACTCTGAAGAATGGCACTGACAATCCCTTTATTAGACATACAGCTAGAATCTGGTCCGAAATCCAAACTCATATTAAGAGTGTTATTGTACTTCATAGGAATACTCCTTTCCATGCCAACCCTGGCTTACCAAGTGCACTTAGAGATGCCATCACTTAGAAGTGGCAAGATCAGGGAATTCAAAAATTTGGGGACCTTTACGAGAACGATTCACTTATGACCTTTGAACAGTTAAGTAGAACCTTCCACCTCCCAGCTGCTAATTTTTTCAAGTCTCTACAGGTCAGACACTTTATAAGTACACTTGGGAACAGCACCCCCACTAGGCCTCTCCCGATTGATGATATCTTTAAAGATGTCACACACCCTAGGGGAATTCTGTCTATTACATTTAACAGAATTTCGGCCCTGTCAGAAATTGCTCCCCCTAAATGCCAGGACTAAATGGGAGCGAGACCTGAAATTTACTTTTGAATTAAATGAGTGGGAATCAATATGTGAGAAGGCATTATCCTTCTCATACAACAGTCGCCATAGAATACTGCAGGGAGATGGAGGGAGGGGGAGGGAGGGAGGGAGGGAGGGAGGGAGTTAGGGTGGGTGTGAGGGGGAGGGAGGGAGGGAGGGGGAGGGAGGGAGGGAGGGAGTGAGGGTGGGTGTGAGGGGGAGGGAGGTCACCCTTCTTTTTTTATTGTCTTTGTATCCCTGCAAAGCTAGGATCTCCTCAACGAATTAGGGTGGGGCAATGGGGTGAAAAGTTTACAACTGTATTTTCATGTTGTCTTTACTACCTGTATGTTGTAAACCAAAAATCAATAAATACAATGTTAAAAAAAAAACCATTTCTTTCCATTTTAACTCCCAACACACCTACCTGGTCGTATACATCTTCTTCATCGTATACATCTTCCTCATGTTCCTCATCATCAAATCCAAAATGAGATCTCCCCTCCTGCCGACTGAACAGCATAGAAAGTCAACACCAAAATAACATGTCACAACACAACTAGAACATCAACACTAAATAAGACGTCACAACACAACTGGTATGTTGTATCTTCGTACCCATAATCCATTTCAACTTCCATTTCAGCTGCAAAGTGAAGTTGGCTCATTGAACAGCCCGTTAGTATTCTATATTCCTCCTCTTCATCTTCCCAGCCCATATAAGGTAACAGGTCAACATTCTCTTCTGCAATCAGTTTGGGGATGTCTGTGAACCCATCATCAGGCTTCGTGGCGTCCTAGAATGAGGGAGGGAAGTGAACTACTTCACTAACATATAATTTGCACATTCCCACAATATTATTATATGAAGACTATATTATTATAATTCGTTTCGTACTGAATTGGCTACCTAGGTAGGCTTTTCAATAACCTTAGATGGAGTGAATTGGGAAGTAGCCATTTGTATCTGCTTTTGACCTTCTACCCCTTGACCTTTCTCAGTGAGGTCAACAGTATACATACCCTCTCCTCAATGGCCACAAAGCTGGTGAACTGGGAGAGGATGGAGAACTCTTTGCTGAGCTCAACGATGTAGGACTTCATCTGAGCTTTCTTTCCCTACGGGAGATAGAACACAGACCCGTTCTCAGCAGAGATGTGTCATAGCACAGCACGATTGAACACAATTAGAACGTCAACACAGCACGATTGAACACAACTAGAAAGTCAACAACGTCAACACAGCATGATGGAACACAACTGAAACGTGAACACAAAAATCACCTCACAACACAACTACAACATCAACACCAAAATACACACACATGTATTATCACACATGAAAGCTCCACATAAACACACACACACACACACACACACACACACACACACACACACACATCCTGCCTGATACCCTCCCTACTGCCAAACTCATCTCACAGACACTGGACCACACACTGACACAAACACACACACACAAACACAGACAGACACACAGACATAATGACGCACCTCATGTTCAGCTTCATCCATGTGAAGAATACCATCCTCATAATCTCTAATAACTGCTCTTGCTGTGAGCTTGTGAAGGAGCTAGAGACCAACAGAGAGAGAGAGAGAGAGAGAGAGAGAGAGTGAGAGAGAGAGAGAGAGAGAGAGTGATAGAATGAATACAAACTGAATCTATACATTTAAAATCAATCACACTAGCTTTAACCGTCAAAAAAGCTAAAATCAGTCTAACTTAATGTATTAGAGTAGGTTATCTTCAAGACATCTCACAGACTCCTTCTACAGAGCTTCAGTTGGACCCATGTTCTTTAATGTTTAGGTAAGCAATAATCAGTAGGTGTTCATACCGTGCCCTCACTCTTCTGCAGTTCTGTGGTGGACACCATAGTCTTAATCTCTTTCCCACACAAGTCTCCATAGAGAGCAGCCTGCAGAGGTGAGATGCATGGAAGAACAAAGGCATTAACGTTTAAACATGAAACAACTATCCTCAGAATTAATCAGAACATGTAGCCATTTTATACAGACAGGCAGAGAGAGAGAGAGAGAGAGAGAAAGAGAGAGCGAGAGAGAACTGTCCTTCACTTTGAAAAGTAGAGACTATACACACACACTCATACACTAACACTGACACCCCCTCGCTCTATACCCACGTTACTCTAACTGTGTGCGTGGGGTACGAAGCCTTTCTCTCGTTACTCTACCTGTGTGCGTGGGGTACGAAGCCTTTCTCTCGTTACTCTACCTCTGTGCGTGGGGTACGAAGCCTTTCTCTCGTTACTCTACCTGTGTGCGTGGGGTACGAAGCCTTTCTCTCGTTACTCTACCTGTGTGCGTGGGGTACGAAGCCTTTCTCTCGTTACTCTACCTGTGTGCAGTGGGGTAAGAAGCCTTTCTCTCGTTACTCTACCTGTGTGCGTGGGGTACGAAGCCTTTCTCTCGTTACTCTACCTGTGTGCAGTGGGGTACGAAGCCTTTCTCTCGTTACTCTACCTGTGTGCAGTGGGGTACGAAGCCTTTCTCTCGTTACTCTACCTGTGTGCGTGGGGTACGAAGCCTTTCTCTCGTTACTCTACCTGTGTGCAGTGGGGTACGAAGCCTTTCTCTCGTTACAAGTTCAAGTTCAAGTTCAAGATTGCTTTATTAGCATGAATGTCACCCAGACATCATTGCCAAAGCTCACAACAAAACATACATGCAATACAAAAAGATATCACAACATACAAACATATAGACAGAGCGACCCCATGTGTGTGTGTGTGTGCGTGTGCGTGGGGTACGAAGCCTTTCTCTAGTTACTCTACCTGTGTGCAGTGGGGTACAAAGCCGTAGACCAAGGTGTGGCAGTTGCTGAAGAGGGCGTGGAGCTGCGCAGGGGCCTGAACAGGAGGGGGCGCTGTTGGGTTAAACAACTGCCACTTCACCGCCACCGAGCTGCAGCCTGGAGACGTCAACCGCCTAACCTGTGACTCCACCTGCCAGATGACAAAACAGCAGTGCAGTGACACAGCTGATCTGACCTGCACCTTTAAGCACACCTGTCTCTGAAAGCCACCTCTCTACTAGGAGGCAATTTGCATTTTGGCTCCAAGCTCCCCATTGTGCTTTTGGTGTTGAAATGTGTTGGAGTGAAGACTTAGGGCCTCCTTCTATAACATTTATTCTGAAATGTTTCTTACGGACTTCAGAAAACAAACGTAAAAAAAAGATCTCAGCCAGATTCATGAACGCCTGAAAATGTGTTCTTAAGCAGCAGAAGTGTTCTGAGCTGTGCTCCTCCGAAATAGGTTTATTAAATTGAAAACACGTTCTCGTGCACCTGAATTTGCATACATACACGCCCCAACAGTTCCTTATAAGGGCATGCAACCGTTGTGAAGTGCGCAATCGGATTTGACCAAATCCACGCAAGGGCAATTTGAAAGAGAGTCATGTCAAAGGGGGAAACGAGCACTGGTCGAGTTCACTGGTGCTGAAATGGAGGTACTATTAAAGGATGTAGATGCGTCCATTCTATTCCACAATGGATAGATTATTTATTCACCTTCATTTGCAGTGTTCGTGTAGTCCTTTTATTTATTTTAGGACATAACGATGCCTTGTAGAATCATGACTATAAATGTGAAACATAATTGTTAATGATACAAATATTCTCATATTTATTATTATTAGTGTGCTTGCCCGAAGGGAAGCACAGTATTGTTATCGTCAAGTTTTCTTTATTACAGTGCATGAAATGCCCTGTATTGTTATTCCTAGGCTTCTTCTTCTTCTTCTTCTTCTTATTAGTGTGCTTGCCCGAAGGGAAGCACAGTATTGTTATCGTCAAGTTTTCTTTATTTATTTATTTATTCTCCCCGTTTTTCTTGCAGCTAACTCCTCCTCGCCCGTTTGAGCTAGAGACGCCATTCAAACACCAAAACGTCCGGCCCGATCCGGTGCAGGTTGCTATGACTTTTCGTGGGGATACTCTTTGCCACTCCTTTTTTATCCCTCTTTTTCATCCCCTTTTTCTCTCATTGACTAACATGGGGAAGGTTGAGCCATTGTGACGTCACGCACTCTAGCCAACTGACATTAGATCAGTTGACATAGGAGAAGCTCTCTTAAATGCCAGAAGTGGTTAGATAGAGAGTGCAAAATATTAAAACGAATGTAGTGGCAACAGTTTCAGGTACAGTTTATACACCCGCTCTAACAGTGTTAACCAGTATGTGAGTAACGTGGGTTTTATTAAGGCATAGCGTGTGTAATGTGTAGCTATTTCATTCCGTTTGTTAACCTTTCCGGCTGTCTGTATACCAGCAGCAGAGCGGAGCATTTCACTCCCCTGCAATCTCGGAATGAAATAGCTACACAATACACACGCTATGCTTTAATAAAATTCACGTTTTACGAGACACCAACAGAGGCACAACCGACAAGTCTTACCATTGAAGATCTTTGACGTTCGGTCTGAAACTTCATCCAGCCATCCAGGTTAATCCAAGTTGTTATGGAGAACGACAGTTGCATCAATCATATTTCATTAAAACTTCACACTTCTTACATTGGACATATCCACCAGCCTAATTAGAATCTGCATTGTCTACTGGGCAGAAATATCTCCATACAGTAGATTTCCCTTCGTAGTATCATTTTAAACTTTCCAGATGACTGTATTGTCCCCGCTCGTCAAGTGATACGTGTCCAGAAACAAGGCTCCTTTGACTGGATAGCCAGAGCTAGCATAACTGCCATTGAAATCCAATGGTAATGCTACCTAGCTAGGTATGCTAATTGTCGGTATCCATCGTTAACTCGTTAATCGTTAACCATCATGTCACTGGCTTTAATTTAAGAATGGCATGTTAGTAGTACATTTAGTAGTACATTTAATATCAGTACACTTGATTCATTACTGCTGATGTGTTACTTATATATGTTACGCATTAGCAGCTAGCTACCTAGCTAGCCACTGTGTTCCGATGTGTTTTCAGTTAGCGTTAGCGGCAAGCTAGCTGCTGTAATAGTTCAGTTGAGCTTCAGTTAAGACGCTGCGTACCGTACTTCATCATCACATTCGATTATTTATTACAAACAAATTCGAATTCAGCTGTAGGCATGAGATCTGTATCTTGGAGACTAATTGCATCCACAATGTAAGTACTGCAAGCTAGACTACTATGCAGTTGACACAACACAGGAGGTCCCTGGGCCTGAGAAGGGAAGGGAATGAGTTTAATGTGGCTATAATATGGAATTTTAAATGTGCCTAAAACTAGACTAAATTGTAATGAGTTTTCGAAAACTAGACTGAAACTAAGAAGGATAACTATGACTAAATGTGACTAAAACTAATATGCATTTTTGTCTTAAGACTGAATCTAAAAATAGCTGCCAAAATGAACACTGAGATAGGGGACCCCTTAATCTGCAATTCATGGTTGCTAGCTCTAATCAGATGTACTACCTAGGCTTATAAGAGAAGACTAACTTTGTATGGCAACGAACACCAATAACTAGAACTAATTTGACAGACTATAAACCAATGTGATACACGTGCTCTCTATCTATACAGTAAAAGTGTTGCTTACGTTTGATACTACACCTACAGACTAACTCTAACTGCATTAAGTCTAACATATAGGCCTATCTTACAATAAACTTTAAGTAAAGCTGGCTATGTAACCGCATTCATTCTAATATTGTTGCAGAGATGTTTCCTTTTACCAAGATAGCAATTTCAACAATTCACTTAGCTCAGTAAGTCAGTATAACGAAACTCTGAGATACCCTCATATGTCTAAACGTCAGTGGAGCCAAAATATAATGGTTGAGCTTGGTTGCTTGCTAAAATATATTGGAAGAAGGCCCCACTACACTGATTGAGTAGATGTAAATACATGTTAATTCATAGGCACTTGTTCTCTCTGTCACAGAGCAAGCACACTCTCGCAGTTCGTTCACGAAACGCATTCTAGTTATTATTAGTGTGCTTGCCCGAAGGGAAGCACACTATTGTTCTTCGTTTTTTACTATTTTTTTTATTCTAGTAGTTTTTCTTGCAGCTAACTACTCCTCGCCCGATTGAGCTAGAGACGCCATTCAAACACCAAAACGTCCGGCCCGATCCGGTGCAGGTTGCTATGACTTTTCGTGGCGGTACACCTTGCCACTCCTTTTTAATTCCTCTTTTTCCATCACCTTTTTTCTCCATAGACTTGCATGGCAGAACTTTGAGGCATTATGACATCATAATAGGCTCATTAAACTGGCTTGCACCTGTGATTCACTGACAACTCTCACTGACACCAGCGCACGGTTCCTCTTCTCTCTCTGTCCCTCTCCATTCAACTGTATAACTAGGAATATTAAGAGACACCTTCCATACCAGGGCTCTACTCACTCATGCATACTCACTCATGTTTACTCACTCGTGCATACTCACTCATGCATACTCACTCATGCATACTCACTCGTGCATACTCACTCATGCATACTTACTCATGCATACTCACTCATGTTTACTCACTCATGTTTACTCACTCATGCGTACTCACTCATGCATACTCACTCATGTTTACTCACTCATGCATACTCACTCATGCATACTCACTCATGTTTACTCACTCGTGCATACTCACTCATGTTTACTCACTCATGCATACTCACTCATGCATACTCACTCATGCATACTCACTCATGCATACTCACTCATGCATACTCACTCGTGCATACTCACTCATGTTTACTCACTCATGCATACTCACTCATGCATACTCACTCATGCATACTCATTTGTGCATACTCATTTGTGCATGCTCATCCAGCAGGGAGAGCTGGAGAGCTGACACCTGCCCCAATTCCAAGGCACTTGTTCTCTCGGTCATGGCCGCAACAGAGCAAGCACACTCTCGCAGTTCGTTCACGAAACGCATTCTAGTTCTTGTTACCTTTTTCTGCGATTAATTCAGCCCGAACCGCTTAACGTAGAAACTTCATTCAAACTTTGTCGCTAAGGTCTTGTAAAGGACACTTATGCTATGCATTTTTCACTTTTCTAAACTTTATACTTTTTAAGATATTAAATAAAAACGAATCGAAATTTTCCCATTGACTTACATTGGGCCATTATGACATCATAATAGGGTCTTTAAACTGGCTTGCACCTGTGCTTCACTGACAGCTGCGCCAAATCAAAGGAACCTCTCCTCTGTCCCTCTCAATTTAACTGTAACTAGGAACATTAAGACACCTTCTGATGGAGATTATTTACAAACACTTAATAACATAAGAATATATGAATCAAGTGCCTTATTTTAATAATGATCTAATATGCTTTTCTTTTCTCAGAGACATGGCTTTTCTGTGTCTCTGTGTATTATGTGTAACTTGATTCACTGGCGCCATTTATTGTTTCCTTAACCTTGTGAATGTGCAAGAAGCTCGGACGAGAACCTTGTTTTGACTATGATTTCTTACACTTACAGCGTCAGCATTAGACAAATCTAAGCATATAAACCTTGTGGTTCCTTAGTGAAATTGCTTCACTTCTCATCCTCGTTTTGTGAGTGAGCCCGATTGCAATTGTTCTTGTTGAATAAATATACTTATTGACAACTCCGGAGTCCTGAAGTAACTTAAGGTGATTTCTCACCTATCAAATTGGGGGCTCGTCCGGGATTCCAACAACCTCTTCGACTCTCCACGCTGGGCTAAACATCAGGAACTGAAACCGTGCACGGGGGAGACAATATCTCCTTAGTCTAAAGACCTCCAACTTGAATTGGAAGGAGGCCAGGGCCTGCCGGCGGGGAGAGCCGAGAGTGAAGGAATTGAATTGGACTATAGTGGGGTGGACTCCGAGCAGTTTGTGAGTATATTGGTTGTTTTTTGTTGGTTGTTGCGTGTACGATAGTTTGTTTCGGGTTTGCGTACACCTGTCTTCAGGTGGGGTTTGTGACTAACTTTTTGCCTGTTTGCCGTGGGGTGGAAAGGGGAACTAAGGTTCATGGAGGGATTTATTCCTGTTTGCCCCGTGTGTTGAACGAATTGCAAGAGTTAGAGAGACTCCTGTCTGTAATTTTCCTATTCAGAGATGCGCTAAGGTTTTATAATACTGTTCACGTACCTGCTATTTGCCTTATGTGAAGGATAGCACCTTGTTTGAAGGGAAAAAAAAGGGTACCGTTAGAAAGGTTATATGTAAAGTATGCCAATTGCCTTATGTGAAGGATAGCGCGCGCTATATGGTTATATAAGCACTGTTCACCTTCCGGTTGTTTGCCTTGTATGAAGGGTGGAAGGAAGGGTACCGTTAAGTTTTGTTTTAAACGGTAAAGGTTATATGTAAAGAATGCCATTTTCCTTATGTGAAGGATAGTGCTTGTGTCTGAATTTGAAAACTTCCTAGGCCTATTTTCTCCGGATATTTCTGTATACATTCCTGTTCGCCTTGGATGAAGGGAACACACTTTTCACTTTTTGTTTTCCTGTTGGGTCCTCTGGTAGGCCTCTTGGTGCATTGTTAAAAGAAAGAAGAAAACGGCAAAAGAGAAGTATATAGTCTGAAACGAATAGAGACATACCTGTCTAGCCGAATTTTAACAATAAGAGAAAATGGGAAACAAAGGATCTAAAAATGATGCTATATCCCAGTTAGAAGGGGATATGAAACATATGGCAATATACGGAAGTGCTGACTGTGTAAAGCATAGACATATGTGGAAACGAGATTTTGGATTTGAAGGAGAGCTACAAATAGAGGCAACTACTGACTTGATAAAACAAATCAGGGAGAAGGCCTGTGGTGATAGCGACATGCAAGAGAAACTTGGGCTAAGGGAGGCCAAAATATGGCATAAAGTAGCAATAAGAAGAGCAACTAATCTAAAAGAGTCAGTAAACGAACAATTACAAAAGATGTCCCAACAGTTAATTGCTTACAAAGCAAATGAAGATAATGATACACCAGTGGTAGGCAGAACTAAGACAGTGCATCAGGAGCAATCTCCTCCACTAATTCAGCTTGCTGCTACCCCAGTGACAGTGCATCAGGAGCAATCTCCTCCACTAATTCAGCTTGCTGCTACCCCAGTGACAGTGCATCAGGAGCAACCTCCTCTGCTAATTCAGCTTGATACACCACTGATAGCCGGAACTGGAGAAGCGAATGAGGAGCAAACTCCCGCGCTTCTTAATATTCCAATACCCTGTCCACAAGCGAGTGAGAGGCAAACTCCCACGCTTCTTCCAACTCCAACGAATTTATGCTCAGGAAAAGCTTGTAGAGGGAGATTCGCTGAACGCGCTAAAATGAACAGAAAAGCACAGATGCCTATCACAGATAGAGTGTTAAGAAGTGATCTACTTCTCCAAGCTGATGAAGACAATCTAGTTGCTCCGATGATAGAAATGCCAAACCCTAATGCAGGGCAAGAAAATGCTGAACCTACAGTGTGGGTATATAGAGCTTGGACAATAAACGATATCAGAGGCGTAACCGCCGACATTCCACACCCTAAAGAGGGTCCAGGAGAGTGCATTACAAAACTACGAAATATGGCACACAGTTTCCGTCCGGACGCAGCTGAGTTCGAGTCATGTGTAAGAACTGTTATGGGAGTAGACTTTTACAGGGTTGCTGGTAACTGGACAGCTACCGGCCCAAACAACAGACCACTGGCATATTCATCTGACATTGACAATGAATACTGGGCCAGATTAGATGCCCTCTTTGATAGAATCACCCAACACTTCCGTGGACACACAGATTTCACTAAGATATCTGGTTGTGTGCAAAAAGAAGCAGAAACAATTGAGGAATACTTAGAAAGACTAAGAAAAATATTCAGAGTTCATAGTGGGATGCCTGAGCCACAGGTATGGGAAGATAATGGGCCTTACGCCATGCAGTTAAAAAATGCATTCACGACAGGGATGAAACCCGACATCAGCATGTTTATAAAAAAACAGCTGATACATTGGCAAACCAATGGGTTTCTCCCTGTTAAACAAATGGCTGATCACGCAGAGGGTTTCCTCATACAGAAAGAGAAGAAAATGATTAACAAATTGGCAATGCATGAGGTTCAAACAACCCGTGACATGGCATACAGGGGGCAATCAAATAGAGGAAGGGGTGGACAAAGAAGAGGTGGAAGAACAGCAAATACAGGAACAGCGGAATTTTTCTGTTATGTATGTGGGCACGAGGGGCATTGGGCCAGAGACTGCTCAAAGAGAGCTCAAAGAGTTCCTAGGGAAAGGCATGACAACAGAGTTCATTGGGAAAGGGAGGACAGCAGACAATGACTAGTCGTGGAAACTGAGGAGAGTTGGCCGCCCCCTCTCAGCCCGACTGCAGAATACTTAAAAAGCAGTGACTTAGAGGAAATTTTAAACATTGATTATGAAAATGTCTTCGCTTTAATGGCTACTCCAAACAGCGCAAGACTCACACTGATAATGGCTGGAAAAACAATGACATTTTTGTGCGACTCTGGTGCCTGCAGAACAGTACTCAGAGAGCGAGACATGATGAGCACAGTGAGATTGTCTGGAGAAAAAGTCATAGTCAGATCCGCCTCCGGACATCTCGAAGCTGAGCCATACACAGATCCTCTTGTCTTCGAAGACCCGCAAACGGGCAAAACAGCGCAATGCCAGATTATTGTTTCAAAAACATGCCCCGTTAATTTACTTGGAAGAGATGTTATGTGTGGGCTGGGGATTGGAGTTGTTCCAACAACATATGGCCTTATGCCAATCAGGGTCAGTGAGCAGGAGGGGGAGGGGCTGCTAAGGCAGTGACAAACATTTCATCTCACCACTGAGGAGGAAACTGAGTTAAATCGCCTCCCCCAACACCTCTGGTCACAAGGGCCTGCAGACGTAGGCAAAATAACTGGCATAGCTCCTGTTGAGATAACAGCTAAAGGGTCATATCGACCTTACCAAAGACAATACCCACTCAGAAGAGAAGCCATACAAGGCATAACTCCTGTGTTTAAATCACTGAGAGAACAAGGGGTAATAATACCTTGCCCAGACTCCCCATGTAACACGCCAATCTTTCCTGTCAAAAAAGCACCCCCATCACAATCCTGGCGATTTGTGCAAGATATGAAAGCCGTCAATCTCGCAGTCATTCCCAGGGCTCCCATTGTAGCTGACCCCAGCACTCTGTTGAATGAAATACCTAAGAATGCAACTCATTTTTCTGTAATTGACTTAGCAAACGCATTTTTTTCAATTACAGTGAAACCCGAGTGCCAGTTCTGGTTTGCATTCACTTTTGAGGGGAGACGCTGGACTTGGACTCGGCTTCCACAAGGCTATTGCGAATCTCCCACTATATTCTCACAGGCCATAAGCTCAAACTTAGCTAAATTCACACCACCTGGACTTAGCACCATTCTGTGCTATGTTGATGATATCCTTATCAATTCCCCTGATCAGCAGACTTGTAAACGGGATACTATGGCCCTATTGAATTTTTTAGCTGAACAAGGCCACAAAGCCAGCAAAAACAAGTTGCAGCTGTGGTCCACTGAAGTTAAATATCTAGGCTATGTTATCTCTGCACAAGGTCGCTCATTAGACCAAGAGAGAAAGAAAGCTATTCTAGCAGCACCAGAACCACAGACAAAGAAACAAATGATGTCCTTTTTAGGAATAACTAACTTCTGTAGACAGTGGATTCCTAACTATGCGTTGGAAACACAAATATTGCAGAGTTTAATTTATTCCCAACCCATGTCAGCAAGAGATCTTATTGAATGGACTGAGGAGGCAAGGCAAGCGTTTGATCACATTAAGCAACTTTTGGTCAGTTCTGCTGTCTTAGCACATCCATGACACGACAAGCCGTTCATACAAGCAGTAGACTGCAGAAAAGGTTATATGACATCTCTGTTAATGCAAGAGTGGGGACTCAAGTTAAGACCAGTAGCATACTACTCCACACGGCTAGATCCAGTAGCCCAAGCAATGTCTGAATGTTTACAAGCAGTGGTGGCTGCAGCCTTGGCAGTCCAGGCCTCTGCACCAATTGTACTATACAGTCCACTCACACTGAAAGTTCCTCACGCAGTATCTGTTTTGTTGTTACAACAAAAACATGCTTACATGTCACCAGCCAGACACTTATCTTGCATGACAGTCTTACTCTCACAACCCCATATAGTCATTGAGCGATGCGTGACATTAAACCCAGCTACACTGTTACCTACTGCAGAAGACGGTAACCCACATAATTGCATTGCAGAGACAGATAAGACAATGGCAGCCAGAGCTGACCTACGAGATATGCCTTTCCCAGAAGCTGAATTAACCATGTTTGTTGATGGTTCAAGCAAAAAGAACGTTGATGGCAGTAATGCAACGGGTTACGCTGTAGTCACAGCAGAGAAAACCTTGAAGGCAGAGCCACTTCCTTCCCACTATTCCGCACAAGCAGCGGAACTCGTTGCCCTCACTGAGGCATGCAAGCTTGGGACAGACAAAACTGTTAATATCTACACAGATAGCAACTATGCTTTCTCCACATGTCATGTTTTTGCGGGTCAATGGGCCAACAGGGGAATGATCACATCTACAGGTAAACCTATTACACATAGAGACCTGATTCTAGAACTGATATCAGCACTACAACTTCCAAAGGCAGTGGCAATCATGAAGTGCGCTGCGCACACACATGCAAAAGACCCGGTTTCATTGGGAAACCAAAGAGCAGACGAAGCCGCAAAACAGGCCGCACTGCAACAACCCACTGACACATACGCAATTGAAGAGTTAGACCTCACAATTTTGAAAGACATGCAACACCAAGCACCAAAACAGGAAAAAAGACTGTGGTTAAAACACGGAGCAAAACAAACTGACGAAGGACTGTGGGAAAATGACAACAAACCAGTCTTACCAAAAGCACTGTTCAGATACGTTGCAACATTGACACATGGGGTGGCCCATGTTTCAAAAGGAGGGATGTGCTATGAGGTAGATAAGATCTTTACTACCTTTGGATTTACTTCTTATTCAAAGCATTTTTGTGAAAGATGTCTAATCTGTGCAAAGAATAATCCACAGGGGAACTTCAGACCGAAACCTGGCAAGTTTCCAGAACCACAATATCCTTTTGAATATCTGTGCATGGATTTCATTGAACTGAACTTGAATGAGGGGAAGAAATACTGCCTAGTCATAGTAGATGTGTTTACTAGATGGGTAGAAGTATTTCCAAGCAGGAAGGCAGATGCTCATGCAGTAGCAAAGGCATTATGCGCAGGAATTATTCCTGAATTCGGAATTCCTACCAGAATCTACAGTGATAACGGCCCTCATTTTGTGAACCAAACACTGCGTTTAATCAGCGAACAAATGGGGATAGAATTGAAAAATCACTGTTCATACCACCCACAGTCAGCAGGACTGGTGGAACGGACGAACCAGACGATCAAAGGCAAGCTAAGGAAAGCGATGCAAGATACAGGCAAAGGATGGGTCCATTGTTTACCATTAGTGGAACTAAGCATGCATGTAGTTAAGACAGCAAAAGGATTGTCACCATTTGAAATGATGTATGGGAGACCCTATACTACACCAGCTCTTAAGCCATTTTCTAGAACGGACGAAGATGTTGAATACACACTTGCAGAATACATGGCAAAAATGTTGACGAGACTAAATGCTCTCAGATTTCTTTCCCCTCCGCAGGAACGCTGTGAGGCTGAACTCAAGGTCGGACCAGGAGATTGGGTTCTGACCAAAAGTCTCAAGAGAAAACATTGGCACTCTCCCCGGTGGATAGGGCCATACCAAGTGCTCCTATCAACACCCACCGCAGTCAAAATAGCTGAGAGAGCCACGTGGATACATCTGACTCACTGTAAACGGGTAAGCCTGCAAATGACGGATGCAGAGGAGTAAGGACCATCTTTCTTTGCTGTTTCCAGGTATTGCCCGCAGTGACAGAAAGACCAGTCTACAAAGGGGGGTTGATGTATAGATTCTTCTCGTCTCAAACGCTGGCAGTAGATATAGTACTGTCCTGTGGGATTAGAACCGAGTGGAAATTGTGGAGTAAAAGGTCTATTCCTCTGCAAAGTCATGGGAGGTTACTCAAAGTGGGCCAAAGTATGTGGGGGACTCCTAGCAACGACTGTGGGATTTTACATTGTTGGTCTAATAACATACTTGTGGATGATGCAGCAAATACCGACCCTGGACGAATATCCACGGTGGGACCTGGCAAAAGATCATCCGTGGTGGAAATGGGTAAATCAGACCGTCCGAATGCATGTACCACAAGGTGACTGTTTAGTCTGTGCAGGGCCCAGGGTGCCGACGAAACCACTCCTGGCGACCCCTGTGCCTTATGACCTAGATCACTGCGATAATGAATTTAGAGAAAGTGAAGCCTGGAAGCTGCATGTCAACTTGCTCTTAGCCAACAAGTGCACGTGTAAGATGTGCCATCTAGCGGACACCTTGTGTCGTAGAAAAGAATGTTCACATCTTCCTGTCCAGTGTGGCTACATACAACAGCCTATGTGTTCTGCAGAATGTTTGTTGATGATGGGAAATAGGGCGTTTAATAATACAGCTATACAACATCACTGTTCTCATTTTAACTGGCCCTACATGCAAGACAATGCTTCACCACCTCCACACATTATTAGCAAAGATGCTCTGTTTGAATGCTATTTAAAACCTGAGGAAAAAAACGATGTACACCTAGGACACTGGACACAATGTAAAACCATTACATATGTGCTTGATAATGGAAGAGAAATACAGTTAAATACTTCATCTGAATGTAAAACTGCAGGAATGTGTTTGAATGGCAGACTTCTTGAAGTACAGGATATAGCCATAGCTGATATGTGGTGGTTATGTGGGAATGGAGAATTAAGAGCTACACTGCCTGTGGGTTGGTCTGGGACTTGTGCTAGAGCAATGTTAGTACAACCTTTTCAGATTACCCCCAGGTCCAAGATGCACCAGTACCTGAGGAACGTTCCAATGCATTCCGCACGAGGGAGGAGAGAGGCAGGCGATGACAGTGGGATTTGGTTCGACCGCCTGGGCATTCCCCGAGGCATTCCAGACGACTACAAGGCCTTAAACCCAGCAGCAAATGGCCTGGCATCCACCCTCTGCCCCTGGTGCGTCATCGGAGCACACACAGATTGGATTAACTTCCTTTACTACACAGAGATGAAATTCCAAAACCTGACCAGAGATGGCCTACAGACGATCAGAGCGGAGCTACACGCCAACTCCAGGGTAACACGGCAAAACACGGCTGTGCTTGAGATCCTCACTGCCGAGAAGGGAGGCATTTGTGTCATGCTTGGTACTGACCAGTGTTGCACATATGTCCCTGACAACACCGGAGATGGGAAAGACTTAGATCTGATCCTAAAAAAGATGCAACGGTTGTCAAATAAAATGCAAACGAGTTCCGGCACGCATGATTGGTTTGGCGCACTGTCGACAATGTTTTCCTCATGGGAAGGAATGTTGATATCTTGTGTGGGAGTGATTTTGGTTATTCTTTGTGTGTTGGCAACCTGTGCCTGCTGTGTAGTACCCTGTATACGGAAGATGGTGACTGAAATGATTAAAACTCCTGATGACAAATACCTTGCTTTACAAATACGGAGCGCCTGTGCCTCTGATGGAGAGTTTGCTTAATAATTACTTACGAAGGTAGATGAAATAATGCTCATTAATGACCTCTGTTCCGAAAATCCATGTGAAGAAGCTCAGAGTGATGATTTTGAGGTTATCCATTGAATTGATAATTAACGCTTAACAAAGATGATTTTTGGATTTTGATTTTGATTTTGTTTGTAATTTTAGATTATCCATTGAAACGGATAAAAGGAGGGAATGATGGAGATTATTTACAAACACTTAATAACATAAGAATATATGAATCAAGTGCCTTATTTTAATAATGATCTAATATGCTTTTCTTTTCTCAGAGACATGGCTTTTCTGTGTCTCTGTGTATTATGTGTAACTTGATTCACTGGCGCCATTTATTGTTTCCTTAACCTTGTGAATGTGCAAGAAGCTCGGACGAGAACCTTGTTTTGACTATGATTTCTTACACTTACAGCGTCAGCATTAGACAAATCTAAGCATATAAACCTTGTGGTTCCTTAGTGAAATTGCTTCACTTCTCATCCTCGTTTTGTGAGTGAGCCCGATTGCAATTGTTCTTGTTGAATAAATATACTTATTGACAACTCCGGAGTCCTGAAGTAACTTAAGGTGATTTCTCACCTATCACCTTCCATTCTCTACTTTTTTTCTCTCCATCTTTCTCTCTATCCCTCTCAGTCTACTTTCTCTCACACTCAATCTCTCTTCTTCACTCCATTTTATCTCCTTTTTTCAATATTTTCACTCTCTTTTTCTCTTTCACTCTTCTTTCCTTCTTCCACTCATCTTTCCTTCTTCCACTCTTCTTTCCTTCTTTCACTTTTCTTTCCTTTCTTCACTCTCCTTTCTTCTTTCTTCCTTTCACTCTTCTTTCCTTTTCTTCTTTCCTTCTTCAACTATTATTTCCTTCTTTCACTCTTCTTTCCTTTCTTCACTCTTCTTTCTTTTCTTCTTCCACTCTTCTTTCCTTTCTTCACTCTTCTTTCTTTTCTTCTTTCCTTCTTTCACTCTTCTTTCCTTCATCCTCTCTTCTCTCCTTTCTTCACTCTTCTATCCTTTCTTCTTTCCTTCTTCCACTCTTCTTTCCTTTCTTCTTTCCTTCTTTCACTCTTCTTTCTTTTCTTCTTCCTTTCCTAACTTTTGCATTTCATGCACTGGTATTTCCTTCAGGAAATGCATTTTCTAGTTAGTGTGCTTGCCCGAAGGGAAGCACAGTATTGTTATCGTCAAGTTTTCTTTATTTATTACAGTGCATGAAATGCCCTGTATTGTTATTCCTAGGCTTCTTCTTCTTCTTCTTCTTATTACAGTGCATGAAATGCCCTGTATTGTTATTCCTAGGCTTCTTCTTCTTCTTCTTCTTCTTCTTCTTCTTCTTCTTCTTATTCTTGTTACCTTTTTCTGCGATTAATTCAGCCCGAACCACTTAACGTAGAAACTTCATTCAAACTTTGTCGCGTAGGTCTTGTAAACGACACTTATGCTATGTATTTTTCACTTTTCTAAACTTTATACTTTTTAAGATATTAAAGAAAAACGAATATAAATTTCTCCCATTGACTTACATTGGGCCATTATGACATCATAATAGGGTCTTTAAACTGGCTTGCACCTGTGCTTTACTCTGCCGTGCTAAGGCAAAAGACCGTAACTTCAAGTTTGGTCAAAAATGAGTTTTTGACGTATTTGTAAAATATCAGCAGTAATTAAACAAATGTACTGATATTAAATGTACTACTAACATGCCATTATCAAATTAAAGCCAGTGACATCAGTATTTTGGTTGATTTCACGATGTATAGGCTACCGACAGTTAGCATACCAAGCTAGGTAGCATTACCATTAGAATTGCATGGCAGATATGCTAAGCTATCGGGCTATTCCCCCACCCAGTGCCTGTGGCTAGTCCGAAAAAGGTGCATCTAAATCGGGTAACTTCGCTTGGCGAGCGGGGGCATGTGGAGGGGGAAAATGGGCCTCATTCTCTATCGTTCTCTCTCTCTCTCTCTCTCTCTCACACACACACACACACACACACACACACACACACACACACACACACACACACACACACACACACACCCAATGGACTGACATAGATGTTTTATGTGTTTCATGTGACAATTCAAGTTCATTGTTTTATGTGCTTAATGTGATAATTCAATGGTGTGTGTGTGTGTGTGTGTGTGTGTGTGTGTGATAATCATTGTATTGGTAATTGTGATAAATGAAATAGTATTACTACTGATTAATTAATAGGGTCATTATTCCATTGTTATCATACCACTGAGCTTTAACATAGAAGTTACTGCCTTCTGCCTTAGTATGCTTCACTGACACCTGTGCCAAATCCAAAGAACCTCTTCTCTCTCTGTCCCTCTCAATTTAACTGTAACTAGGAACATTAAGACACCATCCATTCTCTATTTTTTTTCTCTCCATCTCTCCATCTTTCTCTCTGTCAACTTTCTCTCACACTCAATCTCTCTTCTTCACTCCATTTTTATCTCCTTTTTTCAATATTTTCACTCTCTCTTTATCTCTTCATCCAGAGCCACTCTTATTCACTCTTCTTTCCTTCTTCCACTCTTCTTTCCTTTCTTATTTTCTTCTTCCATTTTTCTTTCCTTCTTCCACTCTTCTTGCCTTTCTTTTTTCCTTCATCCACTCTTCTTTCCTTCTTCCACTTTTCTTTCCTTTCTTCACTCTTCTTTCCTTCTTACACTATTCTTTCCTTCTTTCACTCTTCTTTCTTTCCTTATTTCCTTCTTCCACTCTTCTTTCCTTCCTTCACTCTTCTTTCCTTTCTTCTTTCATTATTTCACTCTTCTTTCTTTTCTTCTTTCCTTCTTCCACTCTTCTTTCCTTTCTTCACTCTTCTTTCTTTTCTTCTTTCCTTCTTTCACTCTTCTTTCCTTTCTTCTTTCCCTCTTCCACTCTTCTCTCCTTTCTTCACTCTTCTTTCCTTTTGTCTTTCCTTCTTCTACTCTTCTTGCCTTTCTTTTTTCCTTCATCCACTCTTCTTTCCTTCTTCCACTTTTCTTTCCTTTCTTCACTCTTCTTTCCTTCTTACACTCTTCTTTCCTTTCTTCTTTCCTTCTTTCACTCTTCTTTCTTTTCTTCTTCCTTTCTTAACCTTTGCATTTCATGCACTGGTATTTCCTTCAGGAAATGCATTTTCTAGTTCTTGTTACCTTTTTCTGCGATTAATTCAGCCCGAACCACTTAACGTAGAAACTTCATTCAAACTTTGTCGCGTAGGTCTTGTAAACGACACTTATGCTATGTATTTTTCACTTTTCTAAACTTTATACTTTTTAAGATATTAAAGAAAAACGAATATAAATTTCTCCCATTGACTTACATTGGGCCATTATGACATCATAATAGGGTCTTTAAACTGGCTTGCACCTGTGCTTTACTCTGCCGTGCTAAGGCAAAAGACCGTAACTTCAAGTTTGGTCAAAAATGAGTTTTTGACGTATTTGTAAAATATCAGCAGTAATTAAACAAATGTACTGATATTAAATGTACTACTAACATGCCATTATCAAATTAAAGCCAGTGACATCAGTATTTTGGTTGATTTCACGATGTATAGGCTACCGACAGTTAGCATACCAAGCTAGGTAGCATTACCATTAGAATTGCATGGCAGATATGCTAAGCTATCGGGCTATTCCCCCACCCAGTGCCTGTGGCTAGTCCGAAAAAGGTGCATCTAAATCGGGTAACTTCGCTTGGCGAGCGGGGGCATGTGGAGGGGGAAAATGGGCCTCATTCTCTATCGTTCTCTCTCTCTCTCTCTCTCTCTCACACACACACACACACACACACACACACACACACACACACACACACACACCCCAATGGATTGACATAGATGTTTTATGTGTTTCATGTGACAATTCAAGTTCATTGTTTTATGTGCTTAATGTGATAATTCAATGGTGTGTGTGTGTGTGTGTGTGTGTGTGTGTGTGTGTGTGTGTGTGTGTGTGTGAGATAATCATTGTATTGGTAATTGTGATAAATGAAATAGTATTACTACTGATTAATTAATAGGGTCATTATTCCATTGTTATCATACCACTGAGCTTTAACATAGAAGTTACTGCCTTCTGCCTTAGTATGCTTCACTGACACCTGTGCCAAATCCAAAGAACCTCTTCTCTCTCTGTCCCTCTCAATTTAACTGTAACTAGGAACATTAAGACACCATCCATTCTCTATTTTTTTTCTCTCCATCTCTCCATCTTTCTCTCTGTCAACTTTCTCTCACACTCAATCTCTCTTCTTCACTCCATTTTTATCTCCTTTTTTCAATATTTTCACTCTCTCTTTATCTCTTCATCCAGAGCCACTCTTGTTCACTCTTCTTTCCTTCTTCCACTCTTCTTTCCTTTCTTATTTTCTTCTTCCATTTTTCTTTCCTTCTTCCACTCTTCTTGCCTTTCTTTTTTCCTTCATCCACTCTTCTTTCCTTCTTCCACTTTTCTTTCCTTTCTTCACTCTTCTTTCCTTCTTACACTCTTCTTTCCTTTCTTCTTTCCTTCTTTCACTCTTCTTTCTTTCCTTATTTCCTTCTTCCACTCTTCTTTCCTTCCTTCACTCTTCTTTCCTTTCTTCTTTCATTATTTCACTCTTCTTTCTTTTCTTCTTTCCTTCTTCCACTCTTCTTTCCTTTCTTCACTCTTCTTTCTTTTCTTCTTTCCTTCTTTCACTCTTCTTTCCTTTCTTCTTTCCCTCTTCCACTCTTCTCTCCTTTCTTCACTCTTCTTTCCTTTTGTCTTTCCTTCTTCCACTCTTCTTGCCTTTCTTTTTTCCTTCATCCACTCTTCTTTCCTTCTTCCACTTTTCTTTCCTTTCTTCACTCTTCTTTCCTTCTTACACTCTTCTTTCCTTTCTTCTTTCCTTCTTTCACTCTTCTTTCTTTTCTTCTTCCTTTCTTAACCTTTGCATTTCATGCACTGGTATTTCCTTCAGGAAATGCATTTTCTAGTTAGTGTGCTTGCCCGAAGGGAAGCACAGTATTGTTATCGTCAAGTTTTCTTTATTTCTTTATTTATTTATTTATTCCGTACGTTTTTCTTGCAGCTAACTACTCCTCGCCCGATTGAGCTAGAGACGCCATTCAAACACCAAAACATCCGGCCCGATCCGGTGCAAGCTGCTATGACTTTTCGTGGCGGTACTCCTTGTCACTCCTTTTTTATTCCATTTTTTCATCCCCTTTTTCTCTCATTGACTAACATGGGGAAGGTTGAGCCATTGTGACGTCACCCGCTCTATCAGTCGTTCTCCATTCAACTGTAGGAATATTAAGAGACACCTTCCAGGGCTCTACAGTGCGAGTATTTCACTCGCATAAATAGGTACGTGCAAACTTGAAAAATAATTTACAAGCACAGTGTGCGAGTGACAGACAGTTGTCAATACGGCGCCAAAAAGTGAAGCATTCCATTGATTTCACATGGAAACAACTGACAGGGTCGCGACTCCAGGGTTTTCGACGGGACCTGCGACGGGACCAACAGCAGCAGCAGCATAATCATCATCTGGATTTACTGACATTTTCGGTATATATAAACACATAATATCAATTGGTAACTGGTGTGTTGTATCCTGTTTATGTCTGATACTTTATAAACATTTATGTTTTACGTTAACTTATTACACTAGGCAGCAGTATTGTGAAGTAGAGCTAGAAATGGCTTTGCTAGCTCCCATATTGTAGCTCACACCAGCAACTGCTCAATTTAGGACAGAAAGGAGTTTGGTAAATTAGCTTGTAACTGTCAATGATAACTAGTTATTAGAATATATTAGCCAACGTTAAGTTGACTTCAAAGGGGCAGTCGAGTGTTTAGGTTGTGTCAGCTAGCTTGGAAAGCTAGCTAATAATTTTTGATTGAAGCTTCACGTTAGCCTCTGTAAACGTTTAGCTAGCTAACGTTAGCTAACTATGAGGTAGCATATCCCAAGTAACTTGTTGTGACCGATAGCGTGAGTTAACATTAACCCGTGTCCTGGGAGTAATGATTCATGAGAGACCTTGAATCATTAGGTTAACTGAAAAACGTTTGAGGATGTACACACAGCGTAGCTGTTGTTGTGTGCTCAGTTTTCGAAAACTAGACTGAAACTAAGAAGGATAACTATGACTAAATGTGACTAAAACTAATATGCACTGAATCTAAAATAGCTGCTGAATCTAAAATAGCTGCCAAAATGAACACTGAGATGTATTAATTTTGGCAGCTATTTTAGATTCAGTCTTAAGACAAAAATGCATATTAGTTTTAGTCACATTTAGTCATAGTTATCCTTCTTAGTTTCAGAAGAGGTTTTTCATGGTTGCTAGCTCTAATCAGATGTACTATAGGCTTATAAGAGAAGACTAACTTTTTATGCCAACGAACACCAATAACTAGAACTAATTTGACAGACTATAAACCAATGTGATACACGTGCTCTCTAGCTATACAGTAAAAGTGTTGCTTACGTTTGATACTAGACCTACAGTCTAACTCTAACTGCATTAAGTCTAACATATAGGCCTATCTTACAATAAACTTTAAGTAAAGCTGGCTATGTAACCGCATTCATTCCAATATTGTTGCAGAGATGTTTCCTTTTACCAAGATAACAATTTCAACAATTCACTTAGCTCAGTAAGTCAGTATAACGAGACTCTGGAACTATTAGGCTATGACCAAATGTAACACACTAGACCCTTTCACAATAAACAAGCAAACAAACAAACAAAAACAGAACAACAAAGATACCCTCATATGTCTAAACGTCAGTGGAGCCAAAATATAATGGTTGAGCTTGGTTGCTTGCTAAAATATATTGGAAGAAGGCCCCACTACACTGATTGAGTAGATGTAAATACATGTTAATTCATTGGCACTTGTTCTCTCTGTCACAGAGCAAGCACACTCTCGCAGTTCGTTCACGAAACGCATTCTAGTTAGTGTGCTTGCCCGAAGGGAAGCACAGTATTGTTATCGTCAAGTTTTCTTTATTTCTTTATTTATTTATTTATTCCGTACGTTTTTCTTGCAGCTAACTACTCCTCGCCCGATTGAGCTAGAGACGCCATTCAAACACCAAAACATCCGGCCCGATCCGGTGCAAGCTGCTATGACTTTTCGTGGCGGTACTCCTTGTCACTCCTTTTTTATTCCATTTTTTCATCCCCTTTTTCTCTCATTGACTAACATGGGGAAGGTTGAGCCATTGTGACGTCACCCGCTCTATCAGTCGTTCTCCATTCAACTGTAGGAATATTAAGAGACACCTTCCAGGGCTCTACAGTGCGAGTATTTCACTCGCATAAATAGGTACGTGCAAACTTGAAAAATAATTTACAAGCACAGTGTGCGAGTGACAGACAGTTGTCAATACGGCGCCAAAAAGTGAAGCATTCCATTGATTTCACATGGAAACAACTGACAGGGTCGCGACTCCAGGGTTTTCGACGGGACCTGCGACGGGACCAACAGCAGCAGCAGCATAATCATCATCTGGATTTACTGACATTTTCGGTATATATAAACACATAATATCAATTGGTAACTGGTGTGTTGTATCCTGTTTATGTCTGATACTTTATAAACATTTATGTTTTACGTTAACTTATTACACTAGGCAGCAGTATTGTGAAGTAGAGCTAGAAATGGCTTTGCTAGCTCCCATATTGTAGCTCACACCAGCAACTGCTCAATTTAGGACAGAAAGGAGTTTGGTAAATTAGCTTGTAACTGTCAATGATAACTAGTTATTAGAATATATTAGCCAACGTTAAGTTGACTTCAAAGGGGCAGTCGAGTGTTTAGGTTGTGTCAGCTAGCTTGGAAAGCTAGCTAATAATTTTTGATTGAAGCTTCACGTTAGCCTCTGTAAACGTTTAGCTAGCTAACGTTAGCTAACTATGAGGTAGCATATCCCAAGTAACTTGTTGTGACCGATAGCGTGAGTTAACATTAACCCGTGTCCTGGGAGTAATGATTCATGAGAGACCTTGAATCATTAGGTTAACTGAAAAACGTTTGAGGATGTACACACAGCGTAGCTGTTGTTGTGTGCTCAGTTTTCGAAAACTAGACTGAAACTAAGAAGGATAACTATGACTAAATGTGACTAAAACTAATATGCACTGAATCTAAAATAGCTGCTGAATCTAAAATAGCTGCCAAAATGAACACTGAGATGTATTAATTTTGGCAGCTATTTTAGATTCAGTCTTAAGACAAAAATGCATATTAGTTTTAGTCACATTTAGTCATAGTTATCCTTCTTAGTTTCAGAAGAGGTTTTTCATGGTTGCTAGCTCTAATCAGATGTACTATAGGCTTATAAGAGAAGACTAACTTTTTATGCCAACGAACACCAATAACTAGAACTAATTTGACAGACTATAAACCAATGTGATACACGTGCTCTCTAGCTATACAGTAAAAGTGTTGCTTACGTTTGATACTAGACCTACAGTCTAACTCTAACTGCATTAAGTCTAACATATAGGCCTATCTTACAATAAACTTTAAGTAAAGCTGGCTATGTAACCGCATTCATTCCAATATTGTTGCAGAGATGTTTCCTTTTACCAAGATAACAATTTCAACAATTCACTTAGCTCAGTAAGTCAGTATAACGAGACTCTGGAACTATTAGGCTATGACCAAATGTAACACACTAGACCCTTTCACAATAAACAAGCAAACAAACAAACAAAAACAGAACAACAAAGATACCCTCATATGTCTAAACGTCAGTGGAGCCAAAATATAATGGTTGAGCTTGGTTGCTTGCTAAAATATATTGGAAGAAGGCCCCACTACACTGATTGAGTAGATGTAAATACATGTTAATTCATTGGCACTTGTTCTCTCTGTCACAGAGCAAGCACACTCTCGCAGTTCGTTCACGAAACGCATTCTAGTTTATTTATTTATTCCGTACGTTTTTCTTGCAGCTAACTACTCCTCGCCCGATTGAGCTAGAGACGCCATTCAAACACCAAAACGCCCGGCCCGATCCGGTGCAAGCTGCTATGACTTTTCGTGGCGGTACCCCATGCCACTCCTTTTTTATCCCTCTTTTTCATCCCCTTTTTCTCTCATTGACTAACATGGTGGAAGGTTGAGCCATTGTGACGTCACACGCTCTAGCCAACTGAAATTAGATCAGTTGAGATAGAAGAAGGCGAAGCTCTCTTAAATGCCATAAGTGGTTAGATAGAGTGCAAAATATTAAAACGAATGTAGTGGCAAGTGGCAACAGTTTCAGGTACAGTTTATACACCCGCTCTAACAGTGTTAACCAGTATGTGAGTAACGTGGGTTTTATTAAGGCATAGCGTGTGTAATGTGTAGCTATTTCATTCCGTTTGTTAACCTTTCCGGCTGTCTGTATACCAGCAGCAGAGCGGAGTATTTTACTCCCATGCCATCTCGGAATGAAATAGCTACACAATACACACGCTATGCTTTAATAAAACTCACCTTTTACGAGACACCAACAGAGGCACAACCGACAAGTCTTACCATTGACGTTCGTTCTGAAACTACAGCCATCCAGGTTAATCCAAGTTGTTGTGGAGAACGACAGTTGCATCAATCATATTTCATTAAAACTTCACACTTCTTACATTGGACATATCCACCAGCCTAATTAGAATCTGCATTGTCTACTGGGCAGAAATATCTCCATACAGTAGATTTCCCTTCGTAGTATCATTTTAAACTTTCCAGATGACTGTATTGTCCCCGCTCGTCAAGTGATACGTGTCCAGAAACAAGGCTCCTTTGACTGGATAGCCAGAGCTAGCATAACTGCCATTGAAATCCAATGGTAATGCTACCTAGCTAGGTATGCTAATTGTCGGTATCCATCGTTAACTCGTTAATCGTTAACCATCATGTCACTGGCTTTAATTTAAGAATGGCATGTTAGTAGTACATTTAATATCAGTACACTTGATTCATTACTTCTGATGTGTTACTTATATATGTTACTTATTAGCAGCTAGCTACCTAGCTAGCCACTATGTGTTCCGATGTGTTTTCAGTTAGCGTTAGCGTTAGCAGCAAGCTAGCTGCTGTAATAGTTGAGTTGAGCTTCAGTTAAGACGCTGCGTACCGTACTTCATCATCACATTCGATTATTTATTACAAACAAATTCGAATTCAGCTGTAGGCATGAGATCTGTATCTTGGAGACTAATTGCATCCACAATTTAAGTACTGCAAGGTAGACTACTATGCAGTTGACACAACACAGGAGGTCCCTGGGCCTGAGAAGGGAAGGGAAGGAGTTTAATGTAGCTATAATATGGAATTTTAAATGTGCCTAAAACTAGACTAAATTGTAATGAGTTTTCGAAAACTAGACTGAAACTAAGAAGGATAACTATGACTAAATGTGACTAAAACTGTTGTAATGTTTAAGATAGTAGTTCTCTGTTGTACCACCAGGCGGGGCTCTACTATAAAGTGACACTGGCATTATGCATTTCCTTTGTTCTGTGAATGCACGAGTAAAAAGACCTGTGGCTACTCTGTATGGCGACACTTCTAAGATTCTACATAAAGCTACATGTTGATACATCGTTCTCCGTTGTCCGTGTCTTTGGTCAGGTTACTACATAATATGGAATTTTAAATGTGCCTAAAACTAGACTAAATTGTAATGAGTTTTCGAAAACTAGACTGAAACTAAGAAGGATAACTATGACTAAATGTGACTAAAACTAATATGCATTTTTGTCTTAAGACTGAATCTAAAAATAGCTGCCAAAATGAACACTGAGATAGGGGACCCCTTAATCTGCAATTCATGGTTGCTAGCTCTAATCAGATGTACTACCTAGGCTTATAAGAGAAGACTAACTTTTTATGCCAACGAACATCAATAACTAGAACTAATTTGACAGACTATAAACCAATGTGATACACGTGCTCTCTATCTATACAGTAAAAGTGTTGCTTACGTTTGATACTAGACCCACAGTCTAACTCTAACTGCATGAAGTCTAACATAAAGGCCTATCTTACAATAAACTTTAAGTAAAGCTGGCTATGTAACCGCATTCTTTCCAATATTGTTGCAGAGATGTTTCCTTTTACCAAGATAGCAATTTCAACAATTAACTTAGCTCAGTAAGTCAGTATAACGAAACTCTGAGATGCCCTCATATGTCTAAACGTCAGTGGAGCCAAAAAATAATGGTTGAGCTTGGTTTCTTTCTAAAATATATTGGAAGAAGGCCCCAATACACTGATTGAGTAGATGTAAATACATGTTAATTCATAGGCACTTGTTCTCTCTGTCACAGAGCAAGCACACTCTCGCAGTTCGTTCACGAAACGCATTCTAGTTTATTTATTTATTCCGTACGTTTTTCTTGCAGCTAACTACTCCTCGCCCGATTGAGCTAGAGACACCATTCAAACACCAAAACGTCCGGCCCGATCCGGTGCAAGCTGCTATGACTTTTCGTGGCGGTACCCCATGCCACTCCTTTTTTATCCCTCCTTTTCATCCCCTTTTTTCTCCATAGACTTGCATGGCAGAGGTCTCTGCCATTATGACGTCATAATAGGGTCATTAAACTGGCTTGCAGCTGTGCTTCTCACTGACACCTCCGCTCCGCCAAATCTAAGGAACCGCATTTTCTCTGTCCCTCTCAATTCAACTTTGAAAAAGAATAAGAGTAACTACAGTTTCTAACCTAGCTACCGTATTTCCACTTCGTTAAGGTGAGTTGAATGGCAGCATTTTCAGTGTACTGACTGAAATTTTAATGGAAACTGATAGTTAGCCGTAGCAGCTAACATATAAATTAACGTTACGTTAACGTTGGAGACGCCATTTTCCTTAATTCAAGTTGTGAAGTAAACCTTTGAAGTAATTCATGAATTTAGTTGTGTGGATATACTGAGCTAAGGCTTGTATTCCCACTACGGTAACGTTAGCTGTGTTAAGCAGAGCTATCCTAGCTGTGTTAAGCAGCTGTAACATCTGAGTACGGGGCTAAAGGCTAACTAACACTACGTAACGGGAGTATCCACTGGCAGTTTCAGCTAGCCGTAACGGGGGATCATTTTCCTTAATTACAGTGCATGAAATGCCCTGTATTGTTATTCCTAGGCTTCTTCTTCTTCTTCTTCTTCTTATTCTTGTTACCTTTTTCTGCGATTAATTCAGCCCGAACCGCTTAACGTAGAAACTTCATTCAAACTTTGTCGCGTAGGTCTTGTAAACGACACTTATGCTATGTATTTTTCACTTTTCTAAACTTTATACTTTTTAAGATATTAAAGAAAAACGAATATAAATTTCTCCCATTGACTTACATTGGGCCATTATGACATCATAATAGGGTCTTTAAACTGGCTTGCACCTGTGCTTTACTGACACCTCTGTCCCTCTCAATTTAACTGTAACTAGGAACATTAAGACACCATCCATTCTCTATTTTTTTTCTCTCCATCTCTCCATCTTTCTCTCTCAGTCAACTTTCTCTCACACTCAATCTCTCTTCTTCACTCCATTTTTATCTCCTTTTTTCAATATTTTCACTCTCTCTTTATCTCTTCATCCAGAGCCACTCTTGTTCAATCTTCTTTCCTTCTTCCACTCTTCTTTCCTTTCTTATTTTCTTCTTCCATTTTTCTTTCCTTCTTCCACTCTTCTTGCCTTTCTTTTTTCCTTCATCCACTCTTCTTTCCTTCTTACACTCTTCTTTCCCTTATTCTTTCCTTCTTTCACTCTTCTTTCTTTTCTTATTTCCTTCTTCCACTCTTCTTTCCTTCCTTCACTCTTCTTTCCTTTCTTCTTTCATTATTTCACTCTTCTTTCTTTTCTTCTTTCCTTCTTCCACTCTTCTATACTTTCTTCACTCTTCTTTCTTTTCTTCTTTCCTTCTTTCACTCTTCTTTCCTTTCTTCTTTCCTTCTTCCACTCTTTTCTCCTTTCTTCACTCTTCTTTCCTTTTGTCTTTCCTTCTTCCACTCTTCTTTCCTTTCTTCTTTCCTTCTTTCACTCTTCTTTCTTTTCTTCTTCCTTTCTTAACCTTTGCATTTCATGCACTGGTATTTCCTTCAGGAAATGCATTTTCTAGTTACAGTGCATGAAATGCCCTGTATTGTTATTCCTAGGCTTCTTCTTCTTCTTCTTCTTCTTATTCTTGTTACCTTTTTCTGCGATTAATTCAGCCCGAACCGCTTAACGTAGAAACTTCATTCAAACTTTGTCGCGTAGGTCTTGTAAAGGACACTTATGCTATGTATTTTTCACTTTTCTAAACTTGATACTTTTTAAGATATTAAATAAAAACGAATCGAAATTTTCCCATTGACTTACATTGGGCCATTATGACATCATAATAGGGTCTTTAAACTGGCTTGCACCTGTGCTTCACTGACAGCTGCACCAAATCAAAGGAACCTCTTCTCTGTCCCTCTCAATTTAACTGTAACTAGGAACATTAAGACACCTTCCATTCTCTACTTTCTTTTTCTCTCCATCTTTCTCTCTATCCCTCTCAGTCTACTTTCTCTCACACTCAATCTCTCTTCTTCACTCCATTTTTATCTCCTTTTTTCAATATTTTCACTCTCTTTTTCTCTTCCACTCTTCTTTCCTTCTTCCACTCTTCTTTCCTTTCTTCTTTCCTTCTTCCACTCTTCTTTTCTTCTTTCACTTTTCTTTCCTTTCTTCACTCTCCTTTCTTCTTTCCTTCTTTCACTCTTCTTTCCTTCTTCAACTATTATTTCCTTCTTTCACTCTTCTTTCCTTTCTTCACTCTTGTTTCTTTTCTTCTTCCACTCTTCTTTCCTTTCTTCACTCTTCTTTCTTTTCTTCTTTCCTTCTTTCACTCTTCTTTCTTTCATCCTCTCTTCTCTCCTTTCTTCACTCTTCTTTCCTTTCTTCTTTCCTTCTCCCACTCTTCTTTCCTTTCTTATTTCCTTCTTTCACTCTTCTTTCTTTTCTTCTTCCTTTCCTAACTTTTGCATTTCATGCACTGGTATTTCCTTCAGGAAATGCATTTTCTAGTTCAAGTTGTTAAGTAAACCTGTGAAGTAATTCATGAATTTAGTTGTGTGTATATAGTGAGCTAAGGCTTGTATTCCTACTACGGTAACGTGAGCTATCCTAGCTGTGCGGGGCTATGCAAAAGTTGCTTATACTGAAAGAATGGTTAACTTGTTGTGGCCGATAGCGTGAGTTAACACTAACCCGTGTCCTGGGAGTAATGATTCATGAGAGACCTTGAATCATTAGGTTAACTGAAAAACGTTTGAGGATGTAGCTGTTGTAGTGTGCTCAGTTTTCGAAAACTAGACTGAAACTAAGAAGGATAACTATGACTAAATGTGACTAAAACTAATATGCAATGAATCTAAAATAGCTGCTGAATCTAAAATATCTGCCAAAATGAACACTGAGATGTATTAATTTTGGCAGCTATTTTAGATTCAGTCTTAAGACAAAAATGCATATTAGTTTTAGTCACATTTAGTCATAGTTATCCTTCTTAGTTTCAGAAGAGGTTTTTCATGGTTGCTAGCTCTAATCAGATGTACTATAGGCTTATAAGAGAAGACTAACTTTTTATGCCAACGAACACCAATAACTAGAACTAATTTGACAGACTATAAACCAATGTGATACACGTGCTCTCTAGCTATACAGTAAAAGTGTTGCTTACGTTTGATACTAGACCTACAGTCTAACTCTAACTGCATTAAGTCTAACATATAGGCCTATCTTACAATAAACTTTAAGTAAAGCTGGCTATGTAACCGCATTCATTCCAATATTGTTGCAGAGATGTTTCCTTTTACCAAGATAGCAATTTCAACAATTCACTTAGCTCAGTAAGTCAGTATAACGAAACTCTGAGATACCCTCATATGTCTAAACGTCAGTGGAGCCAAAATATAATGGTTGAGCTTGGTTGCTTGCTAAAATATATTGGAAGAAGGCCCCACTACACTGATTGAGTAGATGTAAATACATGTTAATTCATAGGCACTTGTTCTCTCTGTCACAGAGCAAGCACACTCTCGCAGTTCGTTCACGAAACGCATTCTAGTTTCTTTATTTATTTATTTATTCCGTACGTTTTTCTTGCAGCTAACTACTCCTCGCCCGATTGAGCTAGAGACGCCATTCAAACACCAAAACATCCGGCCCGATCCGGTGCAAGCTGCTATGACTTTTCGTGGCGGTACTCCTTGTCACTCCTTTTTTATTCCATTTTTTCATCCCCTTTTTCTCTCATTGACTAACATGGGGAAGGTTGAGCCATTGTGACGTCACCCGCTCTATCAGTCGTTCTCCATTCAACTGTAGGAATATTAAGAGACACCTTCCAGGGCTCTACAGTGCGAGTATTTCACTCGCATAAATAGGTACGTGCAAACTTGAAAAATAATTTACAAGCACAGTGTGCGAGTGACAGACAGTTGTCAATACGGCGCCAAAAAGTGAAGCATTCCATTGATTTCACATGGAAACAACTGACAGGGTCGCGACTCCAGGGTTTTCGACGGGACCTGCGACGGGACCAACAGCAGCAGCAGCATAATCATCATCTGGATTTACTGACATTTTCGGTATATATAAACACATAATATCAATTGGTAACTGGTGTGTTGTATCCTGTTTATGTCTGATACTTTATAAACATTTATGTTTTACGTTAACTTATTACACTAGGCAGCAGTATTGTGAAGTAGAGCTAGAAATGGCTTTGCTAGCTCCCATATTGTAGCTCACACCAGCAACTGCTCAATTTAGGACAGAAAGGAGTTTGGTAAATTAGCTTGTAACTGTCAATGATAACTAGTTATTAGAATATATTAGCCAACGTTAAGTTGACTTCAAAGGGGCAGTCGAGTGTTTAGGTTGTGTCAGCTAGCTTGGAAAGCTAGCTAATAATTTTTGATTGAAGCTTCACGTTAGCCTCTGTAAACGTTTAGCTAGCTAACGTTAGCTAACTATGAGGTAGCATATCCCAAGTAACTTGTTGTGACCGATAGCGTGAGTTAACATTAACCCGTGTCCTGGGAGTAATGATTCATGAGAGACCTTGAATCATTAGGTTAACTGAAAAACGTTTGAGGATGTACACACAGCGTAGCTGTTGTTGTGTGCTCAGTTTTCGAAAACTAGACTGAAACTAAGAAGGATAACTATGACTAAATGTGACTAAAACTAATATGCACTGAATCTAAAATAGCTGCTGAATCTAAAATAGCTGCCAAAATGAACACTGAGATGTATTAATTTTGGCAGCTATTTTAGATTCAGTCTTAAGACAAAAATGCATATTAGTTTTAGTCACATTTAGTCATAGTTATCCTTCTTAGTTTCAGAAGAGGTTTTTCATGGTTGCTAGCTCTAATCAGATGTACTATAGGCTTATAAGAGAAGACTAACTTTTTATGCCAACGAACACCAATAACTAGAACTAATTTGACAGACTATAAACCAATGTGATACACGTGCTCTCTAGCTATACAGTAAAAGTGTTGCTTACGTTTGATACTAGACCTACAGTCTAACTCTAACTGCATTAAGTCTAACATATAGGCCTATCTTACAATAAACTTTAAGTAAAGCTGGCTATGTAACCGCATTCATTCCAATATTGTTGCAGAGATGTTTCCTTTTACCAAGATAACAATTTCAACAATTCACTTAGCTCAGTAAGTCAGTATAACGAGACTCTGGAACTATTAGGCTATGACCAAATGTAACACACTAGACCCTTTCACAATAAACAAGCAAACAAACAAACAAAAACAGAACAACAAAGATACCCTCATATGTCTAAACGTCAGTGGAGCCAAAATATAATGGTTGAGCTTGGTTGCTTGCTAAAATATATTGGAAGAAGGCCCCACTACACTGATTGAGTAGATGTAAATACATGTTAATTCATTGGCACTTGTTCTCTCTGTCACAGAGCAAGCACACTCTCGCAGTTCGTTCACGAAACGCATTCTAGTTTATTTATTTATTCCGTACGTTTTTCTTGCAGCTAACTACTCCTCGCCCGATTGAGCTAGAGACGCCATTCAAACACCAAAACGCCCGGCCCGATCCGGTGCAAGCTGCTATGACTTTTCGTGGCGGTACCCCATGCCACTCCTTTTTTATCCCTCTTTTTCATCCCCTTTTTCTCTCATTGACTAACATGGTGGAAGGTTGAGCCATTGTGACGTCACACGCTCTAGCCAACTGAAATTAGATCAGTTGAGATAGAAGAAGGCGAAGCTCTCTTAAATGCCATAAGTGGTTAGATAGAGTGCAAAATATTAAAACGAATGTAGTGGCAAGTGGCAACAGTTTCAGGTACAGTTTATACACCCGCTCTAACAGTGTTAACCAGTATGTGAGTAACGTGGGTTTTATTAAGGCATAGCGTGTGTAATGTGTAGCTATTTCATTCCGTTTGTTAACCTTTCCGGCTGTCTGTATACCAGCAGCAGAGCGGAGTATTTTACTCCCATGCCATCTCGGAATGAAATAGCTACACAATACACACGCTATGCTTTAATAAAACTCACCTTTTACGAGACACCAACAGAGGCACAACCGACAAGTCTTACCATTGACGTTCGTTCTGAAACTACAGCCATCCAGGTTAATCCAAGTTGTTGTGGAGAACGACAGTTGCATCAATCATATTTCATTAAAACTTCACACTTCTTACATTGGACATATCCACCAGCCTAATTAGAATCTGCATTGTCTACTGGGCAGAAATATCTCCATACAGTAGATTTCCCTTCGTAGTATCATTTTAAACTTTCCAGATGACTGTATTGTCCCCGCTCGTCAAGTGATACGTGTCCAGAAACAAGGCTCCTTTGACTGGATAGCCAGAGCTAGCATAACTGCCATTGAAATCCAATGGTAATGCTACCTAGCTAGGTATGCTAATTGTCGGTATCCATCGTTAACTCGTTAATCGTTAACCATCATGTCACTGGCTTTAATTTAAGAATGGCATGTTAGTAGTACATTTAATATCAGTACACTTGATTCATTACTTCTGATGTGTTACTTATATATGTTACTTATTAGCAGCTAGCTACCTAGCTAGCCACTATGTGTTCCGATGTGTTTTCAGTTAGCGTTAGCGTTAGCAGCAAGCTAGCTGCTGTAATAGTTGAGTTGAGCTTCAGTTAAGACGCTGCGTACCGTACTTCATCATCACATTCGATTATTTATTACAAACAAATTCGAATTCAGCTGTAGGCATGAGATCTGTATCTTGGAGACTAATTGCATCCACAATTTAAGTACTGCAAGGTAGACTACTATGCAGTTGACACAACACAGGAGGTCCCTGGGCCTGAGAAGGGAAGGGAAGGAGTTTAATGTAGCTATAATATGGAATTTTAAATGTGCCTAAAACTAGACTAAATTGTAATGAGTTTTCGAAAACTAGACTGAAACTAAGAAGGATAACTATGACTAAATGTGACTAAAACTGTTGTAATGTTTAAGATAGTAGTTCTCTGTTGTACCACCAGGCGGGGCTCTACTATAAAGTGACACTGGCATTATGCATTTCCTTTGTTCTGTGAATGCACGAGTAAAAAGACCTGTGGCTACTCTGTATGGCGACACTTCTAAGATTCTACATAAAGCTACATGTTGATACATCGTTCTCCGTTGTCCGTGTCTTTGGTCAGGTTACTACATAATATGGAATTTTAAATGTGCCTAAAACTAGACTAAATTGTAATGAGTTTTCGAAAACTAGACTGAAACTAAGAAGGATAACTATGACTAAATGTGACTAAAACTAATATGCATTTTTGTCTTAAGACTGAATCTAAAAATAGCTGCCAAAATGAACACTGAGATAGGGGACCCCTTAATCTGCAATTCATGGTTGCTAGCTCTAATCAGATGTACTACCTAGGCTTATAAGAGAAGACTAACTTTTTATGCCAACGAACATCAATAACTAGAACTAATTTGACAGACTATAAACCAATGTGATACACGTGCTCTCTATCTATACAGTAAAAGTGTTGCTTACGTTTGATACTAGACCCACAGTCTAACTCTAACTGCATGAAGTCTAACATAAAGGCCTATCTTACAATAAACTTTAAGTAAAGCTGGCTATGTAACCGCATTCTTTCCAATATTGTTGCAGAGATGTTTCCTTTTACCAAGATAGCAATTTCAACAATTAACTTAGCTCAGTAAGTCAGTATAACGAAACTCTGAGATGCCCTCATATGTCTAAACGTCAGTGGAGCCAAAAAATAATGGTTGAGCTTGGTTTCTTTCTAAAATATATTGGAAGAAGGCCCCAATACACTGATTGAGTAGATGTAAATACATGTTAATTCATAGGCACTTGTTCTCTCTGTCACAGAGCAAGCACACTCTCGCAGTTCGTTCACGAAACGCATTCTAGTTTATTTATTTATTCCGTACGTTTTTCTTGCAGCTAACTACTCCTCGCCCGATTGAGCTAGAGACACCATTCAAACACCAAAACGTCCGGCCCGATCCGGTGCAAGCTGCTATGACTTTTCGTGGCGGTACCCCATGCCACTCCTTTTTTATCCCTCCTTTTCATCCCCTTTTTTCTCCATAGACTTGCATGGCAGAGGTCTCTGCCATTATGACGTCATAATAGGGTCATTAAACTGGCTTGCAGCTGTGCTTCTCACTGACACCTCCGCTCCGCCAAATCTAAGGAACCGCATTTTCTCTGTCCCTCTCAATTCAACTTTGAAAAAGAATAAGAGTAACTACAGTTTCTAACCTAGCTACCGTATTTCCACTTCGTTAAGGTGAGTTGAATGGCAGCATTTTCAGTGTACTGACTGAAATTTTAATGGAAACTGATAGTTAGCCGTAGCAGCTAACATATAAATTAACGTTACGTTAACGTTGGAGACGCCATTTTCCTTAATTCAAGTTGTGAAGTAAACCTTTGAAGTAATTCATGAATTTAGTTGTGTGGATATACTGAGCTAAGGCTTGTATTCCCACTACGGTAACGTTAGCTGTGTTAAGCAGAGCTATCCTAGCTGTGTTAAGCAGCTGTAACATCTGAGTACGGGGCTAAAGGCTAACTAACACTACGTAACGGGAGTATCCACTGGCAGTTTCAGCTAGCCGTAACGGGGGATCATTTTCCTTAATTACAGTGCATGAAATGCCCTGTATTGTTATTCCTAGGCTTCTTCTTCTTCTTCTTCTTCTTATTCTTGTTACCTTTTTCTGCGATTAATTCAGCCCGAACCGCTTAACGTAGAAACTTCATTCAAACTTTGTCGCGTAGGTCTTGTAAACGACACTTATGCTATGTATTTTTCACTTTTCTAAACTTTATACTTTTTAAGATATTAAAGAAAAACGAATATAAATTTCTCCCATTGACTTACATTGGGCCATTATGACATCATAATAGGGTCTTTAAACTGGCTTGCACCTGTGCTTTACTGACACCTCTGTCCCTCTCAATTTAACTGTAACTAGGAACATTAAGACACCATCCATTCTCTATTTTTTTTCTCTCCATCTCTCCATCTTTCTCTCTCAGTCAACTTTCTCTCACACTCAATCTCTCTTCTTCACTCCATTTTTATCTCCTTTTTTCAATATTTTCACTCTCTCTTTATCTCTTCATCCAGAGCCACTCTTGTTCAATCTTCTTTCCTTCTTCCACTCTTCTTTCCTTTCTTATTTTCTTCTTCCATTTTTCTTTCCTTCTTCCACTCTTCTTGCCTTTCTTTTTTCCTTCATCCACTCTTCTTTCCTTCTTACACTCTTCTTTCCCTTATTCTTTCCTTCTTTCACTCTTCTTTCTTTTCTTATTTCCTTCTTCCACTCTTCTTTCCTTCCTTCACTCTTCTTTCCTTTCTTCTTTCATTATTTCACTCTTCTTTCTTTTCTTCTTTCCTTCTTCCACTCTTCTATACTTTCTTCACTCTTCTTTCTTTTCTTCTTTCCTTCTTTCACTCTTCTTTCCTTTCTTCTTTCCTTCTTCCACTCTTTTCTCCTTTCTTCACTCTTCTTTCCTTTTGTCTTTCCTTCTTCCACTCTTCTTTCCTTTCTTCTTTCCTTCTTTCACTCTTCTTTCTTTTCTTCTTCCTTTCTTAACCTTTGCATTTCATGCACTGGTATTTCCTTCAGGAAATGCATTTTCTAGTTACAGTGCATGAAATGCCCTGTATTGTTATTCCTAGGCTTCTTCTTCTTCTTCTTCTTCTTATTCTTGTTACCTTTTTCTGCGATTAATTCAGCCCGAACCGCTTAACGTAGAAACTTCATTCAAACTTTGTCGCGTAGGTCTTGTAAAGGACACTTATGCTATGTATTTTTCACTTTTCTAAACTTGATACTTTTTAAGATATTAAATAAAAACGAATCGAAATTTTCCCATTGACTTACATTGGGCCATTATGACATCATAATAGGGTCTTTAAACTGGCTTGCACCTGTGCTTCACTGACAGCTGCACCAAATCAAAGGAACCTCTTCTCTGTCCCTCTCAATTTAACTGTAACTAGGAACATTAAGACACCTTCCATTCTCTACTTTCTTTTTCTCTCCATCTTTCTCTCTATCCCTCTCAGTCTACTTTCTCTCACACTCAATCTCTCTTCTTCACTCCATTTTTATCTCCTTTTTTCAATATTTTCACTCTCTTTTTCTCTTCCACTCTTCTTTCCTTCTTCCACTCTTCTTTCCTTTCTTCTTTCCTTCTTCCACTCTTCTTTTCTTCTTTCACTTTTCTTTCCTTTCTTCACTCTCCTTTCTTCTTTCCTTCTTTCACTCTTCTTTCCTTCTTCAACTATTATTTCCTTCTTTCACTCTTCTTTCCTTTCTTCACTCTTGTTTCTTTTCTTCTTCCACTCTTCTTTCCTTTCTTCACTCTTCTTTCTTTTCTTCTTTCCTTCTTTCACTCTTCTTTCTTTCATCCTCTCTTCTCTCCTTTCTTCACTCTTCTTTCCTTTCTTCTTTCCTTCTCCCACTCTTCTTTCCTTTCTTATTTCCTTCTTTCACTCTTCTTTCTTTTCTTCTTCCTTTCCTAACTTTTGCATTTCATGCACTGGTATTTCCTTCAGGAAATGCATTTTCTAGTTCAAGTTGTTAAGTAAACCTGTGAAGTAATTCATGAATTTAGTTGTGTGTATATAGTGAGCTAAGGCTTGTATTCCTACTACGGTAACGTGAGCTATCCTAGCTGTGCGGGGCTATGCAAAAGTTGCTTATACTGAAAGAATGGTTAACTTGTTGTGGCCGATAGCGTGAGTTAACACTAACCCGTGTCCTGGGAGTAATGATTCATGAGAGACCTTGAATCATTAGGTTAACTGAAAAACGTTTGAGGATGTAGCTGTTGTAGTGTGCTCAGTTTTCGAAAACTAGACTGAAACTAAGAAGGATAACTATGACTAAATGTGACTAAAACTAATATGCAATGAATCTAAAATAGCTGCTGAATCTAAAATATCTGCCAAAATGAACACTGAGATGTATTAATTTTGGCAGCTATTTTAGATTCAGTCTTAAGACAAAAATGCATATTAGTTTTAGTCACATTTAGTCATAGTTATCCTTCTTAGTTTCAGAAGAGGTTTTTCATGGTTGCTAGCTCTAATCAGATGTACTATAGGCTTATAAGAGAAGACTAACTTTTTATGCCAACGAACACCAATAACTAGAACTAATTTGACAGACTATAAACCAATGTGATACACGTGCTCTCTAGCTATACAGTAAAAGTGTTGCTTACGTTTGATACTAGACCTACAGTCTAACTCTAACTGCATTAAGTCTAACATATAGGCCTATCTTACAATAAACTTTAAGTAAAGCTGGCTATGTAACCGCATTCATTCCAATATTGTTGCAGAGATGTTTCCTTTTACCAAGATAGCAATTTCAACAATTCACTTAGCTCAGTAAGTCAGTATAACGAAACTCTGAGATACCCTCATATGTCTAAACGTCAGTGGAGCCAAAATATAATGGTTGAGCTTGGTTGCTTGCTAAAATATATTGGAAGAAGGCCCCACTACACTGATTGAGTAGATGTAAATACATGTTAATTCATAGGCACTTGTTCTCTCTGTCACAGAGCAAGCACACTCTCGCAGTTCGTTCACGAAACGCATTCTAGTTACTATAATTATTTAAATCCGAGGATGTCTGTAGAGTCGATGTGAACACAATCACCACTGATTTCTCAC